>NW_005370552.1:3708855-3726237 GCF_000412655.1 Myotis brandtii | reverse complement strand
ATATATATATTCTTTGGGGGGGGAGCCAAATAATAGAAAACAAACAAAAACAGAAAAAAAGGCCTTCTCTGGTGTCGCTGACCAGGAGGTACCCAGTTATGATTTGACACGTTCAAACACAGGGAACTTTTCTATTCACTTCTTGTTCAGAGTTTGATCCTTAGTCATTGGATGTGAAGCTAATTCAAAACATAAGAAGTGATTATTTTCTTTCTTGTTTGTCCTCTAGCATTAGCTGCCTCAAAATTAGCCTCAAGTACTAAGTATTGAGAACTCGCCAACAATTCAGAGATTATAAACCCAAGGCACTGAAAACCAAACCATGTTGTCGGAATGATAAGGTTCAGAAATTCGTTGCCTATACAAAGTTCAATTAATGTTGCTTAAATTAAAAAATGATTTAATAACTTAAATTACATGAATGGAGTTGAGAATAGAACCCAATTTTTCATGGATATACCAGATATGTCTATAACCTATGAAATGCTAATTTGCTTAATTCAGGGCTCTCTTTTTCATCTTAGTAATAACATGTTCACAACTATTTTTATTTTTTTCTTGGGAAAACAGAACCAAATGGTTAAATATGTGGACCTTGGAGGATCCTATGTTGGGCCAACCCAGAATCGTATCTTAAGATTAGCCAAGGAGCTAGGAATAGAGACCTACAAAGTGAATGAAGTGGAGTGTCTAATCCACCACACAAAGGTAAGCCTGGGCCAGCCTTTGAAGGATTTGAAAGCTACTCTGTGGTTATTTCTTGATGCAAATTGAAGATCATTCTTTCAGAGAGACTTTTGCAATCCAGAATATTTGCAAAGGTATGTAGTTTATGAGTGTATTTCAACCACTCTGAGAATTTTTCAGTGTTATCAAAGTGGGAGTAAGTGAGAATTCTCTGCCTATTCAGGAAGGTAATTGACCAAGTAGTATTGCCCATTTGGTAAAAAGTTTAACGACACTAATAGAGAAAAAGCATTTGTGGCTAATCTATCAAATACCTTGGGCTCTTTCATGTGATACAAAAGCTTGTGTGCAGTTTTACAAATGCTGCCCTAGACTTCACATTATAAAAAGTATTGGCAATATGTCTAAGGTAGTATTTTGAAATTTTATCAGTGTCTAATTTAACAGCTAAAGTTATTCTTCTTTTAAGATTTATAGAAAAGTGATTGAAGTCCCAAATTCCATTTCTTTTTGTGGGGAAGCTCCATTGATCCCCTTGAGATTTCTGTGAGTTTACTGAGTCTTACATTCTCATGATCATTGTGGTTTATGGTTCCGGCCTCCATGACACCTATGCTCATCCATATCACATGGCCTGTGACTCTTTTCTTCCTTTTGCTCTATGCCAACCTGGGTTGAAATTCACCTCTTCGTTGTGATTCCCCTCAGACTACCCCGAGCATTTGTGTACATCAGACTCGACTGAAATTTTGAGCAAATGCAGGGCTAGGGGCAGGGGCGGGGGCGTTAAATTGCAGAAACACCAATAGCTTAGAATTGAATATTAGACACTCTAATAAGTTCTTAGACTTATGCCCACATTTCTCTGTAGATGCCAGTCTCCCACCATGTTTCTCGTCTTTAGACTCTTCTCACATCTCCCTGATCCTTGTTTTCTAGCATCATTGCTTTGCTCCAAAAAGTCACTGATGTTCTCTGACAAGCCGAGATTCACTTACTCTGGCACCGTCCCCTGGTCTCCCACAGAAGAACTGGCAGAGGTTTTGAATTTCAGTCTTTCCTCTCTTCCTCACTTGCCTCCACAGATGGAAGTAAACAGTATAGGCATAGTCCTCACTGGTAGAAGTCATCCCCTACGGAGACAGAAGTAACTAGCAAGTCAGTTTGATTCATATAACAATGTTGATACATTGACACACATATTATTTGTGAGTGCTAATATCAAGAAGGACAGATAACAGACTGTACACTATGAATCATTTAATAAAACTGGAAAGAAAAATCTATCTAATTTGGCATAATGTGGGTAAGATTTCCTTAATTCATAAATGTTTTGGTGGAACTCAGATTTTGTTTTATAAGCCTTTTCACTTTGTTCCTACATGTGTCTAGTAGAAAAAGAGACACATCGTTTAAAAATGAAAATGTAGCATGGTGACAGTGCAATGTGTTGAACATCAATTAGCAGCACTTAGTAAACATCCTTCCCTGGCTTCCTTGCTTTTAAATACAGATCACATTGACTGATTTCTTCTGTCTTCCTTGTCCTAACACAGTGGTTCTCAACCTTCTGGCCCTTTAAATACAGTTCCTCATGTTGTGACCCAACCATACAATTTTTTTCGTTACTACTTCATCACTGTCATGTTGCTACTGTTATGAATCGTCATGTAAATATCTGATATGCAGGATGGTCTTAGGAGACCCCTGTGAAAGGGTCGTTCGACCACCAAAGGGGTCGCGACCCACAGGTTGAGAACTGCTGTTAACATGTAAGACTTACAGAGACTTATCTCTCAGAACACGGGGATCTCTTTTCGTTTTCTCCAGACAACATAGATGACTAAAGAGTATATTCACTCTTCTCTCTTTGTTTGTGCAGGGGTTCCTGGCAATCAGGAGCTATGCTCAGGATGTTTGTTTTTTTGGTAATCTTATGGCTGATATTACGTTCCTTGTTTGAAAGAGATCGCTTACAGTCGTTAATTGTGGAAATGATCTTACACAATACTTTTACAGAGTGATGGCCAAATGGGCTGCTTTCTTAGACTATATCAAATAATGTGGGTGCAGCTACGAAAACACAAGCAAATAAGCAGTATCTTTATAAATTTTAAAATAAATGTTATTTCTTTTAATTATTACAAAAGTAAAGCATATTTATTGTAAAAATGTAATTAGAAAATGTGGGTAAAGAAAAACTAAAATAAAACCCTCTATAATCCTATCTAGGGAAAATCACTCTAAAATATTCTCATGGTTCAGAGATGTTTCATATTCCTGTATTGCTATTTTCTGACCTCTGCTGGAGGAAAGGAGGAATATCAATGCACTTTAAAAATGTCCATAACCTATAGACACAGACAATAATGTGCTGATGACCAGAGGGAAGGGGGGACAGGAGTTTGGTGGAGGCGGACAAAGGGGGAGAATGGAAACATATGCAATAGTATTAACAATAAAAATAAAGTTAAAAATATTGTATACAGCCCTAGCTGGTTTGGCTCAGTGGATAAGAGCGTGGGCCTGTGGACTGAAGGATCCTGGGTTCGATTCCAGTCAAGGGCACAGGCCCGGGTTGTGGGCTCCATCCCCAGTGGGGGGTGTGCAGGAGGCAAATGATCAATGATTCTCTCTCATCATTGATGTTTCTATCTCTCGTTTCTTCAATAAAATATTAAAAAATATTGTATATATATGTACATGCATATGTGTACATGTTTGATATAGTAACTTATTGTAATGAATTCTTACTAATGAGATCATTAAAACATTAATGAGGATATGAAACAAAGATTTTTTAAAAATCTTGATAGAGGTGCTAATTAGATTTCCTTATGGTCATATCCAGTGGTTACATGATAAGTATTGATAAAGTCCTTATAGCTGAGAAGTCCTCCCCAAAATAATTACTTGTTCTCCACTATCACCGCCTCCATGTCTTTCTTTGCTCACTTATCATTGTTCTCTTTTTAAAAAAATATTTTTTAATGATTTCAGAGAGGAAGGGAGAAGGAAATAGAAACATCAATGATGAGAGAATCATGGATCAGCTGCCTCCTGCCCACCCCACACTGGGGATGGAGCCCACAACCCAGGCCTGTGCCCTGACCTGGGATCAAATCATGACCTCCTAGTTCATAGGTCGACACTCAACCACTTAGCCACACCAGCTGGGCTCATTGTTCTCATTTTTAGCCTGTAAAAAGCATCTCAGATGGCCACATCCATTTATGGAATTATTGACCAGAGCTATGACATTCTATCTCCTACTACCTGGCAAAGAATGTAGCTCAGAAATTTGTCTCCTCTGTCATGTAGGCAGTACTTTTGACATTTTGACATTACTATAACAAGTTTTAATAACTACTATGGTATATGCAAATATGTATTCTATTTGCGCCTTATTTTGTCAACAGATCTGCATGTATTTCTTAACCCAGAGCCTGTGAATATTTTAGATTTTTAAATGGAAGACAGAGTTTTATGTGCAGCCTTAATAAAATTAGGATAAGGAACTTGGTTATGCTGGTCAGAATTGAAAGTAATGAAATGAAGCTACCCATAAAATGGAGAGGGTACAGCAAGCAGCTCACAGTACAGCTACACAAAGGAAGGGTGTCTATCTCAAGAAATGATGACTCTGGTATCTCTGGTTCCCTGGTACAGTGGGACCTTGACTTACGAGTGTCCCTACTAACGAGTTTTTTGAGATACCAGCTGTCTCTCGGCCGATTTTTTGCATTGAGTTGATAGAGTAATTTGAGTTAACGAGCTCCTTAACGAGCTCGGTCTCAGAACGAATTAAATTCGTAAGTCAAGGCGCCACTGTATTTGTGTTCATGCCAGCGCCATAATAGGAACCTCCTGGTGTGCTGTTATGTGCATTCTTAACAAATAAGTCTGCCTCTTATTTGTTAAAAATGTTTATATCGACTGAGTGGCATTCATTTTTAGTGCTACTGTAGCTCTATCTTATGTTCCTAAAATGTGGTTTTCCAAAGCCTTGTTGGTGAATAAAAGATGTGGTACCAAGCTATATTGGGATTTAATTATCAGTGGGAAAAATTATCACTTCAACTCAAATCTGTGTAATTTAGAAGGTGTTTTTTTCACTTCTAAAATAGTGATGCAGCCATTTGTGCTTAATAGTTATTGTTAAGCATCTACTGAAGCTTTAAATCTGTTTGACAAATAGTCATGATAATTTCTGCTAGTATAGCTTAGAAGGCAGCTGTTTAAATGCCTTGGAAGTGACTTGTAAAAAAACTGTTCCTGTTTAGACACTATATCATAATTAAAAGAAAAAGACAAAAACTAAAAAATTCTTAAGAAACATTGTTATATGTGGACCTACACTTCTTCCTCTTTCATCTACTGTGTGCGTGTTTGTGTATGTGCATATATGTGGTTGTTTTGTTGTTTGTTTTTTTGCACTTCTGGGTTTTTATTTTAAGGAGTTGGAGAAAATTCTAAAGTTTGGTGCAGTTTGGACTATCGGCAAATAAGTTTCTGTGTCTCAGAAGCTTTTATCAGTCTGAAATTTGGAACTAAAGTCTAATCAAAGTACGCATGAAACTGCTTTAGGCATGAAGGCTAAACTGTTAAGAGTTTGGTAATGTAAAGATGTATCATGACTTAATATTAAGAGTTCAACTTCATACTGATAACAATTTCGAAACTTCTGCTATCTGGAGAAACTGAGAAGATGCTCTGGTTTTAATGTGCTTCTCAGTCGACAGAAGCCAAGCTTATTGTCAAAGACCCTTCTGTGTTGTACGCAGTCAGTCTCAACGAGTGAAGGGGCATCTGAACGAGGAGACATCTCTCAAATATACTGCCCACTTGTTGCTGAGGGAGGAGGCAGCATTTGACATATCCCCTCAGTTTTTTGAGAACTCTGAAATCCCTTTGAAAATGCAAGTACACAAAAAGCACATAAATTCAGAGAATGATGGGAACTAGCTCTCTGTTGACAGGACTAGTTCAGTGAATTTTCTGAAAGAGATCACAAGTGATAGACTGTCTCTTGGTGCTGGGGAACAGCAACACAATTGGAGCCAAATATTGAGAAATAGAATATTCAGATTAGCATTGCATTGGGCAAATGAATAATGTCTTGTCATGCACGACCTTAATATGTCTCAGAAATCAGGAGATCAGAACGTCCAGTATCCTTCAGGCTCTTAATATCTCCTTCTCCAATCCCATTAATCCAGCAAAGCCTGGATCCAAAAGTACAGGGTGCACTTGCTTCTCTCATGATGACAGAGTCTCCAGGAACAGGTTAGATAAACGCTTGTATTTCACCCAGGAACAGCTGCCCATTGTACATGAACTTCCTACATGCCACACAGAGCTCACTGGCTCCAAGAGTCTGCCCTAGCTGAGATGAGCTTCATGAACCTTCTTTGTACTCCCACCCATTCCATTTCTTATTTGTTGGAAACAAATATGTCTTATTGCCATTGGGGGATTTTCTCCCCAAAAATGTGGAGAACAATAATTGCATCTTTAGCAAGTGAAATCCACTTGTCTAGTGAATATTCTGAAGCTTATGTCAGGTTATTCCGGAAACCTAAGTGCTCATTGTATTCTTTAGAAAATACAGGCAGATTTTTGGCATGTAATAAGTTGCTGAAAATTATGCCTTTAATGGCTGATTGGGAGAAATACTTTGGGATATAAGATGAATTTATTCTAGGTATCCAGAGTTTCCATTTGGAACTTAAACTATGATAAAATAAGTAAAAATAGTCTCTACACACACACACACACACACACACACACACACACACACACACACCTGGGATAAACCTAAAAGTGAATAAATTGGGTAAGAGAAATAATTTTAAATTATGCTAGAGGTGGAAGGTAAAGAATGTACAGAATTCAGTTATAAGAGTGAAATTCAGTAAAGGAACAGGCCTGTAGCTTAAATCTTGTGCAACTATTACAGGTTAGGCCACTTTGTACTTCCTGCCAATCCCCAAAAATGTGGAGAACAATAATTGCATCTTTAGCAAGTGAAAGTGACTAATAAGGGAAAGAGCTTCAGCAGCTTGCAGTAGCAAGGGATTGGCAGGAAGTACAAAGTGGCCTAAAATGTATCAGCCTATCTTGCCGCTCCCTCCCTAAGCAGCAGGAGCCTGTGGAAAGGCTTAGACATGATTCTGTGTCTGTTGATCACAGAGCCACAGGTCTTTCTCTTGACTTCTGCTGCAAACAGAAAATAGTAACGATGGTAACAATATTTTGGTATAGACATCTAGAACCTTCCAAGTGCTTTCACTCTCCCTGGATGGGAGGCTTTCTGTGATTTCCTTCTGAGCACCAGCCTTCCTTCCTCCGTGCCAAACGTACACTCTTACATCTTAGAAAAGCCCAGTTCAAGATGCTCCTCTCCTTAAAATATTCTGCAATTGACTAGTTATACCACTGGCCCCTGTATCCACATCACTTTCCTGATTACATTTTGTAAAAACCTGTCTAGAAGTAGGATGAATAATCTTCTGTTATTTGTACTTCAAGATTATACACATACAAACACACATACATATATAGCTTATTTTCTTTATATTTAACATTCTTGGATTCCTATTTTTATACTTTTGCATAAAGAAAGTTATTATGTCTGCTTTTTACGTATGCAAAATATTTTCTAGTGTCATTAAAATTCTTTATTGATACCATTTTTAAATAGATATATAACATTATATTATAAGAAAACTGTAATATAGTGGATATTTTGCCAATCAGTTACTATTAGTTAAACACCTACACCCTATTTAAATCATCCAATATTTATTGAGCATTTAATATAAGTTACTACTATGCAAAGCACTGGGCTAGATCATTGAATTTGAGACAATTTGGGGTACATTTGGTGTTGGACTGTGGGATCAAAGATTCTCTTCTCAATATAAAAGAAAATGAACAAAAATAGGGAAAATTATTGAATAAAATTAAATTTAAAAAGTAAAGATTCCCATGCCACAGTTAAACCAGAAAAACACAGCAGCCTAGATAATAAAATTTTTAAATTGATGGCAAAGGAAACTTAAGGTTTCTAACCCTGGCTTCTCAATCCCAGGGCTATACCATTGCTGAAAGCAAACATAGTACAAGTAAAAGCCAACAGTCACCAATATTCCAACAATTTCTCTTAGAGCTTCAAGGTTGTTAAGTACTTGGTCTGCCAGGCAACAGTTTTGCCAGCGCTTTACCAATTTCTCTACCTTTCAATCATGTGACATCTCTTTTCTGGCCACCTGTATACTTTCCACGGAGCCAATGGCACACCATTTAAAATTTTGTCATAGCAGCACTCCACATTAAGGCATTATCAAATGATGAGTCAAAATAACTAAAAAATAGATAAGCTTTGGTGAAATTGATGTTAAACATTAAATGCATTTAAATAAAGATTTAACCATAAAGAACTCAAAGAATTATGATTATAATACATAATTTACTGCAGAATGTATTTTTAAAAAACTTTACATGTTGTAAAATTATATAATCTATAAAATCAGAATGCATAGAAGGTGAGGAGGGAAGAAGTATAGGAAAGGTAAGTGCTACTGAAATATTCTTTTATGGCATGGAATCAGTCCATACCAAAGTCAAACTTGTAGCTAATTAAAAAACAAGACTCAAATATATTAGTGATTTTTATGATCTTTTGACTTTATGCTACAGGGCTCTTACAAGAACAAATATTTCTCTTTTTCATTTTAAGTTTAGCACTTCTTCACTTCAGCGTGTCTCTTCCATTAAATTAAGACATTCATGGGTCATTGAAAAGAGCAAATATAATATGATTTGATTCTCAGATATTTGTTTTCTCCTTCCTCCCTCCCTCCCTCCCTCCCTCCCTCTCTTCCTTCCTTCCTTCCTTCTTCCCTCCCTCCCTCCCTTCCTTCCTTCCTTCCTTCCTTCCTTCCTGTTTTCTTTATCTCTCTTTTAATCATCCATTTGTTCAGTTGTCCATCCATATCATCCATCCATCCATCCATCCATCCATCCATCCATCCATCTTTCTATCTCCTAGATGCTTTAAAGAGGTTTGGAATGCCTGGCCAGTGTGGCTCAGGAGGTTCGATTCCCAGTCAGGGCACATGGCCGGGTTGGGGGCTCAATCCCCAGTAGGGGGCGTGCAGGAGGCAGCTGATCCATGATTCTCTCTTATCATTGATGTTTCTATCTCTCTCTCCCTCTCTCTTCCTCTCTGAAATCAATTAAAATCTATTTATTTAAAAAAAAGAGGTCTGGAATGTCATGCACTAAATGTTATAGCTTTTTTTTAAAACTTGGTTGGTGAAATAGAAGGCAATTTGTTGCCTTCTTTGTAGTTTTTAGTACTGCTCCATTTTTTTAATAGAAAGCTTCTCTCATTTTTAGATTAAAAAATATAATTAGATACAGACTTCACTTTTGAGAATTTATGAGAGGAAATTAGGCCCAGTGTTTCCAGCAGATCTGTGTGATTCTCGCCTGTCTGAGCAGCAGGCTCCTGATTACAGATCTATTAACAATAACCAAACTGCTTCCAGCCGGGCTTAGTGACTGAGCTTCGACCCTTTGAGTTTAGACAGCCTGGATCCCGAAGCAGCTGTTCAAACACAGAACCTCAAAGGCTCTTATCCTGGTATTACTGAGCTGCAAAATTTTTCCCTTCTGGCTCGTGCCCGTGCTTCATCCTTGATTTTTTTGTACGACCTTGGCCATGTCATTTATGCTTTTGTGCCCTGATTTCTTTACTTGCAAAAGAAGGATATTTGTACCTTTCCTGCTTAGTGCTTTGAATTTTTAAAGAGAAAAATGATCATGGAAGACATTGATTAACATTATTCTTACCAAGGCTGCTATGATACATTGAAGATACTAAGAATTTTTTTATAGGAAGGCTAGTCTGTTTTCTTTAGAAAAAAAAAAACTATTTTAACAGGCTCTGAGGACTCTTACTACCAAGTAAGGATTTAAATTGCAGGACAGCAGATAAGATAAAGCTTTACAAATTCTTATCAAAGAGAACCAGGTCAATAAACTCACCCTAAAAATATTTTTATAGGTTTCTTCTACACTAAACTGTAACTCCTCCTGGTTCACATGTGGATGCTCAACCCATCCAGTCTTTTCTTTTATTTTTTTCTTATATTATTAGTAGGCTAAGACATCAGATTCTGGCTACAACTAAACTCACATGCTCAGACAAACAGGGTAAACAGATAATAGAAAAGAGAAAAGAAGAATATCCTTTCTGGTGGTGTTACCTTCTCTTCAGCTCTACTCTGATGCCTTTAGCTCCTGCATACGGGGCAGTGGTTATTATTTAGCTTCACTGAGACCATTTCTTCCCAGTTACCAAGTGGCAGTGCTGGCTCTCTCATAGAGTTGTCAGGAGATAGTGGGGGTGTCAGAGTTTACTAGTCTCAAAATGACCTAAGTTCAGGGTATCAAAATGCATTCATTTCCCCCCTTTGACATATACATGAAATCTGGGAATGCCCATTAAAATTTAAAACAGCACTGTTCAACAGAAATATAACATGTGCCACATTTGTAATTTAATTTTTCTAGCAACCATATGGAAAAATAAAAAAGAAACAGGTGATTAATTTTAATAATAGATTTTATTTAATCCAGAATATCTAAAATGTTATCATCTGAACATGTGATCAATATAAAACATTATGTTAATAAGATATTTATATACCTAAGATAGAATTGGAATTGACTGTGTTTGATTTTATATTGCTTTCCACTTGTAGTAACAGACACAATCAAGAAATATGATAAATGCAAAATTAAAAATGGTATAAAATATGGATTTTCTTAAAATGAAGTTAATTCAGATGTAGCAAGCATTCATATATTACTTTGCCTGAAATTTTAAAATGTTAATTTTTAATTTATACTCTCAATCTAATGGATATATGAGTTGATTTTCAAATATATTTTGGAATTATTATTCCACTAACTACCATGTTACTGAATTATGCAAAAAGCTTTGGCTTTCAAAATCTGTTACAGTTCCCATGTCTACAAAGGGTTTGAACCAGATCTATTTAATCTCCCATATACATGAAAGCAATGTGTAACAAAACATCTTTTCAGCCATATTTGAAAAAAAATAAACAATTACCAGAAGGTCCTAACTGCTATAGAAAATTGGGGGGGGGGCGGGTGGAGGTATGAGAGAGTGGGATCCAAATTCAAATAAAGTAGTCAGGTAGGACCTCACTACAGAGGTGTCATTTCACCAAAAAACTAACTCTCATCTACTTCACCATGGCTCATGTCAACCAACCAACTTATTATTACTGAATGCAGAGTTAAGAAGAGATGAGCACAATCAATTGGTCTTGTGAGCCAGTATGCGCAAGTCCCAACACAACACCGGAAGGTCAGAGAGGGAACATCCGGTACTAGATGGCAGGGCCTATAGGCTTTTGCTCTGGGAACCCACTGGAAGGTTTTAATAGAGAAGTAACATGATCTGACTTTTGCTTTAAAAGTAATATTCTACAGAAGTTTGCTCATGAGTAAATAAATACTTGTGTACATGTGCACACTTGAATACATGAGTATGTGTATATTTCTTCTTTTTCATAGATGTCAATTCACCCCAGACATCACTCTGCTCTTTCTTTTGAGCAGATACAGAAGAAGAATACACATCTTTTTGTATTAAGGACCAATCATCTTTCTTCATTCCTGCATTTAATCAAAAACCTGCTGAAATAAAAATGCCATATGTTATTATTATTTTAAGAATATATAGTTCATTGAATCCTAGAGCTTCTCATAAAAGTGAAATGTAGCACATGTTGTGAAGCCTTAAGTTGTCATCACAATTAGCTATATAGCTTCATTTTATTAATTGTTGATAACAGTATCCTTGGGATCCTGCTCTGTTCTCCAGCTCTGAAGCTCATAGCATTCTACGTACACTGATATATGTACATTTGGGGATTTAAAGCAATCATATGAAATAATATCCTTGAATAGAATTTTAAAATTGAAGCTATGAATAAGAATGGTGTTGGAGGTATCTTAGGAACCTTCTAAGTTAATAGATTAATTTTGAATGAGTCTAAATGAAACAGATCAAAGAAAAAGAAAATACTTGTATAGTAACTGGCTTCCTGGACATAAAATATAGACTCGAAGATGGCAAAGGTGAGACAGTTGAATATAATGTCAAGAAGGAAAAAGAGGTAAATGCTTATAAATTGAAGAGAAGCCATGAATTATTATACAATACATTTTAAAGACTGTCTCCCCTCACTATGAAAGAAATAGCCTTTGTCCCAATGGTATTTTGGTAATATCTTCCAGCAGCTGGAAAACTTGTTGCCATTATCATATTAAAGCTCCTCATACTCTTGAAAAATACATTATCAAGTGTATGTACAGGGGAAAGTCAAAAGATAAAACAACCAGTCCATTTTTAATAATATAGAGATTGGGATCATAGAGTGAGAACCCAGAGGGCCTAGATTTGAATTTCCAACAACTTACAAATTACTAGCTGTGTGATTCAAAGAGCAATTCTTAACCAAGGAGTGCCTTTATTTCTTAATATTAAAAATGAACATAATAGTAAATCTTTCTCATACGGTTGTCGAGGAGGATGAATGAATTAAATTTGTAAAATCTTTGAAAAAGTCCCTGATACAGAGCAAATGTTCAGAAAGTGTTAGCTATGATGAAGATGATGACATTGATGGTGATGGGGGAGGTGGTAGTGGTAATGTTGAAGATGGTTAAATATGATGCTTGCCTATTACAATCTTTATTTCTCCTTTGGAATGGTGTCCTTAAAAAAATTTAAGCATATGGGCATCAATCCAAAGTACCCCTTAAGTGATTTTTTTTGAAAACTCTTCCTTTCTAAAAATAATGGTTTCAAGTAAGCAGATGCCTCTGGGGTATCCATTTCATCTTAGTTCAGTTGATAAAATTTGAATTTTCTTAAAGTGTCTCCAGGATATCTTACATGTAAAATTCACAAGTTGCCTTTTTGCCAGATTTGCCTTTTCCTTGATCTGGATCTCAATGCAGATTTATCCTGCTATGTCATTTATCTACTAGACCACAAAATGTTCTTCTAAATGGGATCTGCCCAGCACCTTTCTCACCACCTCAACAAGTGACTCTTCTTTAAATAAACACAATTTTACCACAAGGGATCAATGTTCATAGTAGCGAAGCTCCCTTTGGGGCCAAGAAAACCTTTCTATTTATGCATAAAGTCTTCTTTGATTTCTTTCAAAGTGGAGTTCTTATTTCAAAGCATTGAATTTCTTTGGGAGGAATTATCCAGCTCGTCTAAGTGAATCATCATTTTTGTACCATTAGAGAAAGTAAACATTTTCTCCAAACAATATATGCAGTGAAAAGTTAGTATTACTGGTAATCAGAGGCCAACTATAGAACTGGTTGAGTTATTTCATGAAGAGTAGAATACTAACTAGTACATGTTGTGTTGGATAAATTCAAGGATATAAATTGGCATTTCGTGAGAATCTCTCTGTAGAGAATAGCAGACTAACTCTGGAGTCACAGGCCTCTGTTAACACTTTGGGCATTCAGTAAATTCATTATGGATCCTGGGCGTGTAGTTTGCTACTTTGGAGAAGCCTATGAACCCAGAGAGGCTATAGTTGGGCTAGAAAAATGGTGCAGTTGTTTGGGATTCGCTGAGTTGCTCTCTGAGGCTGGAGTTTAGGGTGCTGGTCTGCAAACTCAGAGAGGGCTTGATAGAGAAGGTGACTGGATGAGCACCTTCCCTGACAAGGAGATGCTGGGGTGAACAGTTGGAGCATACTTTTCCTGTTGGTAAATCCCAGCATGCTGAGTGATGTTGTCAGGGCAGATGGCTTTGCACCTTCTGCCTCCTTTAAAGGGCCTAGAGAGCCTCTTTTCATGGGAGGCTCAAGATGTGTTTGTAAAGAGGCATTGTGGTATGTATTAAAATAATAATAACATTCTTATAAGCATTCTCTCTATATATTATCTCATTTAATCCTCATCTAAGCCCTGTTCCTTTCCCCACATTTAACATGATGAAAGTGTCAGGGATGTAAAGTAATTTACCTAAGATCAAACATCAGTCTGTGTCTTGAGCCAATGCTCTAAATTATGGTTGGCAATACCTTTTGTGAAAAGAACAGTATATGGACAGTAATGATGATATCAGAGAGTATTTATATATGTACTGTGTACACCACACTTCAGGCATATTGGTTCTTGTTCACCAACCAGGAAGCTCTCTGAACTCCATTGTTTAGGGGTTTTTATGAAGGTTTCATTATGTAGGCATAATTGGTGAAAATCATTCTCCATTTGGTGATTAAATGAATCTCCAGCCCTCTCGTCATTCCCTGTAGCTCCAGGGATGGGTTAGAAGTGCCAAGCTTCTAATCACATAATTGGTTCCTCTGGCAATCCTGAGGCTATTTGGGGGTCCACAAAAAGTCACCTCATTAGCATAAATTCAGGAAGGGTTGAAAGAGGTTTGTTCTAAAAAATAAAAGACACTCCTCTCACCCCTATCACTCAGGAATTCCAAACATTTTGAAACTCTTGTGCCAGGAACTGGGACAAAGACCAATTATATATTATCATAATATCGTGCTTCTGTAGTAAAATTTTTAAAACCATAACATATCTATACAAGCATGCATTTTTGCATCTCTTTAATGATGGACATTTTAATAAGCATTTCATACTTGTGTCTATTTAAAACCACATTAGATATATTAATTAAACTGAATATTAGAGCTGAGAAAACTGCCTTTTGTGCAAATTATTTATGGAGGATTTTAATCTCTTTTAGTGAGATTAAAGTGCTCTTTTCTCTAAGATTATATGTAAGCTATTTCAGCTGGCAAAGCATGTTAAAATGCATGGAAGGGAAGATTTCAATATTTAGACATTTAAAATGCATTGGAATTTGGAGATCATGTGGATTCTAACTCCAAGATTCTTTCCTAAATAACTCAAAAACATATAATAAGAGATGTTTTGTTGTTGCTTTTAAGGTACTTGGAGACATTTTTAAGATGGCAAATTCAGTCTTGCTCCTGGCACAAACTTTCATATGAACATTAATGGGATTTTAAAATTAACATCTATAATGTAAAAATGAGCTTTGCCTTGTATGCTTTGCATTTGATTACAATTTTTCTCCTCTTAATTTTCTCTTTTCATTCTGAGTATGTTTGCAACAATACAGCTATTGCTGTATTTTTTCATTTTCACGAATCATTGGTGAGGATCATGGAGAAAAAAGAAGATTGGGAATTCCTCACTAATCCTCCCAAGAGAAAACATTCCTACTCTCATATGAGGTCCCACCCCCATCTTCCCCATTTCTCCCTACATGGATTTCCAGGCCTTTCATGTACTTCAGTGCTGCTTGCAGGTTCCAAAAACATTGCCATGTTGTCTGCCCCTCCCTCCAGCTTCACCCATGTGATGGTACAATCAGAAGACAGAGTCAGTGCCAGTTCCAGGTGCTTAGAAATGTGAACACATGCACAGAAGAAAGCTATTTGCCTAAGTAGAGTTTTCAGCACTCCCCATCCGCCTCCTTCATGGAGAAGATTACATTTCTTTTCTTCTAAACTAGAAATATAGATAAAAAGTAAAGCTTCATGGCCAAAATGTAGTCTTTGCCAATAGTTGTAAAAATCATTGAGTTCTGGAGGGCTGCACAGCCTACCCCAGCTTCCCACAGTGAGAAAGGCAAGATTCCCAGGAACAGCAGAGGAAAAACTCCTCGGTAGGGAAAGGTTACTTACTACCAAGGAGCCAGATCTAAGAAGGGCCAGGCCATCTGTTTCTACTGGCGGAGAGATAGGGTCAGCATCAGGATAAGATGGCAAAGGGGCTAATCATAAGGGACAGAAATCAGGTGTAAGTTCTTTGCCTCCAGAGGACAGAGGTCAAGAGAAAAGCAGGTTGTTTCTGAGAGTTGCTCCCCCACTTGTTAGGTGGGGAATGCAGAAGGCAGATTTCAGATGTTTTTACTGGGCCCACTGAAGCTCACAGGCTACAAAATAAGACCATGTGATGATCAAGTTGGTTGCTGTTTTCAGCAAGTCTGCTTTAAAAAGTCAAACATAAATCTTCATGGTAGGAATTCTGATTCTAGGAATGTATCCAAATGAAATTAATAAAAAATGTGGCCATGGATTTATGGGTAAGTCGTGGCTCCGTAAATGACAGAACATTCATCACGATCACAGAACTGTCAGCAACATCCACTTAGTTAGTGAATCCTGTTTGCCCTGTATAATCTCAGTTAATTTCTACAATATCCCTGTGAGATGGGTATCATTATTCAAAATCTAAAGATAAGAGACCAACAGATGTTGAGCAACTCACCTATAGTCACACAACTACCAAGTTTCAGAGCCCATTTGAATCAGTTCTGTTGGCCTCTTGAAAGTCATCCTGCCCTTCCTCTGCAGGTCTATTCCAGCACTTCTCAAACTTTTACATCCTTGGAAATTATTGAAAACCTCAAGTAGCTTTTCTTCATGGGACTCTATTTCCATTTCCCACATTAGGAATTGAAACAGAATTTTTAACAATATCATTTCATTCTACTAAAAGAATAATAACTATTACACATTTAAATATTTTTATAAAAAAGTTTCTAAAACAAAAAAATCAAGTGAGTGGCATTGATTTGCATTTTTATGTATCTCTTTCACATCTGGCTCAAATTTATTTAGTTAACAGAATTTTATTTGAAATCTCTTTGATAAAATGTTAAGTAGAGTTCTAAGGCCATAAGGAGTGTGTATCACATATTGATAACATGATTTTGCTTGCAGACATTTTACTTGGCAGATTTAACTACTTTTACATTGTAGTCAATGTTTCCTTTAAAAATATTTTATATCTCACAGGGCAAATCATACAAATTCAGGGGCCCATTACCACCCATGTGGAATCCAATTACCTACCTAGACCATAACAACCTTTGGCGGACAATTGATGACATGGGACAAGAGGTAAAGCTTTTCAGAGCTTCTGTGATTACATTTGTATTTTTCATAAGTTTAATCCTTAAAAGAAAGGAGATGCAACATATCATCAATGCCTAGCACATTGTGTAGCACATAGTAACTCTCAGTAAAGATTTGTGAAATGAATAACATGAACTTGTTTCTAACCTCTTAAAGAATGAGATACCCAACAGATTGCTATTTGTATATTACTTGTGAAAGGGGAGAAGATCATATATTACTCTCCCTTCCTGGAATAATGTTTCTAATCTAGAAAATCCTCAGAACATAACAAAACAAGACTTCCAGGTATTTGAGTCACTACCCTGTTCAAACCAGTAACCCACAAGAAAATACACACAGAGCTTGACCTGAAACTCGGGTTTAGATGTGATTTGGTATGGCTGTCTAATCCTTACTGAGGAGATGAACTTATAAATGTTCTCCTTAAATAAATAACTTCCTAATTGCTATTTGGAAACAAACCGATTACAACATAGCCTTCATTTACTGTGCAGAAAGTATTATCATAAATTAAATATGGATCATGTGGTATAGATCAATAATAGAAAAGCTACACAGACAGCATTGGATTTGTAGCAAAAGTCACGATTGGGGGATTTGAAAAACTTACATTTTCCTTCTTTAAGTTAGAGTTTTTAATACT
>NW_005370552.1:3701457-3708703 GCF_000412655.1 Myotis brandtii | reverse complement strand
AAAATCCCCCCCCCCCCCGAATCCTCATCTGAATGTAGATTCCCAGTGATGCTCCATGGAAGGCACCCCTTGCAGAAGAGTGGGACCACATGACAATGAAGGAGCTGCTAGACAAGATCTGCTGGACTGAGTAAGACTTTCCATTAGACACAGGAATTTATTGTGACTGTCATTCAGGTTAATTTAGAATCCTATTGAACACGAATGCGACAAGTACCTACTTTGTGTCTAAAACCATGCCATTTGGCCAGGTGGAATGCTGAAAAATATTGAAAATGGGTTCTGCCCTAAAGTTGTCAGAGTTTTGCACCACCAACCTGGTAATTATCCCATAAAATACCCAGAACAGACCAGAATGTGCCACCTCCTTTACTCAGAACAGCTTAAAGACCATTAGCTTAAAGATTATCAAGTTGTTGATGTAGGAATACTTTTGTGTTTCTCACTTGTGGTCAAGTGTAGAGATGGTGCATTAACATATGTGTTTAAAACACCTTATGGGTGCAATTCTTCAAGGATTTGAAAAGAACTTCTAGAGAATGTCTGTATAGTTTACAACTGTAGAGGAAACATGTATTACTGGATTGACTGCTTTTATTAAATGAAAAGCATGTAGTGTTGAAAGCAACTATTCATGAGCCAAGCTTTAAATTCTGGTTGGCAGTGCTGGGGACTATATATGAACTATGAAGTCTATCTATATAGACACCTGAAGACACTCACTGCTCTTGAACAGCAAGGAAAATGGAAAGGGTGATAAGTTCATAGGCCTGGTGAATTTGTGGTAAATGAAGGAAGAAAAATGGAAGCTAAGTTCAAGGAGACTGTCCTTCCATGCTTCTTGGAATTTAGCTTCAAGAAAGAGAGAGAAAAGAAGACAGAGAGAAAGGCATACAGGGAGGGAAGAAGGGAGAGAAAGGGGGATTCAAATCATTATTTTTAAAAGATAAAATGTAAATGTCTAATAATAGAAAATTGCTTTAATTATGGACATCTAAAAATATAATACTCTACAGTCTTTAAATTATGTTGTAAAATAATATTTAATGGCTTGAAAAATATCATAATATTAAACATAGAAAATCACAGTGTCATTGAGTATATACAATAAATATACTAGAGGCCTGGTGCATGAAATTCATGCACTGGGAGAGGGGGTCCCTTAGACTGGCCTGTGCCCCACAGCCCCGCAGGAGCCCTCAGGCCTAAGCCAGCAGTCGGACATCCTTAGTGCTGCTACGGAGGCGGGAGAGGCTCCCGCCACCGCCACTGCACTCGCCAGCCATGAGCCCGGCTTCTGGCACTGACCACCAGGGGGCAGCTCCTGCATTGAGCATCTGCCCCCTGGTGGTCAGTGCACATCATAGTGACTGGTCATTCTGCTGTTTGGTCAATTTGCATATTAGTCTATTATATAGGATGTTCTTGTTTCTAAAAAAGAAATTGTATGTGAACTGAAAAGCAATAGGCATCCATCAAAATGTTTTAACACAATATTACAATATAAACTTTTATCCACATATTTAAAAATGCTTCATCAAACATCATATTTCATGGTTGTATAATATTCCATGGAAAGGGAATACCATAATGTAATGTATTTCTCTATTATCACCCTGTTGGGCATTTTGGTTACTTCTAGTTTTTAGTTACTATTATTAACATATAATTACCTGTGAAAACAATCTCTGTGCTTCTCCTGTCTTTAACCTTTGAAAGCAACCAATTCTGGAATAGTAAAAACCTTTTATTGTCATGAAGTCAACATCTATTATTAATTATAATCTTTTAAACACTTATCTAATGCTATTTACCACTTTTTTGAGATTTTAATTTGTAATATAATTTATTTTGATTGTAATGAAATTGCAGAATTTATTTTAAATTATATACACTAGATTTTCAAAATATTAATATTAAACATAGAAAATCAGGTATTTAATTACCTGCATTCATTTTATAACTGGTTGGCAGTGCTGGGGACTATATATGTTATGAAAAGCTTTGAATAAATTCATTTAAGTCTTTTCTCCCCAGAGAGCTTCAAAACTCTTTGAAGATCAGTTTAATTGTGTACCTTTGGGATCATAGAGATCTGACTTTTTCTATCATAGTCCTTGGCCTAGTCCTTCCTTTAGTGAAATTCTAGGTTGTTAGCTGGCTGACAAAATAAAGCATGCCTAGATATTAGGAATATATGAAAACAAGGTAATTTTCTAACTTTTCCTAATCAAAATATAAAAGATAAATATTTTCTGGTTTTAAAAGCACAATCATATATTCAAAGAACAATGTTGTTCATTCTTAGAACTTATTATTTGTAAAATGCTTTTTGGAAACACATATTAAATTTGCAATGTGATCAGCTATGTAAATAACCTTTTTAAAACCTATAACTAGAAAAAAAATGCATCAGACTGAGACTAGTGATTGTCTTTACGGAAGCAGAAACGTGGGAGATACTCATTCTCTTATTTTTTTATTCTGTGAATTTTCCAAATTTTATATGTGCATACATTTTTCATGCAGAAAATATAATAACATTTATCTTTTAAAAAGTCAACAGGACAAAGAATCAAAAATTATTGCACTAGCTTTCTTGACCTTCTATTCCTCAAATATTGTTCTTCTCATTTCTTTTCTCACTAAAGCTTCCAGAGTAAATCAAATAAAGGATTAGAAATAGCCTGGCCCTCCAGAAAGAATTACTTTTAGATCTCTCTCCATTTCAAACCAGGATTACTTTTTCTTACCAAATTGTCAGCAATAACAACTGCAATCATAGCAATGCTTTTATGTTTAATATTGGCTGTCTAGCTACCCCAATATTGTTTTAGTTATTTATTATTCCCTTTACCTTATGCCACCTCGATTCACCTATAAAACAAGGAATACAAGAAACAGGACATCAGGAAACAGCAAAGGATGTTTTCACTTTGAAAATTTTAAACCAATATTTGGATATTTGCTTTAGATAGATGCCACAAATTGCCTCTGCAAAGAAACCACAAGTCAGCAATTTCCATCCCTCCAGTTATCATGAGAATTTTACAAAACTAACTCTAAGTTACTTCAACATATGTATTATACTATTTGCTGACTAAATGATGGGGAACTTCACAAAAGTTCTGTCAGATTTTTATGGCTGCAAACATTGTCAGTAACTAGTATATGTGTCATGTGCGATTCTACAAATCTCCAAAGTAAAGGTACACTAGAATAGAGAGATGCCTCTTGGTGAGTCAACTTGACAGTTGACTAATTATAAAGCATTCTGAGGTATTAAAATAATGAGGTTTGAATCAGGCATGATGTGGTTTGAAGTTGTACCATTTTGTGAGTTGTGTACTACATATTACTAACCTCTCTGAGACTGTTTTGAACTTATGAACTGGGGGAAAATAGTAAAAAAATATTAAAAAATAACTATTTTATAATATGACAATTCAATAAGACAATGGGTTTAAAAATCATGGAGTGTGAAAAAGTTCAATAAATAGAACACAGTATTATTTATTCCACCCATAGTCAACAGCACAACCAGGTGGCAAATTCTGAGTTGGACATAACCAGATTAACAAAACACAAAGTTTATGTAAAAGTCAAAAGGAAGATTGGTCCTTATTTAAAGATCTCAAAGTACATATTACTGGTGAATTTTCAGGTGTGTTAGATATATCTCAGTCATTAGAATCATATGAAACCATTCACTTTCTGGTATGCCTTCAGATAGGATATAACCTCTTGCCATTTACCTGACAATTCCAAGCAAAAGTTCACCAATCTACATGCTATTAATTGATTTTTCCCCTCATCCATTCTTTGAGCTTGTCTTCCATTAGGCAGTATAATGAATGGATAACTATGACTAATTCTGTGTTTGGTACAGAACCTAGTATATTCTTTGTGCATTATAGATAATTTTAAAATAAAGTTTAGTTGATATTTCTCATCAACCATTCATTCAGCCATCCAACAAGTAATTATTGAGAAGTTACTATGTTCCAGGTACTTTTATTAAAGGGGATACTATGGTGAGCAAGAAAGTTAAGATCTATATTATCGTTGGTGATATTCTAGAGGGGGAGACAGCAATAAAAATAATAAAATAACAATTAAGATAATTTAAGACAATGAAAAGAGTTCTAAAGATAACTATACTATAGTAAAATGATAGAGGATGCCAGGGTGCTGGGAATATGGAAGTTAATGCTCATTTTCATAGACACATAAGAGTTCTTCTTTCTGAGGAGACATTAGAATAAGTAGAGAGGGCACAGGAAACAAATAGAGAAGGTAGGCATGGGCTACATCACTTAGGATTTTGGAGGCCACAGTAAAAGATCTGCATCTTATTCTGATTATGATCAGATGCCACTGGAGGGTTATAAGCAAGGGAATATCATGACTTGACTTACACTTTTGAAAGAGCACTGTGGATGGGAGGGAGGCATAAAGCGTCTGGCTTCAAGTGTAATGAGTAGATTGGGTGTAGATCATTTCAATGCCCCTGGCAAGAAATTATGCTAAATTGATTGTGAGGAAGGTGGAGTAATGTGGTGAAAGACAATAAGAATTTCAGATGGATTAGATGAGGGGCGAGTGATGGAAAGAGAGAAATTAAGGTTGATTTCTAGAGTGTTGGCCTTAGCAATTGGGTGAAAGGTGATGCCTTCTACTGAGATGGGCATCACTGGAAGCATAGCAACTGTGGGCAGAAATCATGACAGCACAGAATATGGAATACAAGCTGATTCTGTGTAAGGTATTTTGGTTAAGGGGAAAGTAAATCTCATATTCCCCAAATGTCTGATGTCATCTATCTATCTATCTATCTATCTATCTATCTATCTATCTAAAAGTGTAATATGCAAATCGACCGGATGGTGGAACGACCAGTCACTATAATGCGCACTGACCACCAGGGGGCAGACGCTCAACACAGGAGCTGCCCCCAGCCCGCAGGCCCCCATCACCTAATCCGGGCCTGGGGGCCATCCTCTTGGTCCCTCCCCGCCACCGGCAGGCTCCGATCGTCTGATGGGGAATGGAGAACCGGGGGTGAGTGGCAGTAGATGTGGGCAGTGCCAGGCCAAGGCGGGTGCGAGCAAGCAGGGCCCTGATATCCCTACCGGTCTCCTCACACACATAGAGTGACTGGCAGCGGTGGGTGGGGCCGGAAAGCAGGCGGGAACGTCCAACCTCTCCATCCCTCCCCCTTGCTGGCAGGCTCCAATCACCCAATGGGGAATGGGGAACCAGGGGTGGGTGGTGGCAGACACAGGTGGCACCAGACCAAGGCGGGTGCAAGCAAGCAGGGCCCTGATCACCCCGCTGGTCGCCCCACACACAGAGGGCGACCAGTGGCATCTGCGGCAGGGGGCGGGGCTGGCTGCCGGCAACCAGGGAGATCGGACATGATTGCAGGCTAAGCCTAGGGACCCTACCCGTGTACAAATTTCGTGCACCAGGCCTCTAGTATTTATTAATACAGGATTCTAGTGACAATTTTCTGTGACTTGCTAAGTTGTGCCAAACTTAGCCAAATAAATATATTGCTTGAATAATTTCCAGAGAATTAAGTTGATGCTCTTTTGCATTTGCTAATTTTTCTCTTGTTTCTTCCTGAGTAGATCTGCAAAGAAGCTCGCTACTCTCTTTGTGAACCTGTGCGTCACTGCAGAGACCCATGAGGTCTCTGCTCTGTGGTTCCTATGGTATGTGAAGCAGTGTGGAGGCACGGTCAGGATCATCTCAACAACCAATGGAGGGCAGGTACCTATCCATACCTCCACCATTTCAACAGAAAATCACCACTGCCTAAAATGAAAGACTGACATCACCCTTCAGTCATGAATGGATGGGATGAATCAGGAGGC
Source organism: Myotis brandtii (assembly GCF_000412655.1). NCBI lineage: Eukaryota > Metazoa > Chordata > Mammalia > Chiroptera > Vespertilionidae > Myotis > Myotis brandtii. The sequence goes on along the minus strand of NW_005370552.1, from coordinate 3,702,824 downwards.
AGTCTTGTGGCTCTCAGAACTATATCACAGCAGCTCAAGGTGACTTTTGTGAGGGACAGTCTGTTAGGTACCCAATGTAAGAACCCAGCAGCCAATGTAATTTTAAGATTAGGCTTCTCAGCCTGGCTGGTGTAGCTCAGTGGTTGAGCTTTGACCTATGAACCAGGAGGTCACAGTTCAGTTCCCGATCAGGACACATGCCCAGGTTGCAGGCTCCATCCCCCATGTGGGGCATGCAGGAGGCAGCCAATTAATGATTCTTTCTCATCATTATATTCCTATCTCTCTATTTCTCTCCCTTCTTATCTGAAATCAATAAAATATATTTTTAAAAGGATTAAGCTTCTCTCTTTTATATACTTATAGGAGGACATCTGATGAACATGATGAGCACTTCTTGGTAAATTCAACAAGGAAAGTCAGAAATGCATTTCAACTTAAAACACACACATGTGGAATTAATTAATTCATTCATTGCCTATTTCCTGAGCCCCAGCATTGTAAAAGGCACTGTGTTAGGTATAGCAAGAAGTAGATTAGAATTCTTATATAATCTGCTTGGTAGTCATTTTTCTTTTCTTCTTTTTCCTCACCCTCTTCCTCCTCTTCATTTTCCCTCTTCTTTCTCCTTTCCTCCTTCTGTTCTTCCTAAGCTTATTTGAAATAGTCTTTTTAAAAATTAACTGAGCCCAGCTGGTATGGCTCAGTGGTTGAGCATCAACCCATGAACCAGGAGGTCACGGTTCAATTCTCAATCAGGTCACATGTCCGGATTGTGGACTTGATCCCCAGGAGGGGGCGTGCATGAGGCACCTGGTCAATGAGTCTCTCTCATTGATGTTTCTATCTCTCTCTCCCTCTCCCTTCCTCTATCTGAAGTCAATAAAAACATATTAAAAATTAATTGAACTGAAAATTTGGGAGGAGGCAGTCAGTTCAACTGTGTAGAACATTTGGAAGCTTTAGCAGGGCTCAGAAAAGATGGTGCAGTGGCCACAGAAGCAGCAGGCACCTGACCCAGAATGAGATGGGCAGCTTGAAACAGAGAGTAGGCTGGCCTGGGGATGAGTGGGCCAGGGAGGTTCTGAGCCTGAGTAATAAGGATGGGAAAAACAGGCTCATGCAAGTCATGGTCCAGCTGTAGGTACAGCTTCACCAGACCCAGCAACTCAATAAAAGGATGCAGATGATACATAGAGTAGGGATAGTGACCAGGGAGATAGGGCATGGGGTCAGGGTGAGGTTGTCCACCTGAGGTTGGAGTCTGGAAATCTGCAAAAACATAGCCTGGAAAGTGACTGTTAGAAAACCTATAATTTTGTCAAAATCCAGCTATCACTAGTTAGACAGCAATGGTGAAAGACACT
>NW_005370552.1:3689824-3701196 GCF_000412655.1 Myotis brandtii | reverse complement strand
GCTGCTGAAAACATAGATACAATGTTGCGGTCCGAGCCTGGCTGAATGGAAGCCCTTTTCTGGGGTTTTGTTTAGCTTCTTATTTGCAACATAGTATATAGTTGCTTAGAGTTGCAACTGAGAGGCTGGCAAGTGAGGCGGGGAATGTTGGAGTCTGCAGCAAGCAAGCCTCGTGCTCGCTTCAGTGCCTGGCAATTAGCCGCCATCTTGTTTGTCAGTTAATTTGCATATACTCACTGATTAGCCAATGAAAAGGGTAGCGGTCGTACGCCAATTACCATGTTTCTCTTTTATTAGTGTAGATATATATATATATATATGAGATATGTGAGAAAAAACTACCAATTTAATAATTTATACCCATTACTATATTTCCTACCTATCTTTTTAATCCTTGTTTTCTTTGCAGGAGAGGAAATTTGTGGGTGGATCTGGTCAAGTGTGTGAGCGGATAATGGACCTCCTTGGGGATCAAGTGAAGCTGGAGAGGCCTGTGACTCACATCGACCAGACGGGAGAAAATGTCCTTGTGGAGACCCTAAATCATGAGGTGTATGAGGTAACCAAGAGCCTTAAACTAAGGGAAAGAGGCCAGAGTCCCATAGATAACCAAAGCTTAAATAAAATCAAGAATGTTCCAGACTTTATAGATCATCCCTTTGCCAAAAGTGGAAAAGCTAACTCTATTTGAAAGAAAGAAAAAAAGAACCAGAATATTTTGGGGGGAGGGGGGTTATAAAAACATATATTATCAACCCTCTGTATTGAGCTCCTACATAATTAGAAAAACAAATAAAATATTTATTTGATCAATACCAAGTGCCTTCTATGTGCCTGGCAGTATTCTAGGAGTTGGGAGCAGAACATTGAACAGAACAGATAAAATTATTTGCCTTCAGGTGGCTTACATTCTCATGAAGGAGAAAGTCCATAATCAAATATATAGTTAAAATATCCAAGCGCTGTGGAAAAATCAAGCAGGGAAGGGGGAGAGAGTCTGCCCTGAGGTGGGGGTGGGACAACTAGTCATGTAATTTTAAATAAGTCATCAAGGAAGGACTCATTCAGAGGTGATGTTTGAGCAGAGAACCAAAAGAGATGAGGCATTAAGTCATATAACTTTCTGAGGAAAGAGCATTCCGGGTAGACAGTACAGCCAGAGCCAACGTCCTGAGGTAGAAACAAGCCTGGCATGATGAAGGAACTGCAAGTTGGTCAAAATGGCAGAATTGAGAATTGAGGGGAAGAATAAGAGGAGGTGAGATCAGAGATGACTTGTATGGTCTTGGAAGTCTGGGAAGTGACCGTGAGGAACTTGGTTTGACTCTAAGTGTGATGGGAAGTCATTGGAGATTTTGAACTAGGAAACAATAAAGGCTCATTTTGGTTTTAACAAGATCCTTTTAGTTCTTCTCTTAAGAAGAGAATGAAGTGGAGAGAAGAGTTAATTGAGGGAGAAACATTAGGAAAAAAGCACAACCCACCAACAATGTTTAACCATCCCCCCCTTTCCAGGCTAAGTATGTGATTAGTGCTATTCCTCCTACTCTGGGCATGAAGATTCATTTCAATCCTCCTCTGCCAATGATGAGAAACCAGCTGATCACTCGTGTGCCTTTGGGTTCAGTCATCAAGTGCATCGTTTATTATAAAGAGCCCTTTTGGAGGAAAAAGAGTGAGTACTTTCCTTAAATAAAGACCTTGGGAGAAGGTCAAAGAAACTTGGTGCAAAGACATACATTTGCATGTAACTTTTTATTAGAATGCTGGGCATAAAACATTAGTCCAGGTTCTAAGTACAATTCCATCAGATAAAATATATTGGCACAAACTCAAAATTATCTTCCATTAGAATATGACCAACTCTTTTTCTCATTCTATATAAAATTTATTTAATCCTCCCACAAAATCTTGTAAAAATAGGTTATTAATACCGTCTAATACAGATTTTTAAAGTATGAGTTTCATGTAAGGTGCCAGATCGGTACTTGAAACATTGGGGAGACCACTTTATAAATTCTAACCATTATGCTGTACACCTTAAATTAATGCAAAGTAATATTGAATGTAAATTGTAATTGAATTTTTTTAAAAAATGAGTTTATAGAGGTATTCACAAAAGTGGAGATTCTGAAAATTTCCAGGCAAGTTCTCATTTGTGTCAAGATTCTACTATATTAAATTAAATCATTTTATTCATTCAGATATATTCAGCAAGTGTGCTATGATACTGGGAAAAACATTACAGGGATGCTCACTAAAAGTGCTAGATTCTGGAATGATGGAAATGCACTAGAGCTGCTCTGTTTAATATGACAGCCATTAGCCATATGTAGGTGTTGAACACATGAAATGTAACTAATGAGACTAAGGAACCATGTTTTTCTTTTTCTCTTTTTTTAAATATATTTTTATCGATTTCAAAGAGGAAGGGAGAGGGAGTGGGAGAGATAGAAACATCAGTGTTGAGAGAGAATCATTGATTGGCTGCCTCTTGCACGCCCTACACAGGGATGGAGCCCACAACTCAGGCATGTGCTCCTACCAGGAATCAAACTGTAACCTCCTGGTTCATGGGTTAACACTCAACCACTAAGCCATGCTGGTTGGGCACATTTTTCTATTTTATTTTACTTTAATTGCTTTAAATTGAAATGTAAAATGCCACATGCAGTTAGCAGCTACTGTATTGGATAATACAATGCTAGAGTCTTATCACATTTACTCTGATCGCATCTATTTTTCTTCTGAGAGAAGGCCACGTGTGAACAGTCAGTACCTGGGACTGAGGGCAAAGAGAAGGATGGACTGAAATGAGGAACTAAACTGCAGACAAGGGAGAGATTATGCTGAAGACAGAGAAATTTTCAGTTTTACCTTAGGGTGGTTCTTCCTGTATATATCCTTTTCTAGCCACATTGTAGCCTTCTAATTCCCCACCTTTGCAGGAGATCCTTTTTAGGGCCACTATTAAATTAGTTCATTAGTCGAGAAATAATCTACCCTTGGCAAAGGACAGTGTGTAGTGACCCACCATGAAGAACATGCTGCTAAACTGCTTCCTCTTGTGATTCAGGTCACCTATCTTCCCCTAAGAGCTCATTCCTGTTTGTTTGATTGTAGTTTGTTACTGCTTTTGTCATTGTTACTCTCGGTAAAGAACGTCATTAAGCTTTGCAGTTTTTCTCAGTGTTTTTCCTGCCTCAGCACACCTGAGAGGAATACAAACACCCCTCATCCCAGTGGCTGACTAGGACGTCGATTCTCAGGAATGCACAGTGGGAAGGGATGTGGGAGGAGAGAGAGAGAAAGAGAAGTAAGTGCAGGTTAAAAGGCCTTACCGGTGTGTCTGCTCATATGCAGGTCAAGGCGGTGCACACCCTCCAAGTTCTTTCTCTGTTCTTTCTTTCTCATTTTGAAACCCTCTTATTGGATTTTCTGTACATTTGTTTTAGAGTTTTTAACTATAATTTTGTTCAAAGAAACTCAATTTGCAAGTAAATGATGGGCCAGGAGGTAGGGTGCACTGTAGTAGGATATTGTTATAACGTTTTAGATTCTGCTTTGATATTCTCACCATTTCACAGTCTTTTGTTGAAATCGCATATATCTTGTTCAGGAGGGGAATGAGGCAAGCCCTTTGTGCAGAATGAGCTGAAATTGTTGCTCAGGTTGTTCTGGAGATCATGTTTGAAATGACGGTTTCGAGCTCTGTGCGCTCATTGTAACTGCGATGGGGATCTTGATAGAGTGATGAGTGTCTTCTTCCATTTTGCTGTCCTTCCAAGATTACTGTGGAACCATGATTATTGAAGGAGAGGAAGCTCCAGTTGCCTACACGTTGGACGATACCAAACCTGATGGCAACTATGCTGCCATAATGGGGTAAGGCACAGTTATGGTGGTATGAATGCTATTGGATGTTGACAATGTATTCCCATACTATTGATAATGTCCCAAACTTTTAAAAATAAATTTTTACCCAATAGCACTATTCTCCCAATCCAGCAGCAGAAAAATTCTTTTATAAATACTGTCTTCCAATGAATAAATATTTAGAAAGAAATTATAACACCAGCAACATTTTAAAATTTGCTATATTAATTTTCTGCTTCTTATGTAAAGCTGTGACTTGATATATTTCCATAAGCTATCTTTTGTGAAAGCATGATATGAAGACCTGATTTAGGGTTTTTATTAAGAGGGCTTCTTATGGAGACTTTACCATTATGTGAACATCAATGGTATTTATGTGGAATGATGAGGTTTTCCAAGTCCCACTAGAGAGGAGCCAAGACCAGCCCAGTCCCAATCTTGGCAGGGAAGACCAGCACAGATGGGGGCATATCTTGGGGGACAGAACCTGTTCCAGAGAGGTGTCACTTAGAACAGTCAAAATTAATATGAGCCCTAGAATATGTATGAGTTTATTTCAGAGAGAGTCTAGGGCAGTGATGGCGAACCTTTTGAGCTCGGCGTGTCAGCATTTTGAAAAACCCTAACTTAACTCTGGTGCCGAGTCACATATAGAAATTTTTGGATCTTTGCAACCATAATAAAACAAAGACTTATATTTTTGATATTAATTTTATATATTTAAATGCCATTTAACAAAGAAAAATCAACCCAAAAAATGAGTTCGCGTGTCACCTCTGACACGTGTGTCATAGGTTCGCCATCACTGGTCTAGGGTCAGAGGAGGGAGATCAAAGATAGTTGCGAGGTGGAAAGCGATCATACAGCTACAAATGGAGGCAGATTCTACTAGTAGAAGGGTGGCCACTAGGGAGACACCATTGGGTAGATAGAACCAAAGGACAATGGGGTGGATGAAATTGGAAAGGCTTAGACATGACTTCGTTGGACATTCCTGTTAGCCACCAGCTATGTAGAGAGAAATGGGTCAGCCATAGTATTACCATAGGCAGAAATTATAGCTAGTCATCTATCTTTAGCCTCTCGAATCCCTAAAATGGAAGGTGCATTTCAGTGTCTGGAATATAACATGTAAATAGCAAAACATTAAATAACTACTGTATAATTTGTTTCTTTGGCTTTACTTTTAACTTGTGCACTAGGCACATGTGTAGCTATAGAAATGAGGCCAAGATGAAAGCAGCAATTAATTTCCTCCTGTTTTGCTTGTTTGTATGTTTTAGATTTATCCTTGCCCACAAAACCGTAAAACTGGCACGTCTTACCAAAGAAGAAAGGTAAGAAAAATCGTGCTTCTCTTTTTCCCTCTTTTCCTTCCTTCCTTCCTTCCTTCCTTCCTTTCTTCCTTCCTTCCTTCCTTCCTTCCTTCCTTTCTCTGCCTCTCTCTTCCTTCCTCTCCCTTCCCTCCCTTTCGCCTCCCTCTCTTCTTTTCTGTCTACTTGACTGCCTTTCAATTTTACTTAACTTTTTAACTTAAATACTGCCTAAAAATACGTGTTTCCAATGTTACATGTCTGCTGTGTTAATTATAAGGATCTTGTATAAGGGCACAGTGCTTATAACTTAAGAATCAAGTATTCAAATAAATATTTATTGAGTTTATTGTACATAAGATACCATGAAAGAAGTTAGGGAGAATACATAATACCCATATCACCTGAGAATACAAAAATGAATATAGCTCAGGAGCTAAAAATTTACTTGGGGAGAATGCATTTCTAACAAGTTCCTGCTGCTGGGATCACATTGTTTTACATCATTAATGAAAAGATCGTGTGAGTTTGTTGATAAAACTTAAATTCTGAGACCTTAAGTAACCTGCTCAAGACCTTACAGTTCATAAGAGATAGAAGCAGAATTTAAAGCTTTTCTTGCTCCCTTCTCTTTCCGCTCTGCCTATTGCTTTGCAGTGGAGTGGGAAAGGGATGAGTAAGGATCACGTCTGCATCCTCCCAGAATCTCCAGTGCTTAGCAGATTGAATGACACGTAAGACTGCAGCAGTTCTCAACCTGTGGGTCGCGACCCCTTTGGTGGTCGAACGACCCTTTCACAGGGGTCGCCTAAGACCATCCTGCATATCAGATATTTACATGATGATTCATCACAGTAGCAACATGACAGTGATGAAGTAGCAACGAAAATAATTTTATGGTTGGGTCACAACATGAGGAACTGTATTTAAAGGGCCAGAAGGTTGAGAACCACTGCTTAAGAGGAACACAACATTTTTTTAATGAATGAACAAATTACTGTGTGCCCCCCAGTGATTCAGGCAATGCCTCACTTTATTTTCTATTTGTGACCTCATTGATTTAAGACATTTGAGTTAGAACCAAGTGCCTTGTTTTGAAAAATTAAAATGAAATGTCAAGTGGAAGCAATGGCTCACAGTCTTTTTGAATGAGGGGGTAGGTGCCTCTTTCATATATTGTTTCACTTCCTTCATTTTCACTTTTGCCCCCACTCCTCCTCTCATAGGTTGAATAAGCTTTGTGAGCTCTATGCAAAAGTTCTGGGATGCCAAGAAGCTTTGCAGGTAAGGCTGCTTCTCAACCCTTTCCCTAAGAGAGAGGGATGTCTTGCTTTGTCCTCAGGGACTAGCAGGGATAGGCTCATCAGTAGGGCCCTAGAACTCATGGTTTCCCTGCTTTATGCTTGCTTTGTTGTCTATTGTGTAGAAAGAAGCAAGTCCTGGGAGCAAGGAAAGGTGGAAGATGAAGTCCACTCTTCCTTCTGATTGGCAGGAAACAGTCAGAGGAGGGTGCTTATGTGGTGCTTGTCACCCTCAGATGCAGAGAGGGCAGAGGGCTGGCCATCAGACATTTTTCAGACCAATAGTTGTTCATGAGTATCATCAACAGAATTGCCTATACCCCATGAAAACATTAATTTGTCTGTCTAGCTTCCTTCAACAAAGCTCAAAACATGAATCCAATCATCTTTTTTCCTTGACAGACATGTTTTTCTGCTTTTTCTACTCCAGTCACTCCAGAAGCAAAAGTCTTTTTTAAAACTTGTCTTGAAACCACTAGGCACTAAAACTTATTAATAGTTAAGACCAATTTTAAAATGGAACTAAACAGTTGCAGCTTATGAGCAGTACCTGAGATATGAATGAACCAACTGAGAAAACTTTCTGAAGTCAAAATTTCTTATTTTATTACCAAGGATATTTACCTGCCCAAAGACATATCTCTTAAAAACATCAGGATAATAAGGCTCTACTTCAGACATATGATGGTTCTTTAATATGAAGCTTATTAGAATGTGTTTGGTTTACTCTGGAGTGGATTCCCTTGAGTTTTCTTTGAGCTTTTGTCACTCTACCATGCAGCCGGTGCACTATGAAGAGAAGAACTGGTGTGAGGATCAGTACTCAGGAGGCTGCTACACGACCTACTTCCCCCCGGGGATCATGACTCAATATGGAAGGTAGAGTAAAGGTTTGCTCATTTTAATCCAGATTCTAAACAGGTTCATGTAGCTCTTCTGTTTCTTATGAATGTTAAAAATCCATAATCTTGTCTGTGAATTGTAAATCTCATGAAAGAAGTCATAATTCTGCATCATGGGGTTGCATTTCACTTTAAGTCCTTTGAAGAAACAACCCCAATCAATATAACCAAAGAAGTTTGCAGCATCATAATAGGAACTTAGAGGGTTCACTTATAGTGTAAGAAGTACCTTTATACTGAGTTTACAGCTCAGAAAAATTTCCTCAAATGGAACTGTATAAGTGCCAACATGAGTACATTATAAAAGCAAAATGAGTTCAAGACTGAAGGTGAAGGGACTTGGGCTCCACTCCTGATTCTACCAATAACCGACTTTGTCATCCTTCATAGGTCACTTCACCTTTCTTATTGGGTGTATGAGAAAATACAAATAGCATATAATAGACAATAATCAGTATACTGATAATCAGTTTTATTTTTTAGCATCTTTATTGCGATATAATTCATATACCACACAATTTACCCAAACAAACAAAATGCATAATTCAATGATTATTAACATTCACAGTGCTTTGTATCCAAATATGACTCATTGGTGTTTAGTTAATTGTATTTGATGATAACAAGGTGTGAATTAATGATATAGCAGTAATTATTACGAATATGAGAGTAATATTTAACCAAGCAGTAATTTAATGTCAAGCTCAATCTAAACAAAATAGGAAATGTAGAGTAGTGAGTAAAAGGCTGTTGAAAGTGTATAATTAAAAGAGGGTGTGAATAAATGTAAATGACTAATCAATCTATTCATGAAAACCAGTCAAAGAAATATTAAAATCTATACCTGTGAGAATGTATAGAATGATTTTGGTTAGCACTTTCATCATCTTTCTGAAGATAACAAATATCATCTATGAGAACACCTGATTAGTTACTGGGTCAACAAGTTAATTTTTTGATATGGTGAGTGTAGAATATGTCAATAGCAATAGCTTCAGTCAGCATTTAGTGGCTAAGTGCCAACCATTTTCTAAGCCTTGTGCTAAAAACTTTGATGCCAAGAAAAGCCCTCTCTGCTATGAAGGAGCTGATGGTGTTGGGGGCTGGGGTGGGAATGGGGATCTAAGAGAACATCAAACATTGCTCTAATGCTATGGTAATGACACTAATTACTACGGTAAGTACTCTAGTAGAGGAGTATACAAATACCACGGGTGCCTAGGGAGTAATAGTCTAGCCTTACCTAGTGAAATAAAAATGGCTTCATAATACCCATCTCACTTGAGGATTGTAGAAGGCAGAGAAAGGCTATTGGGAAATGCACTCTAGGCAGAAGGAACTGTATGAGCAAATGCTTGAAATCCTATAAGTTCATGGGATGCCTGGGGGGAGGGAAGGTTCTGCATGGCTGGGCTCTGGGTGATACTGCATTCCTGAATGTATTATATGAAGCCAGCCTGTTTAGTTTTCTGATAAAAGGTCGGGTAATATATAGTGTGTTATAATGTGCATAATATATGAGTGTATGTATGTTAGCTTTGGACATACTAAGCAAAACATAGGGGATAAAAACAGAGACCTTGCCCAGCCGGCATGGCTCAGTGGTTGAGCATTGACCTATGAACCAAGAGGTCACAGTTCAATTCCTGGTCAGGGCCTATGCCTGTGTTGCAGGCTCGATCCCCAGTAAGGGGCGTGCAGGAGGCAGCCAATCTATGATTCTCTCTCATCATTGATGTTTCTATCTCTCTCTCCCTCTCCCTTCCTCTCTGAAACCAATAAAAATATATTTTAAAAAACAACAACAATAGTGACTTGTTAACTAAACCTGCCAGGTAGCAAGGTCTTTGTTGTTTGTTAGTCTGCTATTTGCTAACAGTGTGGCTCTTGACAAGTCACTACACATTTCTCCAATATTCAGTTTATTCATGTGTAAAATGGGATAATGATAATAGTCACTATGTCATAGAGTTGATTGAAATGATTAAAGAAATAATTCAGTAAGGAAGGGAATATAAACAAGTGGTTAAGATTGTGTGCTCTAGGGTCAGTCAGATACCACCTCTCCCACGTACTAGTTGTGACCTAGAAAAAATTACTTTGTCTTTGGTGCTGGTTAGGAAGCAGACTAACCAGCAGTTAGGAAGCAGACTCTGAAACAAAGAGCACACAGGATATGTGCTAGGGACAGCATTTGGTATCAACACCTGTGAGAGAGGAAGGAAACAGGAGTGGGCAGAGGGAGAAGTTGGCCTGTGATACAGTTCCAATGAAGGCCTCAGCTGTCCCCACAGGGAGCTCTGGAGCTAGGATGGCCCTTAAGAGTTGTTCCAAGAGTCTTTATACCCCATGATAATCAGTCATTGGATGTAACTGCTGCTGGAAGGAGGCATGACCTTGAGCAAGACAATTTTCTTCAGCTGAGGCAATCTCCAAAGAGGACTGCTATCAGAAGGTCATCTTCTGGCAATACTTCCAGCAGCTAAAAATAAGCCCTTCATTCTTGATAGGGGGTCTGGGCAGTGCATCACAATGTCCACTACAGTCTCTGTACCTCTATATTCTCATCTGCAAAATGGGGATAAAAATAGGACCAACCTCATAGGGTTGTGAAAAGGGCTAATGCACTTAGAAGAGTGCTGGGCATCCAAATTTGTTAACCTTTGTAATGTAAAGCAATAAAACTCAATGCTGGTAGAGGTGAGTGCTCATGAATGGTAGTTTCGGACTCACAGATACTGTTACATGTTACTGATGGGAAAGGTCTTAGAAATCCTCGTAGCGTGTCCTTGAAGAGATGGGGAAGCCAGAGTGGTGATTTCCCAAGTTCATTGGTGAAATAGCCAGGTAAGGAACTGGGGCATGTGTCAGCTGATAAAGAGTTAGTGAGCCATAGCAGGAGCAACACATGACTTCTTGTAGGTGAAGGAAATACATGCTCCATTGATGTTAGTCCCTTTACTTGTAAGCTCTTGGCACAGGAGTGGACTTTGTCTGTGACAAGAATCATGCAAGAAGAGCCGGAGGAACCTGTGAGCATATAGAATCTGAGGATACCAACCAGCCTTGGTCATTGTGGGAAGGTTCTTTGGTTCTCTGATACTGACCACTTTTACCTCTTTGCTTTTGTTTCAAGGGTACTCCGCCAGCCGGTGGGCAGGATTTATTTTGCAGGCACAGAGACTGCTACACACTGGAGTGGTTACATGGAGGGGGCTGTGGAGGCTGGCGAGAGAGCAGCCCGAGAGGTAGGGCCTGGGGTCATGGGTTGTGGGGAAGGAGGCAACTCATGGGCCTGTTAAGTAGGTTAAAGATGTCTGAGATCTTGGAGGCCAACTTTCCAGTAGACACACGAAACACAATTTGGACAATAGTCTCAGTTGAAGTGAACACTTTAACCCAAAAGTAACAATGAAGATATCTATCATGTCAGCCAAGATAAGAGAGTCCACTGGACAAAAGATCACTATGGCTCTCATTGAGAAATAACCTAGGACTAATATTATAGCACCAAACATGTTTCTATTAGGACTCAGAATTCATTTTTATATTTCCTGACAATTCCTGTGATCTCATGCCTGTTAAGTCATGTTCACAAATACAATTTATGATGAGCCTAATGATTGGAGCCTCTTATGCCATCAATGAAAGACTTTTGGGGACCTTTTAAAGGTTCAGTGGACTATGTTAGCTGCTACTCTGGTATTTTTTATAGATATCTCGAGACTCAGTCCTTTATTTAAAGAGCAGATTTGGAGAAAGGTGGTGTTACTTTTGTTATTCACCAGGATATTCGTTCTTTTCAGATCCTGCATGCCATGAGGAAGATTCCAGAGGATGAAATCTGGCAGTCTGAACCAGAGTCTGTGGTAGGTTATATTTTATTTCATGAATTCAAATCTCTGTTCTTTAAAACAATCATTCTCGCCCTAGCAGCCATGGGCAAACTACAGCCCGCGGGCCGGATCCGGCCCGTTTGA
>NW_005370552.1:3673571-3689567 GCF_000412655.1 Myotis brandtii | reverse complement strand
TGATTCTCTCTCATCATTGATGTTTCTATCTCTCTCTCCCTCTCCCTTCCTCTCTGAAATCAATAAAAATAAATATTAAAAAATAATAAAAAAATAAAAACAATTATTTTCAAAAAGAATACATTTGTATATATTCACATACCTTTCCCTAAGTGTTTCAACCCATGAATGTTTAATGGCATGGGCTAGGTCAAAGGTGAGAGATTTAGAACTTTTATAAATTTGTAGCTGCCACATTCATTACATATTATTAGGAAAAATATTTTTTTTTGGTCTGAGAGTTCTAGACATTAAGAACTGAACATATGCCTGTTGAATAAATCTCTAATCTGGTGATTCTCAACAGGAGGTAGAAAATGAAAGGAAGATATAGCAGTATCCCCCGTCCATGGGGCAAAGGGATGAATGAAATGGAGCAGATTTAGATTAAAAAATTATTTTTTCATATATACATTATTATTTTCATAATAAAACCCCAGGAAGTCTTCCTGATTGGAAGGACACATACAAGATAGAATGAAATGCATTGTAGAGGACAAAGGTCAAAAAGGTCAAACTTATTCCTCTATTAAGTATGAAGTCAAAAAGAATAGCCCTACCAGTCCAAGTTATTCTCTTAGTGCCGGTCACATATGGGATTGAGGGCTGAGTGGACCATAGATTTCTTCAATTCAACAAGTATTTATGGCGCACCAACTCTGCACCAGCTGTTGTGAAAAGGCTACAGCAGTGTTTTCATGGAGCTCAACATATGGTTGAGAGAACAGATGATAACCAGAAAGCACAACTGTGATGAAGATGACGTGCTGAGAATGTTAAAAGAGGGACCATCTTAGCCTGGGGGCACAGGAAGGGCTCCTTGAGGAAGTGAGGTATAAACTGAGACTTGAAGGATGAGTCAGAATTAGTTAAGGAAAGGGCCAAATGGGGGGTGGAGATGAGTGTTATGACCAGAGGGAATGTTATGTTTAACAGTCTAGAGCAGCGGTTCTCAACCTGTGGGTCGCGACCCCTTTGGCGGTCGAAGGACCCTTTCACAGAGGTCGCCTAAGACCATCCTGCATATCAGATATTTACATGACGATTCATCACAGTAGCAACATGACAGTTAGGAAGTAGCAATGAAAATAATTTTATGGTTGGGTCACAACATGAGGGACTGTATTTAAAGGGCCAGAAGGTTGAGAACCACTGGGCTAGAGGTTGGTAAGAGTGAGTCATGTTCAGAGAACTGGAGGAAATGCAGACTTTCTGGAGTGAAGTGCACAAGCCCTGTACTGACACCAATGTTCTCTGCACCCAGGATGTTCCTGTGCAGCCCATTCACACGACCTTCTTGGAGAGACATTTGCCCTCCGTGCCAGGCCTGCTGAGGCTGATTGGATTGACTACCATCTTGTCAGCAACTGCTCTTGGCTTCCTGGCCCATAAAAGGGGGCTACTTGTGCGGCTCTAAAGAGGAGGCATCTGTAACCATACCTTCTTCTTACTTTACTTGGTGTGTGGGTTTGGGGATGGGGTTGCAATAAAGTTTCATGAAGCCATACAGACTCTAGTGTGAGATGAGGAGCAACACAAGTCAGACTACTGACCATAGGAAACAGTATCTTTTTCTCTATTTGGTCCCTGCTTATTGTCCCCTGCTAGGCTTAGCTCTCTGTCTTGCCCTTTTACAAATTTATTGCCCCCAGAAACGTCACAATAGTTAACAAGTCTTGTTTAAGGCCCTTGCTGCCCCACAACACACATTGCCCATGCACAAAAAAAAAAAAAAGCTTTTCCCTACCTCTGTGGCTTTGTGCTTCTCCTTCCTCTTAACTGTACCATTCCCATCTTTCAAGTTCTCTGCATTTGTCCTTAGAATCCTGTATTGTTATAGGTGGTAGACCTAGGAGACCATCTAGTCCTCACTTTCTATTTTAGACTTGAGCCAACTAAAGCTGAGGGAGGTGGAATATAATTATCCAAGGTCTGAAATAAGACCCTGATGTTTTGGAGACTAGAACGCAGGTCCATTTCTTTCCCCACCTCCTTGTCTGTATGCCCCCAATAACCCTCCTCTACTCCCTGCCATTGTGGCTGATGACACCTTCTTGAATGGGTTTACTTTGTACTAAGTTGTTATGTACCACTACTCTATACTACCCCTACAATTGTTATGCAATAAAATTGATTCACCAGATGTCTATTGTTTTTTTTTCTTTTTGAGTAATGACTTTTTTGAGGTTTTGACAGATTAAATCATAATACAATATTCAGCATATAATTGTGGCTTTAACATATTTAGCCAAAAATTTCTTGAAGCTCAAATGATGGATGCATTTTGATTGTGTGATCCATCATGGATGGTATGTGTGTGAGCACTTGGTAAATGATTTATAATGATATGACACAGATGCTAAAAAACACAGTTCCTTGCTTTCATCCCCCCAAAAAAAGAACTGTCAAAATAAATGACATATTAATAAGCAAGATGCTTTAACTATTAAGATAATTAGAATATTTCATTTGACCTTTCATATTACTTACCAGTGCAAAGCTTTTTACCAGGTACACTCATTAATTTAAAACTATAGTTTCACAGTCCATTAGATTCTATTTGAACTACTCTTCAAATTATATTATTTCAAAGGACTCCTATTTTTTGACTCCCAAAGTCAACTTTTATCAGGATATATTTTAAGTCCATAAGTGACCATTCTTTCACTCTCCCTTAGAAAATGAAGCTTAGTAATCTTAGCATAAATGGAATTTAAGAAGTGTCCTAGAATTAATCAATCATAGTATAGAGTTTCTGATTTTACAGTGACATTTACATTCATGAATTTATATGAACTTTAGAGACAAAAATGAGGAAATTAAATAACCCACTAAGACTTCCTTTGTAAATTTTATGTTTTGAATCTGTCTAAAAATACAATTAACTTGCCCTGACTCAGTGGTTGAGTGTCACCCTATGAATTAGGAGGCCATGGTTCCATTCCCCATCAGAGCACATGCCCAGGGTGTGGGCTCAATCCCCAATAAGGGGCATTCAGGAGGCAGTCAATCAATGATTCTCTCTCATCACTGATGTTTCTCTCTCTCTCTCTCTCTCTCTCTCTCTCTCTCTCTCTCCTTCTCTTCATTCCTCTCTGAAATCAATAAAAATATATTTTTACATGTAATGAACTTGACATAAGGATGTCTTCTTGAGCATGCTACCCTCCAAAATAATTTCCTAAAGTAGTCACATTACTAACTCTAACACATTAATTAAACCAAAACCACAATGAGGTATCAAACTTGATAGGATGGGTAGTATCCAAAAGATGGGAGAAAACAAATGCTGAAAAGGATATGGAGAAAAGGGAACCTTTGTGCACTGCTGGGGAGGGGGGTGTATTTGGTGCAACCACTATGAAAAATAGTATGGAAGTTCCTCAAAAAATTAAAAATAGAACCACCATATGATTAAGCAATTCTACTCCTGAAAATATATCCAAAAGAAACAAAAGCACCATGTCGAAGAGATATCTGCACCCCCATGTTCAAGGCAGCATCCTATGTAATAAAGAGGAAATATGCAAATTGACTGTCACTCTGCCACAAACATGGAAGCGCCCACAGTGGAGGCGGGGGTTTCCATAACACAAGATGGCTGCGCCCACAGCGGAGGCTGAATTCCTGAAACAAGCCTTAACAAGCAATCAGCAGGGACCTGAGGCTGCGCCCCGCCCCTCCATCCCCATGGGGCTTGACAGGGGACCTCAGGAAGCGCCCCCCACCCTGGTGCCAGGCCGGGGGACCTCAGACCATGCCCCCCACCTGGCAGGGCTTGATGGGGGACCTCAGGCCATGCCCCCCACCCAACAGGGCTTGATGGGGGACCTGAGGCTGCACCCCTTGCCCAGCACTGGGCCAGGGGACCTGAGGCTGCGACCTTGCCTGGTGGGGCTTGACAAGGGTGGGGCCAGCCAGTTCTAGATCTAGCCCAATGGGGGTGGGGCCGGCTGGGTCTGGGTCTCGCGCGATTTCGAGGCACACATGGGTGGGCGGGGACTTGACTCTGGGTTATGTGGTGCGCCCCAGACTCTAACAGGAGGAAGATTTTCATATACATTTTACTAATTTTCTTCCATCTCTGACACTTCTATTATAAAGGACAAATAGCAATATTAAAATATTTCCTCTAATTAATCCCCTTTTAATGTGCACGAATTTTGTGCACAAGGCCACTAGTCTATATATATAGAAGGCTAATATGCAAAAAGTGTCCCCTCAGGAGTTTGACCAGGAGACCGGGAGTTCAATCACTCACTATGATGTGCGCCAACCACCAGGGGCCGGCGTGGAATAAAAGAAGGCCCAGTGGGCAGCCGGAAACCAGGGAAGGGAGGCCCCAGCCACCAGTTGAAAGTCCCCGATTGACCCTGATCACTGGCCAGGCCTATGTACACTACCCCTGCACGAATTTCGTGCACCAGGCCTCTAGTTATTGATAATAGCTAAGACCTGGGAACAATGTAAGCTTTCATCAAGGGATCAATGGATAAAAGTTGTGGTATACACACACACACACACACACACTCTAGAATATTCTAGAATGCTCTGGAGTCTAGGGGACTGTGTAGACAAGTTGGTGTAATGTCATGGATTTGTTGTTGTGGTTTATTTCCTGTAAGTTTTATTTTTAGGTACTGAAGAAGACTCATCTGAGTTGAAAATTCTCCCGGAGAGTGATCTTACTGACATTTTAGTCTCTGGACGCTAGAAGCCAAGCTCCTGTATTAGAAATAATTGATCTAATTAGACCCTGAACTTACCCTTGGCTTCTACTTTCTGATGTAATTGTTCTTGTCATTTCTGCTGAGATTACACAATGAGCCACTGACAAATCATATACCATGACATTTCAGACACTGGCCTCTACCTATGATCTCTTTGACTTCTTTCAGCTTTCTGTATATCTCAACCATGAATCATTTCTTCCATAAGCATTCTGATTCAGTTTATTCTCCTTGAAAATCCATTTCCCTGGAAGGCAAAATGCTGAGTGGTACTGAACTTTTGCTCTTTAGTTTGACATATCTGTCTTACCTCTAGGCCATTTTATTGTATTATATTTTCTTTTTCCTAACCTGCTGTCAAAAGCTTTTCAATACAAGAATCTTACCTAGGTTACAGAAAACCGAGGAGAAAATTCCGCAGTTTTGTGGGAGCAGTGGGAAGAAGACCACCAGCTGTTTCAGGAGAGTTAGAACTGGCATGAGCCATAAACCCCACATCCCCACAACCCATACCTCTTCTCTGGCCCTATGTTGTTCTCTACCTGCTCTTCTCTTCTCCTGCTCTACCTCCATTGTTACCAAACGCTCAGGCCCCCAGTCCACAGGTCAAGGACAGATATTGGCTGAATATAACTCATTTTTAAGCCCAAGGTGGACTGTGGCCTGCTAACCTTCCTTTGGGATTTGTACCTGCAGGCAGTACTATTTCCTTGGCCTTGGGCATACGTTTTGTCATTAGCCACTCAGCCACAGAATTTCCTTCTTTAGGAAGCCAAGGAATGGAGAGTCGGCTGGGTCCAGCGAGGCTGTTCCCCCACCACTATCCATCTAGCCCAGTGATGGCGAACCTTTGGAGCTCGGCGTGTCAGCATTTTGAAAAACCCTAACTTAACTCTGGTGCCGTGTCACATATAGAAATTTTTTGATCTTTGCAACCATAGTAAAACAAAGACTTATATTTTTGATATTTATTTTATATATTTAAATGCCATTTAACCAAGAAAAATCAACCCAAAAAATGAGTTCACGTGTCACCTCTGACACGCATGTCATAGGTTCGCCATCACTGATCTAGGCTCACAGTGCCAATCATACAATATACATGCCTTGGTAGGGTAACCCAGATAGGTGAGTGAACCAAACCAGCAGGATCCCAGGTTAAGTTGGCAGGTGATTCAGTCAAGGTTCTATGGAGACTAGTCCAGTGGATTCAGAGGCCTAGGCCTTGGCAGGTGTATGAAAAGTCATATTTAGTTGCTGTGGGGGCAAAGGGTAAGAGATGGACAGCACCTGGGTTCCAACTATATCCCTACCACATAGGGAGATGTAATGAGAACAGCTTAGTTTAGGGTCCCTAATAGCCATGCAGACTAATAGCCACGGACTGCATCTCAGCCCTCATCCTCTCACAAAGATGGGTCTGCCTGAGGGGGATAGGATAAGGCTCAGGGCCCCATAGCCATCAGCATTCTCCTGGGAATTCCAGAAGAGGCCCAGTCTCTGCTCCTTGGGTGGGGGGCCTTCTTGCCTAAGCTTGAAAGTGTCCTGGATCCAGATGACCTGCTGTCACCCTTTGCCATACTCTGAAACACCCTGAAAGCCCAGACCGAGGGTGGCTGGACTCGCATGGCTAACCCAACTTTCCCCCTGAACATTCTCCGACCACCTAGGCTATAGTTACCCTTTGCTCACCCCGCCTACCCCACTACATTGCATTGCCTATGCCCTAGGACAGTGGTCGGCAAACTGTGGCTCGCGAGCCACATGCGGCTCTTTGGCCCCGTGAGTGTGGCTCTTCCACAAAATACCACGTGGGGGCGCGCACGTACAGTGCGATTGAAACTTCGTGGCCCATGCACAGAAGTTGGTTTTTGGCATGGGCGAATCTATTTTGAAGAAGTACTGTTGATATTTGGCTCTGTTGACTAATGAGTTTGCCGACCACTGGTCTAGGAGACAGAATTGGGACAAGCATAGGCTCCTTTCTGTCTCAGAGGGACTGACCACACAGATCCAGTTTTCCTAGACATTGATTCATGAAGGATGTTATCTGCCAAGTGCTTGAAATCACCCATCTAATGCTAAACAACCTTCACCTTTTCCCAATACTGTCTTCTCTTTACCTAACCTGAAATTTCTACTGTGGACAGATTTATATGGGTGGCTGAGTGGGAGGGGTGCAGGGGGTGGAGGAGAAAGTTGGCCCAACTTTGAGAAGCCAGGGGTGTCCTTCCTGGGTGTGCCAGGGTCAGTCCTAGCCCTTTAAGTGAGCCAGCGTGAGACTGGATTTCTCTCTTTCTGTGCTTGTTAATATTGATTTGTTAACTTTGTATTTCATCCTGATCTCCAGCTTCCCCTTGAGACTGGGCATGTCATAAAGGATCGAGTGAAATAAATAATGAATAAATGCTTCTCTCTTGGATTCCAATTTAAATCCAAGGAGCCCTGGTGAGATCTGAGGACTGGTCCTGTCAATTACTTCTTCCAGACTGACCCCTGGTTATTAATTGGCTCATTTACATTCCTTCTTTAGAGGACATGTTACAATGGGAGTAAAATAATTAAAGAGTAGCAAACCTGAATTTGTGGTTGGATACCTTTGAAGCTTTGTCATTACCATTATGATACCGGGCACTGTATGAAATTGTTGTCCAGGGAAGTGACAGTGGATTTTAATTTTTCTCCTACAAGTGATGTTTTATAGTAAGATCGGAATATTAATAATGACCCTTGATCCTTGATTGCTAATATTTCCATGTGCACTAAAAATACTGGCTTAAGGCAGTGATTCCCCAGAAACAAACATGATTTCATTTGTATGGCATAAAGGGTAAATGGATAAGGTTACTCCATGCCTGGAAGTGAGCAGCTTGAGGGATCCAGCTACCAAAGACCCTGTACCTTTATCCAGAGAGCTGATGGCCTCCAAATCTCCACACACATATAACCCCTTTGTGGTGGGGCCTATCATTTGGGGAGACATGAAATATCATTTAAACAAATATATACGGTATTAGTAGAGGAGAGAAGTAATTTAAGGTGTATTTTAGAAGTAGGAGTCATAGTAGACCATAAACTGATCTTGAATCTTTTTTCAGGCCAACATTTATTGTTACTGACAGCTTTGCCTGCATTATCCTACTGAATGCTGAGAACAACTGCAGAGCTCCACTTAACAGTTGAGAAATCATATGTTTAATACCAAGATTCACACCCAGGTCTAACTGACTTCAGAAACCTGAGCTCTTAACATGTATGATCTTTTAGAAAGGAGTATGACAACAAAGAATCATCTGTTTCTAAAGAAAATTCTTAGGACTGACTAATGTAAATGTGGATGCAGCAATAATAAGTATTTTTAGTTCTGTGCTGAACCTAAGAACTGAAACCATCATACTTTCCTATCCCTGAGCTAAACAATATGGGAGCCAGTCAAAATAACTTGGCTACATGTACCAGGAAATACTTGCTCCCGGAATATAAAACTTTGAACTGACAAAACTTCATTATTTATCAAGACTAACTGCTTGCTCAAGATTCACTTCAACACCCCGAGCTATTTATTATGGCATAGATTTTGCCAATCCCAACCAGTTTTCTGCCTTGCGAAACCGACCTTAAAAACCACCCAGCCCCAATTGAAACCTCATAAACCTATAAACCCTGTGCTAATTTCTCCTAATGTTTGAGCCACGATTAAGACTTGGTTAATGTGATGTTCCTTTTATTGCAGTCGCTTTCCTGGATCATGTTTTCCGGTAGTCTTTTGGGAGGTCAATGATAGGATACTTTACTTAACCAGTGTCTGATAGGACACTTTACTTTGAGGCTCCGATTCCTAAAGGGGGAGCCTGAGAAGGTTCATATAAGAGCACAACATTGCCCTAACCGGTTTGGCTCAGTGGATAGAGCATCAGCTTGCGGACTGAAGGGTCCCAGGTTTGATTCTGGTCAAGGGCATGTACCTTGGTTGCGGGCACATCCCCAGTAGGGAGTGTGTAGGAGGCAGCTGATCTATGTTTCTAACTCTCTAGCCCTCTCCCTTCCTCTTTGTAAAAAACCAATAAAATATATATATTTTTTTTAAAAAAAGAGCACAACATTCATGTACAGAGTGCCAAGAAATTTGGATTAGAGAACAGAAATTTCTGTTCTCTAGATGCAAATTTAGAGTTTCCTGTTTTGCTTATGCAAGACAAATACATTTGCTTCTGGGGATCAGATTTCAATCTTTTTGTACCTAGCAGACAAAACTTAAAAAGGCTCTATTAAGGTGTGTGGTGGTAGAGGAGATGGGATTTATTGGTGGGAGCAGGGGAGAGCGTATATGGTTTTAAATAATTAAACATTATACTTATTGCTCCAAATTGAGGTGCCTGTGATCACAGGGATTTGAGGACAGGCCGATACTGGCATTTAACTCTTGGTTTTCAAGAACATCAAGGCCTGAGTGATACGCTGAGTAATGGTCTGGACACAGGTGTTCATGCCCTAACCCTGGAACCTATGAACGTATTACTTGACATGACAAACAGGACTCTTCAGGATGATTAAGGAATATAAAATAGGCAGATGATCCTGGATTATCCATATGGTCCAACATAATCACAAGTGTCAGCATAAGAGGGAGGCAGAAGGGTCAAAGTGAGGAACAGGTGAGGCATCCATGGTAGCAAGGGATTGGAGTGATGTAGCCACAAGCCAACGAATGCCAGAACTTCTAGAAGCTGGAAAAGGCAAGAAATGGATTCTCCTCTGGGGCCTCCAGAAGAAACTGGCTTTGTTGCCACCTTGATTTTTAGTGCTGTAGACTCATTTCAGACCTCCAGAATAAAATATCAAAGTTTGTGTTGTTTTAAGCCACTATGTTTGTGATCATTTGTTACAAGGAGCCATAGGAAACTAACACAGCCCATCCATTAAAATGGCTCACACAGCAGAGGTGGTTGGGCTGCTTGTGGAACAAGCTGATCCGCCCTCACTCCCTTTGGCCGGTCTGAATTGTTTCCACCTGCCAGTAAACTTGCCTTTAGGACTGCAGCTCTGTCCACTCTAAATACAAGGCCCATCTAACACTGGCAGCCTCACTGGGCCCATCTAAGGGCCCCACATCTGCATCTCCCCTGTCCACTGGTTGATGCTGATAAAATGCTAGCTGGCTGAAGACACATACTGGACAACCAGACCCCCTTTGCTCATTTTCTGAAAAATAAATCAAATTCGCTACCAGACCTATTTCGTGTCTATCCAGTTTGGGGCGCCTGGTTTACCAGATTAGATGCAGGGCTTTTCAGGGCAGAGTTGCAGAGGTCTTTTCTGCTTCGTTCCACTGAGATCCCTCAACTAATCTTAGAGGACTCAGGCAGCATGGAAGATGCCAGGAACTATTAGCTATATGTTTTCGCAATTTGTCTAGCCCAGGATAACATAGGCTGCTTGCGGAACACCTAGGATGGTCCCAGTACAATATAGCATCTAAAAGAAATACAATTTTGACGCCCAAAGTTTAAAGAGCAGAGACCTTTATTGCACCACATGCCTCCTAGCCAAACTTGCCTAAAATCCTCCTAACTTTCTGTCTCCCTAGGCCAGTGATGGCGAACCTTTTGAGCTCGGCGTGTCAGCATTTTGAAAAACCCTAACTTAACTCTGGTGCCGTGTCCCATATAGAAATTTTTTGATCTTTGCAACCATAGTAAAACAAAGACTTATATTTTTGATATTTATTTTATATATTTAAATGCCATTTAACAAAGAAAAATCAACCAAAAAAATGAGTTTGCGTGTCACCTCTGACACGCGTGTCATAGGTTCGCCATCACTGTAATAGACCGAACATGTCAGATTCCCCCCCTCACCCATCACCCAGCTGGATGCAACAGAAGCTGAGGAACCAAGCAGTTCTAACAACAACAAAAATCTTCCTGGGAGATTAGGGCAGAGGAAAAGCTGTGGATATTAGATATTAAGGTTTTTATTTATGTTGCAACTGGAAAGTAAGAAGGACAGGCACATGTGTTTGGAGGAAATTCTGGGTGGAGGTGATACCTTTTCATTTCCTTCCCTCAAGGATGAAAGGGACTTGAATACTTTAGGATTTCCGTCATAAGGAAACAACAGTGTTTGGCCAGAAGATGGCGCTCTTTTAAAACAAATTTAGGCGGCTCCTTGACACAAGAGGCTGGGAGATAGTCTCAGTTGATAAATCTCAGATGGCAGAGAAGGGCTAAGTAGACAGGAACAATAGGAGACTAAAGGGGTGAACAAAGGTCAATGGAGCAAATGGCATTTAACATTCAGAACTGACTGATGATGCTTGTGATTTTCTTTAACATTTAGCCATGCCATCTGATATGATCTGAATGTTTGTGTCCCTCACCACAAATTTGTATGTTGAAATTCTAACCCCAAAGTTGATGGTATTAAGACAGTGGTTCTCCACCTTCTGGCCCTTTAAATACAGTCCCTCATGTTGTGACCCAACCATAAAATTATTTTCGTTGCTACTTCCTAACTGTCATGTTGCTACTGTGATGAATCATCATGCAAATATCTGATATGCAGGATGGTCTTACTCGACCCCTGTGAAAGGGTCATTCGACCGCCAAAGGGGTCGAGACCCACAGGTTGAGAACAGCTGTATTAAGAGGTGGGGCCTTTGGGGGGTGATTAGGGGATGAGGGTGGAGCCTTCATGAATGGGATCAGTGCCCTTATAACAGAGACCCCACAGAGATCCCCTGCCCCTTCCATCATGTGATGGAAGCTAGAAGTCCATGAACCAGAAAGTGGGCCCTTACCAGACACCAGATCTGCTGGAGTTTATGGCATTTTGTTAATAGCAGCCCAAATGGATCAAGACACCTTCTCACTTTTTATTTCCTTCCTCTGCCCTACGCAGTGTCCTTACCAACTTGCTACACAGTGACTTACAGAGGTCTGAGGACAGATCCTAGAAACCGCCTCTTAAATCTCATGTCCTTCTAGAAACTTCCCCGCATTCATAGTATTTTATATTTGTGATAGCACTGGCCAGAGCCTAAACAAATTTGTTGCTTGGTATCTACAGTAGATTATGTGCTCCATGAGGTAAATTCTGTCTTTTCACTGCTGAATCTCAGAGGTACCTGCCAGTACATAGTAGGTGCTCAGTATTTGTTGAATGATTGTAAAATACAGGGCAATCACTGCTCACAAAAATGTAAAAGTACCTTCTTCCTGCTTCTGTTCTAAAAGGTCAATGAATAAGAGCGAATGCTTGTTTGCTACAACCCAAATTACTTCATTTTCCCATCAACTATATAAGGGCAAGTTCAGGTGTGTCCTATTTATTTTGGTGATAGCAACCCATCAAATGTCTCATCATGTTGCTCTGTGGACATTTAAGCAACCCCCTCCCCAGCCATTTCCCTTCTCTTTTTCTTGCTCCCACCCCACCACCCAAGCATACGCCCACACCACCACACCGTGCCACAGTCTCACCTATGGATCTTGGTGGTTCTTAGAAAACATCTGAGGCCCATTGAATAGGCAAACATGGTTCCCACTGAGGTGTGGCTATAAAGGAGTATAAATAAATGTCTTGTATGAGTCATGCATGCACGGAGTGGAGTCTTGCTTGAGTGGCCTGCTCTACACCTTGAAGGAATTCCAAGTTCCCTCAAGCCAATTTGTTCACATGAGGCCCTTAAACTGCCTTTCCAAACCCGGATCCAGGCAAAGACAACTAGTTCACACCAGCTGTTACTCTGAGACCTGCACTGTAATTCTGAAGAGAATGGCCTTGGTCAAGGGGGAAAGCCAAGCCCTGGGCTCTGATAGAGGAAAGGGGGATTGTTCCTGTTACCCAATACCTTCGTTTGTTTCCTGCCAGTTCTTCCAATGACTCTAGGCCAGTGATGGCGAACCTTTTGAGCTCGGCGTGTCAGCATTTCGAAAAACCCTAACTTAACTCTGGTGCCGTGTCACATATAGAAATGTTTTGATCTTTGCAACCATAGTAAAACAAAGACTTATATTTTTGATATTTAATTTATATGTTTAAATCCCATTTAACAAAGAAAAATCAACCCAAAAAATGAGTTTGCGTGTCACCTCTGACACTCGTGTCATAGGTTCGCCATCACTGCTCTATGCTAAGGCACATGCTTTGCATTTTATCACCACCTCGGAGTAGTGGTCAGTGTAGTTTTAAAAAATTAATTCATTCCATGTTGATGTCCTGCTTATTGGAATGATGTCATAGTCAGCAGAGATTAAACACTGACAAGAGAGTTGTGATCTCTACCTCCTAGGGAGAACGCAGTTTCTCCAATAACCTTCGGCACTGCTCATCCATTCTGACATTGACATAGTAGGAGATAAGTATTGCCTTGGGAAGCACTGGGCAACAGGTTATTTCTTGTGGGAGATTTCGGATCGAAGAGGGCTTTTTTCCTGTCTCTCCCCCACTTCTCTGTTTGTCCTTTACCAGACCTTTCTTGCCTACTCCAGGAAGTTTTACAAAATGCTTGCTGGTCTTGGTGCTGGTTTCTCAGGAAATCGAAGACATCCGAAAAGACTTTATCATTCACGTGATGTAAAAACAAGCCTTACATTTATTTGTGAGACGAGGACAATTTGGTCACGTGAGCAAAATCTTCAAATGTGTCTTGATTGGTTAGCAATCTTTTAAAGGAATTTGAATATAAATGATTTTCTGAGGGACAGATACTCTCCAGGTCAACCACAGTCCCCACTACTTCTTGATGTATCATGCCTGCTGCTCATTTTTGGCTGCCTAACTCTTGAAGACGTTAGATGTTGGACTTCTGCTTATAAATGCGTATTCTCCCCCCTCACCCACTTTAATCTTTCTACTAATACTTGTAGCCCTGCGCACAAATCCGTGCGCCAGTAGCTCGCTGCTGCCCTCTTGTAGCTCTCTGCCCGATGCCCCGCCCTCCTGTAGTTCCCCCCCCTCATAGCTTGCTGCCCTGCCCCCTCCTGTCGCTCTCTGCCCCCCTCTTATAGCTTGCTGCCCCAGCCTCCTGCTGATCCATGATCTGGTCCTTACACGGTCAATCCTTATGTAATGACCATTTGCATATTACATGTTTATTATATAGGATATTGTAGAGGAGGGCTCCTTTATTGAGACAGAGTTTGAAACATTTTCAGAGTTCCTTCCAATTCTGATTTTCTGTCACAGAAAGAATAGTGCAGAAATACAACCTTTTATTTTTATTTTTTGCCACCCATTTGTTTATTTATATATTTGTCCACACTCATTGAAGCCTCACACTGGCAAGAATCTTTTTTCACAGCCGTGACAAACTGAGGCAGAGGCCATTTTTGCACATAGTACATGCTAAGTAAATATCAGTGGTATGACCAGCTGAAGCTACTGATTTCTCCATGGAGCAAATTGCTTGTTCCCCTTCTAGTCCCCCGTCTCTCCAAACCTTTATCATCACTGGTTTGAGGGCCAGAGAAGAGGTGCAGGTTGGGGTGAGGCCCACCTCTTCCTTGATGCAAGAAATCTCGGTCTTTGGTGTGATAAGGAATGCTAGTTATACACCAATTGAAGCAATCTAGTGTTTTGACCCCCAGATGCCCTCGAAATGGGTCAGTGAGCAAGGGAGCCTGAGGAAGGAGCATCTGCCGCCCCTCCTTGCCCAGAAGAGAATGTGAACTTGCTTCTGAGCAGGGCTGGAAGCTGCCGGTCCTTGCCATCAGCAGCTTGAAGGCTTGGGGGGCAATGGGGAAGGATTAGGAGCATGGCAACATTTCATTTCCTGTTCACCCCCACCCCCAAGTGAGGGAGAAACCACAACAGCAAACTGAACAAAGAGGCTCCAGGAGGCAGCTGCAGCTGTGGGCTCTGCTGGCATTCCAGGGCCTGAGAAGTGAACTGGGTTCCTCCTGCCCAGCCAGGCCAGGGAGGGGCAAGGGAGCAGCTCTGGGCAGCCTTCGGCATCTGCTGCACCGAGGCCTGCAGGGAGCCTCTTCCCTTATTTGCTGAGCAGACGTGGATGGCGGTGGGTGCGGCTGGTCAGGGCTGTTCCTGGCATCACGGACTTCACCTCCCTGCACTAAGGTGAGTTTCTGACCCTCACTCACCCTGTGAGAGCAACGGCCTTGGGGCAACAGCAACTCCATCCCCACGAGCTGGGGCAGGCCTGGAGGTGAGGAAAGATTTGCTGCTGGACCGGCTCCTCTTGATTCTTATCCACTCAAAAGTTTGTCGTCTCGCCCTAACTGGTTTGGCTCAGTGGACAGAGCGGCCTGCGGACGACTGAAGGGTTCCAGGTTCGATTCGTCAAGGGCATGTACCTTGGTTGTGGGCATATCCCCAGTAGGGGGTGTGCAGGAGGCAGCTGATCGATGTTTCTCTCTCATCGATGTTTCTAACTCTCTATCCCTCTCCCTTACTCTCTGTAAAAAATCAATAAAATATATTTAAAAAAAAAAGTTTGTCGTCTCCAAAGGTCCCAGGAGGGGCACAAACTCGGCCATAGAGCTGAGGAGGGCGCCCCAG
Source organism: Myotis brandtii (assembly GCF_000412655.1). Lineage (NCBI taxonomy): Eukaryota > Metazoa > Chordata > Mammalia > Chiroptera > Vespertilionidae > Myotis > Myotis brandtii. The sequence goes on along the minus strand of NW_005370552.1, from coordinate 3,674,280 downwards.
GGAAGTAGGAGTGAGCCTTCCCCAAAGTGGAGGCTGAAGCAGCCATCCGGAGAGGGAACATGCAAGCGTCCAGGGCAGCGGTTCTCAACCTGTGGGTCGCGACCCCTTTGGGGGTCAAACGACCCTTTCACAGGGGTCGCCTAAGACCATCGGAAAACACATAGATAATTACATATTGTTTTGTGATTAATCACTATGCTTTATGTTCCATTTGTAACAATGAAATTGGGGGTCACCACAACATGAGGAACTGTATTAAAGGGTCGCGGCATTGGGAAGGTTGAGAACCGCTGGTCCAGGGCAAGGGGTCAGGCTGTAAGCCCTGGGACTGCCGGGGTCTGAGTGGGCGCTAAGGAGGGAGTGTCCAGCGGGACCGGCCCTGCTGGGGAACGGGAAGAAAAGGCCCTGGGCCCTGGGTCCTTGGTGACATTTCTCGCTTCCTCCAGTCTGTGTCCTCCGTCCGGGGTATGTTCCAGCCCAGAACATTCCCTCCCCCTTCTGGTGTGCACTCAGGGCTGGGACAAGGCGGGGGGGAGGGCGGGGGGAAATGTCTGGTAAAGAGACCTCCGTAGCACCACGCCACCACTCCCTCCCTTCTCTACCCAGAGCCCCAGAAATACAACCTTTTAGAAGCAATTAACTTACTGTAAAAAAGAAAAAGAGCATTATGCTAAGTGAAATAAGCCAGTCAGAGAAAGATAAATATCAC
>NW_005370552.1:3645099-3673435 GCF_000412655.1 Myotis brandtii | reverse complement strand
ACATATGTAATACTTTCAACAATAAAAAATTTAAATTTAAAAAAATAAAAGCAATTACCTTACCTAACAGGGACAGTTTCACAGCGATAGCTCCATTCTATGTATAAAACCCAAAGCTCAAGTCCACAACATCCTTTACATGAGAAAGGGCAACATACGTTTTCACAGCAAGTAAAGTGGATGCTGCGGGTGCCGCTCCCTGGGTCCCCCAGCTGCTGGGAATAGAAGCTGATCTCAGTTCACAGCTGCCGTTCCTCACCCAAAGTAGCACGCCCCCCCCCCCCCCAGAGGATGGCTAAGGAAGGGGTGTGGAGGCCAGACCCCCTTGCCTCAGTGGGGGATCATTCTGAAGGGCCTTCCCAGTTCCTCCTTAGGATCTGCTGAGGCCTCAGTTGCAACTGTTTTGAAGGTCAACTCCTGTCCAATTCTGCCTTCCTCGTCCCTGTACTTGGGAGTTGTCCTCAATAAACGTTCTGCCCTGACTCTGTATCCCAGAGTCTATTTCCAGGAAACCTAACCTAAGACAAAGGAGTGAACCAAGATACAGAAAGGCAGAGTGACTTGCATAGTCGACTATAGATACTGGTAAGCAACAAATACATAAATCACATGATGCTGCCATTAAAAGAATCATTAGAAGTCAAGTACAACTCACCCTTTTCCAGATGGGGAAATTTAGACAGAGAACTATATTGTTATGAGTTAATTAGGTGAGAAAGCTTCTATCAGACTCTACACCAGTGGTTCTCAACCTTCCTAATGCCGCGACCCTTTAATATAATTCCTCATGTTGTGGTGACCCCCAACCATAAAATTATTTTCGTTGCTACTTCATAACTGTAATTTTGCTACTGTTACGAATCGTAATGTAAATATCTGATATGCAGGATGTATTTTCATTGTTACAAATTGAACATAATTAAAGCATAGTGATTCATCACAAAACAATATGTGATTATATATGTGTTTTCTGATGGTCTTAGGCGACCCCTGTGAAAGGGTCGTTCGACCCCCAAAGGGGTCGCGACCCACAGGTTGAGAACCACTGCTCTACACTGATTATAGCCCAGGCAGACAATATTCTAAAATTTAATCAGCCCCCAGAAAACCTAGATAAAACATGAGAGAAAACCAAACTATGAGATGTTGTAATCAATACAAAGTGGCTTTTTTAAACCCATTATCCATGGACAATGCCTCATTGTAACCTCCTGCCATAAGAAGCCATTTAATCTTGGGACTATCCACTAAATAGAGAAGCCAGGTCTGAGTCAGGGTGGCAGTGCACTTTATTAAGAAATGAAACAGTACCATACAGGCAAAAGCATATTTCAATTGCAAAAAAAAAAACCCAACACACACATATGCATAGCCCCACAGGTAGCAATGGGGCACATTTCAGACAGAACATTAGACATCAAGTTCACAATCAAACAAAATGTAGTTCATGATCTTGCAATCGTTTTCTTCAGTGTGGTATAAATACTTATTTAACGGTTATGACAAAAAGGATAACTTTTAAAGTCTAATTATTGATCTTACAATGGAGTAAGGCCAACTCAAGTCTTCAGAACTGTGAAACAGACGCCTTAACAGGGCAACCCACTATCAGCTGCCTGAACTGACTAGTTTCTCTAGTCTCCTAAATTAGCTAAAACACTTTTCAAATGAAAGGCAAAGAGCAGCATAAACACCCTGCTCTTTGCCCGTAGGATAGGCAAAACAAATACCTTAAGTCCTCACACCGGGGCCATTACTTAATTTTGGACTTATGATAAGGTTAATTATGTAATAAACTTGGGTTGGTTTCCTTTGGCAGGCTTTAATTCCCATTTAATAAAAAATAGATTAGGTTAAGGAGTGTTAGGAGATAACGAGAATATAGAATAAAATGCTGAATATGGGAGAAGAAACAGTCGACTCAACAGCTATAAAACAAACGTGATACTTTGTGGAGGGGCAAACACAGTGGTATCACACTATAATAAAAGCATAAGATAACTGAGGCATATAACTGACCTGATAAAAAATATCTTGAATCTAACTTGTTTAATGTGTGGAAGTATGTTCTTCGATATTTTTATTTAAAATTTTTGGCACATAAAAGAGTAAGTGTCAGCTATCATTCACTGATGATGCAGGATGGGGTGTTACTGTATATCCATCACTTGCGTACCTGAGTTCACTGAATCTTCTCAACTGCTTTATTTGATCACATGTGTGTTGATATTTTCCCCAGATGTTTATACTAAGAAAAGAGGTGTCTTGTGGCTGAAACCTTTGGAAGAAGCTTTACAGTTCTGACAGGTTTTAAATGGGAAAGACAAGAGGTAGGCACTAGTCTGGGCCACACTACTCCTTAGAGAACTTAGTCTTCATATGTGAAATCACTCCATTTCATGCCTTTTATAAAATGTAATACCTAAGGCAAGAGAATTTATAATAGAGCCCTGATTTCCTTTCTGTATCTTATAGTCTAACAAATAACAACAACAAAAATTTTAATGTCTATTTCAGTTATTTGAGAAAAATTATCATGCTAACATTTACTCTAAGCTAACTATGTTAAAGAGATATTTAAGTTAACAGATCTATAATTCTATTATGGTCATAGGAAAAAAGAAAAAAAAATATGCCACTACGGGCCAGGGTCTACCTGAAAGAAAAAAAAAAAAAAAGAAAAATACTGCTTTCTTGAAATTGGTAGAGAATGTTATCATCAAGGATGAGCGAAGTGATGTCTAGCCATCTTCCAGGAAGAAAAGATGCTTCATGCAGAGCTAGTCAGGGAGGCCTCAAGGGGACAACCCTGTCACTAGTTCGCTCTGCTCACCTGGAGAGCTGCACAAAAGTCACAGAAAGTCAATTTAATCATCATGCCTTGGTAAACACTCTCCTCTTTAAGAAGAAAACTGGGAAAATATACAGGCAAGCTAAGACTGAGGCTAGATGTCTAGAAACTCTGCAGGAATTAGAAGTGGTCAGAAGATTCCTGAGGCAACAACCCACAAAATGTATCCCCGCAACCACTGGTCTCCCTCCACTGCGTTCATGTCCTATTCCTTCACACTAAGTGGGAGCTGCTCACCCCAGGAGACTGGGAGCCGCTGGGCTCTGGACCTATGCCGCACATGTCCTAAGGACTGAAAAGATCAGTCACAAGCTGGGCATTCACCCATTCAACCTCTACAGAAAGTTAAATGTTTCCTTTCTGCAATTACCAGGCATTTTATGTTAAAGGGGAGAAAAACAGGTCATAGCAGTTGTTTCTGATGAGCACTTTAACTTGAAACTAAGAAACTGATCACAAGAGTTAATACACCAATCAACATGAATTAATCTACACAAATAAGATGGAGCATGCTCTCCACTGGTTATTAGGTGGGATTCTGTAAGTTGTTTTTACTTTAACACAGACTAAACTAAGGTGTTCCATCCAGTGCACTTAACAATAGTCTAATGAGACACAGCCATTAATTTGTCAACATTTCCCTTCTGACGGTACTGGAAAAGGGTAAGCAGAGAGTGTACTTCAGGATCGTTCTAGCAGCCTGCACTTGTACACCACAAAACACAGGGCAGATACTGATGTGGAAAATCCAATGAGCTTGAGCAGGCCTGGCACAGAGGGGAGGTTTCTTTCCCAGAAGGTGTGTGTGATTTCAATAGCTGGGACATCCTAGATGAAAGAACACAGATCATTAGCAGAAGACTTCTGCACTAACAAAGAGGGGCAAAACATATCTGTAAAATTAGTGCAGATATGCTTTGGAGAGTGGCACCTACAATTACACCAGAGGCTAGAAGATGAAAGATATGCGTTTTTCATGTAGTCACTAGTCCAGGGATGGGCAACCCCTGGCACGCGTGCCAAACATGGCACGCCAGTAACTTTTGCTGGCACGCGAAACCCTCTCTTATAATCTTCCATTTACAATTTTTTCCTTAATATCAACTTTTTTATTTTTCAGATAAATTCAGTGTAGGTGCATCTTAGATAAATAAATAATTTTACATAACAAGTTATCTTAAAGACCATAGACATGGATTGACGAGAGAGGGGAAGAGCAATTTCTATGCCTCTGCCTTAACTCTCCCTGCCTTCCTAGATCCGACCAGTGTTTTGGTTTCATCCACATACACTTGTGAATCTTTGTTCTCAGTGATGAATTTTGTTAAATCTCGTAATAGGAGTAGCCTGACGGATGAAAGTAGTAGCTCGTGCATATCTCTGAAGGTCACGAAATATAAACCTGATGTAAAATCTCTGTCATCAGTGATGCAGCAGCAAAAGTCCCACTGATAATATCAAACGGAGTCATAAAGTTTTCTGTCGGACTATCTGTACATGTATACATTAAAAAATAAATGTATTTTTCATCATCATATATTGTGTTTTTGTCGCTCGAATGAATTTTATTATTTCTTCAAGGTTCTTCACATACGTACACCTTAAGAGATATCAAGTAGGCGTAACATGTCCTCAAAAAATTAGGGTTGGCACGCAGAAGAATTTTGAGTCAGAGATTTTGCTGGTTTTGGCACGCACTCACAAAAAGGTTGCCCACCCCTGCACTAGTCTATGGTGATGAAGCTGACAAACTTACCTCTGACTCAGGCTCTTCGATGTCTTGATTTGTCTCTTTTCCCAGAGCATTCAAGATCTGAAAGAAAGTGGCAATGGTATTGTGAAATGAGGTTTTGTAGTGTTGACGGATTCAAGGCCCTCCTGGCCTCCGATGAGCCCCCTGAGTGGAGTAAGGGGCAGAGAAGTAGACATACAGATTTATCAGTGTCAAGATCCAGAAAGGCCAGATACCAAAAACACTGCTGGACTCAGGAGGGAGGCTGGCTTGGCTTCCTCCCTTACCGATCTAGCTGCTCGCTCTCCAGCTTCAACAGCTCCTTCCATGTACCCGCTCCAATGTGTGGCTGTCTCCGTTCCAGCAAAATGAATTCTGTCTACTGGTTCTCGAATTATCCTTCAAGGGAACAGAGAAGTCACACAGTTACCTGAGAAGGCACTGAGGACGAATGAGTCAATTGCTGCCCTCATTTATCCCAGAGAAGACAGGGTAACTCAAATTGTTTCAAAAAGTCCCATGTGACTCAGCCAAAGGTGAAAGGCTCTTCCTTATTTCCTGGGCCTGCACCCAAGGGTCTAAACTTTCAAGCCAGAGAGAATCAGGCTGTCAGATCATCAATCACTAGAGGTGATGTTGACCTTTTCCTAGCCATTCAGAATTGGAATCTAAGAACATGCATTAAATCCAGTCAGATTTATTTGCTGTATGTTTTATGTCTGTAGTCCATTCTGCTAAAGATGTTTCCAAAGGGGTGGATTCTGCATGGGATCACATCTGATGGCACACCCCAACCACGCAGGCACTGCCAGGTTGTCAGGAATAACTATAGTGGCGAGTAGGAAGACAGGAAGGTTAAATGATTTCTGGCAAAGAAAAGACCTGAGGGGAGCCCGGCCGGCGTGGCTAAGTGGTTGAGCATCGACCTATGAACCAGGAGGTCATGGTTCGATTCCCAGTCAGGGCACATGCCCAGGTTGCAGGCTCCATCCCCAGTGGGGCATGCAGGAGGCAGCTGATCACTGATTCTCTCTCTCTCCCTCTCCCTTCCTCTCTGAAATCAATGAAAACACTTAAAAAAAAAGACCTGAGGGATTATATGTATGTCTCCTTAAAAAAAAGACACTCATAGACACGCTGTACAGTTAGTGTCTATGAATTTATCTGTAGACTGGCTGAGGGCAGGGTAGTGGGCCTTCTCTTACAGAGGTCTTGCCAAAGAGAACCATGGAAGGGCAGGGTTGAATGACAACTGTCCTCTCTGACCTTGTTGGCTTTGACTCCTACCATGTCTGCAGCCACTTTGATAAAATCTCCCAAGCTGCCCATTTCTATCCCAAAGGCCTTCACCTCAACCTACTGCCATACCTTTTTCCAGCTTAGGAATCTTTTGCTTCATCTATTGCTGATCCTAGTCCCATCTTATAGACTTCAGAACCACTCCAGTTACTCAATCCTGCTATCACTACCAATGAGTATTTGATTCAATTAATAATAAAAAAAACACAAATAATAATCTCATGTAAGGAAAGGGTTAATAAATTCTTCTTCCTCGTGACAAATGTGACCTTCAGTTAACTTTCTAGCTCTGTTCCTTTAAAAACCTGATGAAGGTATAATGCCATCTATGTTATCAGGCAATACTGCCCTACAATGATAAATTGCACCTGGGCTGGGAAGACTGTCATGGATTGTAAATACCTCGCAGGAGGCTATCATTTTGAGCTTCATTGAGTGTGGTGCCCCCTGCAGGGACCCTGAATACCATGTCTATGAGGTTGAGACAATGGCTCCTATGGGGCTTCTAAGCCAAGATGGACTCCTCCACCTTGGGTGGCTATCACCTCTTCACACCTTAGCTGTATACAATGGGGATGCCTCCCCCTGAAGATGAATATGTCTGTGGCAAGACATGTTTAGCCCATGTCCTTCTATGTAGACTGGTGCCCAGGAACCTGGAGGGGTCGTGTGTGACTAAATGTCTAATTGAGCTCAAGAAGGCCTCTTGGAAGACACTGCAACTTGCAGAATTCTCGCATGTACTGCTGCCATGTGAAATCCTCACCAGTATTCTGCTATTGTTCTATGTGCTGACAGCTATTGTTCTATTGTACCAACATACTTGTTTTTCTATGGACATCTAGAAATATACAAACTGACTACTTAAGACATTAGAAATAGGAATGCTGACTACTATTTCTAAAATTCCTGTTGAACTTTGCTTATATTGTAAGTTTAGTGTATGTCTTGTATTAATCGATATAGTGTCTGGGTAGTACCTTCCATATCGAGTCATAATGCCAGGAGGAAAGTAGGCGGTGTAGCAGCCTCCAGAGTATTGTTCTTCACACCAATTCTTTTCTTCATAATGCACTGGCTGAAGTTCAATGGGAAGAAAATTCCAAAGGAAAGAGAAAGCTGAAATTCTATCAGTCAACAATGAAGGCTCTTGTGTATTTTTAACAAAAAGTTTACATTTTAAAAAAGGTGGACCTGTTTTTCTAGCACATTAAGGGAAACATGACAGAACCAAGTAAAGATCTTTTGTGAGGTACCATGTATACTTTTGACTTTCTCAACCTCTTGACTAGGGAAGACATGAAGCATTCCAATATCTGGGCACAGGACATCTCCAGGCAGATTCTGAAGTCTAGACCTAAGTCTACAGGAAATCCCATCAATAATCAGGCCCTGGAAAAGTCTGCTTAAATCTCTAGATTCTCTAAATAAAATAGATGGATGCTTCCCCATCCACCAGCGCATTACTGCTGGGGGGAAAAAAAAGGTGATGGAGGAGGTAGAAGATAAACAGTGTCTCAGAAATACTTTTTCAGAACTACTTCTCTAAGCTAGAAAAGTGAATGATAGGAATTCTGATAAAAAGGGGAGAATTAAAGATGAAGATGTTTCTCAAGGGACATAAGAGAACCTCCTATGATTTTCCTAACACCTTCTGCAAATTTATTACTTGAACAGTTCAGAGATAATCTCCTAAAAGAGCCGTAAGCTATCTGCTAGGATCTTCAGAAAGAATTTCATGCTCATACTTGCTTTCAGTGGTGGATTGAAAGCACTGAAATTCCTAAATGAACTGTGAATTGAGTCTACAAATGGGAAAACAAATTAGCATGACTTTGACCTGGGCAGAGTCTACATTCAGTTACACTGTCAAGTATATACTGCAGTATATAATAATATACAGGCCCTCAGTTCTGGGAACTGATCTTATCTACCCTGGAGATAATACCTGCAGCTCCAGGCTCTGACTACAATTGGTTGCCAATTATTCAGTGAACATTTAAATACTCCAAGGCAGTGGTCGACAAACTGCGGCTCGCGAGCCACATGCGGCTCTTTGGCCCCTTGAGTGTGGCTCTTCCACAAAATACCACGTGCGGGCGCGCACGTACAGTGAGATTGAAACTTCGTGGCCCATGCACAGAAGTTGGTATTTTGTGGAAGAGCCACACTCAAGGGGCCAAAAAGCCGCATGTGGCTCGCGAGCCGCAGTTTGCTGACCACTGCTCCAAGGCATGACTACATCAGAAACTGCTTGCACCTGACAGCAGCTTTTAATGACCTTCTGTCATTGCTGAAGTTACTCCTCCAGTAAGCATATCCCTTTATACTCTCTTCATAAGACTGTCAGAAAACATGAATCTGCTTTGCTTATTCATTTGGAGCAAATTGAGAACAACCTGCTAGGTATTAAAGCTGGGTGTTCTTACGTGTAAAGCTTCCTCACTTCCCAGCACTTTGGAGTACAACTCACAGATTATTTTCTTTCTGTAAAAAAGAACCAAAATGTTAAGCAAGTAAACACTGTTAGTTCCAGGGCTCTTGCCAGCATTTTACCATGGAAGATTTTAAGGGAGAGACGAATGCTAGTCCTGAGGTGATGTTATACAACATTAGATGGCTATTTAAGTTCCAGTACAAGCAGGAAAAGTTTGTTTTCCCTTTAAGGAGCTGTTTGTACTAATCACAAAGGAAAGGCAGAACTGGAAGTACTCTCAAAACTACTATCCTCTTGCCTGGTATGGTTCAGTGGTTGAGCTTCCACCCATGAATCAAGAGATCACAGTCAGGGCATATGCCTGAGTTGTGGGCTTGAACCCCAGTAGGAGGCGTGCAGGAGGCAGCTGATCAGTGATTCTCTCTCATTGATGTTTCTATCTCTCTCTCCTTCTCCCATCCTCTCTGAAATCAGTAAAAATATTTTTTAAAAAACCTACTATGCTCTGTCTCTCTCTGTCTAATCCAGCAGTTCTCAACCTGTGGGTCGCGACCCCCTTGGTCCTGCTAGACCCCTTTCACAGGAGTCGCCTAAAACCATCCTGCATATCAGATATTTACATTACGATTCATAACAGTAGCAACATGACAGTTATGAAGTAGCAACGAAAATAATTTTATGGTTGGGTCACAACATGAGGAACTGTATTTAAAGGGCCAGAAGATTGAGAACCACTGGTCTAATCCAAACCCCTCATTTTAGAGATGAGAAGGTTGGGGCTCAGTGCACTGAAGAGAGTTGTTCCACATCACTCAGCTAATTAATGACAGGGCTGAGGTTCAACTCTCCTGAGTATCCCACCTGTAGTAAGTGCTCAATAAAAATGTATTAAAACAAAATCCATCCTCAGCCTAGAATGGTACCCTCTATGATGTAGATATAGATGGCTGATACTTACGTACTTCATATGAGGTTACAAGGAATAATGCCAACATTCTGAGTCGATTAGAAAGCAAAAGTATTGATCATCATTCTGAAAAACTTAATGAGGTTTAACTTATTTTGGGGACATATAATAAAATCTTTATTAAAACAGCCCTAGCTGGTTTGGCTCAGTGGATAGAGCATCAGCCTGCAGACAGAAAGATCTCGGGTTTGATTCTGGTCAAGGGAAACATGCTCGGATTGGGGGCTCGATCCTCAGTTGGGAGGTGTGCAGGAGGCAGCTGATCAATGATTCTCTCTCATCATTGATGTTTCTATCTCTCTCTCCCTCTTCCTTCCTCTCTGAAATCAATAAAAAATATTAAAAAATATTAAAACAGAGTGAAACCTAAAATCTAATCAACCTACATTGCCGCTAATTTTTCATTCTTGAGTGATAAATCAGTTATAATAGAAATATGAGTCATTATTTACTGTATTTCATATTATTAGTTGAGTCAAGAATGAATTCAGACAAATATATCAGGAAATTATCTTCCCCATTCCTTGCTCCCATTAAAATGAAAAATTTTTAGAAAAGTATGTACTACAAGGATGTTGGAGCAATGCACTGACTGTTTAGTTGGGCTCTAAAAATGAGAGAACATATTTTAATGATGGCCAAGAGAGTTCACTGTGTAAATCACTTTGTAGTTGAATTTACCCACTGGTTTCTAAATCTGCCTGCTCATAGCAATCACTTGAAAAGCTTGTTAAAAAAATACTCAGTCGGCGCAGCCGGTTTGGCTCAGTGGATGGAGCGTCAGCCTGCGGACTGGAGGGTCCCAGGTTCGATTGCGGTCAAGGGCATGTGCCTTGGTTGCGGGCACATCCCCAGTGCGGGGTGTGCGGGAGGCAGCTGATCGATGTTTCTCTCTCTCATCGATGTTTCTAACTCTTTGTCCCTCTCCCTTCCTCTCTGTGAAAAATCAATGAAATATATTTTTAAAAAAATATTCAGGCCCCACCTCTAACCTACCAAATCATAATCTATCATCCTCAGAAAAATATATTTTCCAAACATTTTTAAAAATTTAAGTATAGTTATTCTATAATCTTATATTGGTTATATTAGTTTCAGGCGTACAATGTAGTGATTTGACATTTTTATACCTTACAATGTGATCGCCTCACTAATTCTAGTAATTATCTGTCATCATGTAAACTTACCACAATATTAGAGACTATATTCCCCTTCCCCTTTTTACCCATCCCACTGCAACCCTTCCCTTTGGCAACCATCCCTTTGTCTTCTGTTCCTATGAGTTTGTTTGTTTTTGTTTGTTTTAGATTTCACATATAAGGGAAAGCACATGGTATTTGTCTTTCTCTGTGTGACTTATTCCACTTAGCATAATAGCCTGTAGGTCCATCCATGTTGTCACAAATGGCAAGATTTCATTCTTTTTTATTGCTGTGTAATATTCGTGTGTGTGAGTTGTATGTGTGCGGGCATACACACAACATCAAACATTCTATGGAAGATTTTGATACAGTGGGTTCTTGAACTGTTGCTCTAGTCAATGCCATATTCAGACTTATAAAGGTTTTGTCGTATAAAAACTTTTGAGAAGTTCAGATACCATTTGGAATCATAGCCAAATGTCTATACTCAGACTGATGTTTATTTTACTATTAACAAAGAGGGGAAGCAGGAAATCCAAAAGAAAATGTCAAGCTTAGTATGGCATAATGAAAGAAAGTATGCATTAGATGCCATTCCTGGCTTTGTGATAAGCTAGATGGGCCTACGCCAAATCATTCCCCATCACTGGACCCATAACTCTTTCTCTATTGAGTGAGTTGAAACAGGTTGAAACACATATGTATGGATTTTGCTTTTCAGAAAAAGTGCATGTCAGAAAACCTTAATAAAGGGATAATGGTCTTGCAAGGTGATTGGGCCTGAGCCCCTAAAACTTTCTCCACAGCTAACACCTTTATGAGTTTTCTCCATCTGTCTTACAGGAAAACCCTGACTTCTCAACCAGTGTAAAGTCAAAACAAATATGCAAACTAAATTAATATATTCTTATGGGTAAAGACTGTGTTGAGGCACTGTAGCAAAATACAAGAGGTTGATTTATTAGGATTTTGAGAATATTAGTGAATTATTGTTTTTCATAATGCTATGATATTGTTAGCACACAAAGCACAATATAAAGCTAACCTGTTGCATATATTTGAGAAGTAAAATCTTACCTTTGGTCTTTTTGGAGTTTAGCGAGGTGGATAGCTTTTCGAGCAAGAATGAAGCTGGAAAGAGAGGTTACATTTGAACAATTAGGTGACAATGGTTTATCTTAAGAGTTGCCTCTTGTTTTTGCAGTGTTCTTGCCTCCATATACTCAGAATTAACGAAATCTCCCACATCCTCCTCATATTTATCTCTACTAGAACAGATGCCATGCTGTCTTCAGTCTGCCTCTGTATCCAAAACCCCTCCTGCTAAGCTGTGGGCTTCTAAATGACAGGTGGCGTCCTATTCAATATTTACCCTGAAAGTCTTGCAGTTTTTGGTATACAGTAGGAAATCAAATGACAGAAAAATTAATGTTGCATTAAATTATTATCCTGGTAATGACTATTGCCTTCTGTTAAATACTTTATAAAAGCTGGAAAAATAAATGTAAATAAATTTTTGTACTGGATGTCAGGGTGGGTCACCCAGATTCCTCTTCAGGACCAAGCACCCACTGCCTGCAGCTCACAGCTGATTCCACTCTGCAGCAGAAAACTGCCTGCCTCAAGATCCCCTGCCTCTCCCCAGAATGACTAGCTTGGGAGTGCAGTGGGTACCAAGGCCCATCCCCTTGCCTCAGTGCAGGACACCGCTGAAGGGTCTTCCAGCTCCATAGCGCACTGTGGGATGGCTTAGGCCTCCACCGGATCAACATTAGAAACCAGTCTCTCCCTCTGCCTGATGCAGATTCCTTCCCTTCCGCACAGGTAGAAAGCCCCAGGGCACTTCCCAACACACCTCCTGCACCCAAATCTCCTTCTCTGAGTTGGCTTCCTGGGAAACTCACCTAGCACATTCTCCAAATTTAGTAACTTGGTAAAATTCAGTTACAATCTGTTTGCTTCCCTTTAACCAAACAGATTCTATTTATTATACTGATATTACTAATAGCATGTATATTTAAAAGAATTGAATGGTGACAAGAAATCCCTAGTTATACTATTATTAGAAAATAATTTTTTTAAAAAATCCAAATGAGTTAAGGGACAATGATATTCTATCTCCATTTTAAAAGGTTTAAAATTGTATTTTGTTCTAGCCAAAAAGACAAATAGATCAGGACTTAAAATGCAAGGGCTAAAAACAAGTATTTTGCCCTCTCCCTCACCCCCTAATTAAATTGTTTCTCAATTTGATTGGCAATTCATTTAGAGCTATTATTTGAGATCATTCTGGAAAGCAAAGATACAAAGACATATTTGTGTTAATCCAGAGAATAGTATTTTAGAAGTTGTAGACTGTTTAAGAAATTTGAACTATTGTACTTTATGGGATATAATCATAATTTTGCTTGACTTAACACTTTATGTTCTGTCTTGCTAGTAATGATTTTAGTTAAATTTTAAGTCTATGCAAGAATCTATAATTTTAGACTTATGTAATTATTTCAGTGAAAATCACCAATATCTGATGAAACATGAAATCATTTAGCTGAAAAAACTGTTTAGATCTTGGGTGCTTTATATAGTTTCTTTTTTAAAGGGCAGTTGGTGTTGGTTATTTCTGTTGAATCTCAGATTGAGAATGAAATAACCACTTTGATTACTTCTGTATGGAAAACTCTCCTTTACACTTCTTTGGCACTTTATTGAGGAAATCAAACACATTGGCTTTGGGTTGGGAACATTACACAGTTCTAAAGTACAAGTTCCTTTCTCCTTTCCAAAAGGCGCTAATGATCACAAACACAATACTGGGCAATGAATACTCCTATCTTCAAGGCTTTCCTTGCCCAGAGCAAAGAGCAGGGTGGAGGCAATATACTTTCAAGGTAAGAACAGGGTGGAGGCAATACTCCAGATAAAACGTTTTAGAAACTGCCTAAATAACCCCATTACCATCTGGGAATTGTCACCTTCTGCTATACATGTCCTTGTTAATAAAGCTGAAGAAAGCCCAGAAGAGCAGATGCTACAATATCTAACTCCCAGGGCAAGAAGAAGACCAATGTTCTTCCATCCACAAGTGGACTAATCTTGATTGAGTCTCCTAAAATCTCTACGTCTACCTCCTGCTTTCCTTTGGCATATAGAAGGTGATGCCAAACTGCACAAACAATCTGAAGAGGTATTGTTACTGTGGTTATTACGTTGTGAGCACCTGCTGTTCCGAGAGAGGCTGATGCTGTTTCTTATATTTTACAGCCAGAGAACTACAAAACGTTTTGTTGGCAGTCTGGTAGCCCAGCCTGTTCTCTAAGTCCCTTGGATCATGGGTCTGGCTCCTTTTGTTTTTGTCATTTCCCTTCAAGATGCAATATGCAGAAGCTCACCTCTCCCAGTGGTAAAGGGGAAAATCACTGGTCCCTAAAAGTCACTTGACTGCTCTGTGAGCTGTTTTCTTTTGTTGTCATGTGGTAGAATAAATAGCCTTCTTCTTTGTATAGCTTTGAAGAGGGCTAAAAGACATGGCACCCGGGAGACTGTGGCATTCCTTAGTGGTCTATGGCAACCCCTTCCCTCTCTGGACCCCAAAGGGCAGAGCAGTGGTGTATGGGATTGGGAGGAGAGGAGCAGAGCTCTCCTCTTCCAGACACAGAACTTCTCCCTGGACCATCCTTGGTGAAGGACAGCCATAGGGTGACCTACTAGGAAAATTGCCATCTACTTGAGGCCTAGCTCTGCTTCAAACTGCACTTCCTAATTAGACATCCTTTTATATCCCAGGGAAACAATGAACATGTTAACAGTTTCTATGTAGCAATGCTTGCAATGGAGAAATGGAGAAATCCCAGAAACCCTAACTTTAGAAGATTTTACAGGATAAAACAGTTCTCATTCCAGAATGGTTGTGGACATTCTATCTCTAGGCAGGGCTGTTTACCATACCACCTATTTTGTTGCATCTTTCACTGCTCCCAATATATGTTTTATGGAGGAAAAATATACATGGGCACAAATTCAAATGGTGTCAATTTGGGTAAAGCTTCCCAGTGTTCTTGTGCTAAGTACAAAATATTACTCGAACATTTTAATACATGGAAACATGATATATTTCTGTAGGGTTATTTATCATTGCTTGAGCTCAATTCCAAAACAATATACTCTGCCAGTGTCCACAACAGTACACCAACACCATTTGGAACATGCAGAACACCCAGCTCTAACTTACCCCATGATAGAAGGCAGTGATCCATCTGGCTTGGTGTCATCCAGGGTTATTGCAATTGGAGCCTCCTCATCTTCGATGATCATACAACCACAGTAGTCTTAACCAGAAGAAAATCTGGTTATTGAGACTCACCTCATCAGAGAATCAAGGGGAAATTTATATATATACATATATATAAACTATTTTGCTAAGGGAAAGGCAAAGCTTAAACTATTGGGCTTTGCCCCAACCCTATAACCTATTTCCTATCAAATACACACACTTGACTATACAAGATGTCTGTTCACCAGACACATAGAAAATGATGCATCTTAATGGCCTTTACATAAAGGTTATGTATGATAAATGCATGACTAAAATTTTAAGATGATCTTGGAACCCTGGAATACATAGGGAAAGACAGGGGTGTGTTAGAGTGAATTACCCCAATGAAATCATGGAAGAAGTGGCAGTAAGGAATCCTTTGAGTATGAGCAGAAGGCTTATCAACATTAGCCACCATATCTGCCCAGAACCTGCCTCATTTAATCTTCACAATAATCTGACAGTAGGTTTCATTGTTAGCATTTTACATAAAGAGACTGATGCTAAGAGAGGTGAAGTGTCACACCACAGGCCACACAGCTAATAAGCAAGGGAAACCTAGGAAAGTGAGATTTCAAAGCAGTGCTTTTCCCATGATGTCCCTTTGTCTCACTCTGCTCATGAAGAGTAAGTGGCAGGACATATGTCAGGGGCCAGGGTAATGGTGGCCATGCAACTAGAGGGATCTCTTCCTTCTCTTTCACTGCCAGCAAGTGTTCTTGGGGTCATTTTGTGTTATGAGGAAATGAACAAACTGGGATTTCTGCTCCTTTCTCTATCAGTTTGAAACCACTTAGCTTTTTTTTCTATTTAGTGTTAAGTATAATGCTCCTTAAAAAATACAGTTTCTTCACTTAATACAATTTAAACATGAATAAATGCAGCCTACCCTTCTTCTTCCAAAAGGCTTCCTTGTAATACATCATACACTTAATAATAGCTCCCATTGGAAGACGCTGCACTAACTGGTTTCTCTCACATGGCAGCTCTGGAATAAAGTGAATCTTGCTCGTCAGAGTCGGAGGGATGGCACTAATAACATATTTGCACTAAAAGACACAAACACAAAATAACACCTCAAACGGAAGTCAGAACATTGCAGAGGGCGTGAAGCATATTTATCATTTTGAATAATACTGAGCAGTAACAGCATACAAAATGAGGATCCTGTAAGAGAAAAAACAACAAAGGCAGGTCAACCAAGGCTGGTCATTTGAAAGAGACTGAGTAGGAAACATGCCAGCTTTAATTATGCCACTGCTGGGATTATATTTGGTTAGAAGTTACAGAAGACATAAGGCCTATTTAATATATGCTCCTTTTGACTAGACTGCATTACCTGATAAGTTTCATTATTCAACGTCTGTATGATGATGTTGTCACCTGACTGGTCAACAAAGGTGACAGGATGACTTAACTTCACTCTACCCCCGAGGCGCTCCATTATCCGTTCGCTCACTTGACCAGAGCCACCTACAAACTTCCGTTCCTACAGGAGAAGGCAGGCAGGACACTTTATAAAAACGCAAGGAAGGAATATCCTGTTTGCCACTGATTAGAAAACTTCCAGTAAGCCAGAAGCCATACCTTCACCCTCTGTACACTTAAATGTTGGAAGAATTCATTAGGTCAGAGGCAAAGTCTAGCAAGAGACCTCTATTATCATGCTCTGCAGTTTCTGGCAATGAAAAGCAGATACTAGTTTATAAAGTCACAGAATCAAAAGAAATGTCCCCTTACACCAGTGGTCCCTTGACTGAATGCAAATATCAACAAGTCTGTGGGCTTCCACAATGCCCGAGAGTGCAGTGCATGAAGGAAACCTTGGGAGGTGCTGTGCTTCACCCAAGGGATATGGGTTCTTTTATTTAAAAAATAGTATTTTTTTCTAGATTTATTGAAATGGGGATACAGTTTCTAACTCCCTTTGGTTTCACAAAGCTCTAGCCAAGGGTTGTCCAGGCAGATTAAAATGTTCTCCCAGAGAACAGGCTCAGAGTGCTCTTGTAAATCATCTGGTCATCACCCAATGACATTCTAAGCATCTAAATCTCAGATATTGAGTAACTGCTTGCAAAAATGTCTGGAAGTTTCCATGCAGGGGCAGAAAGGTGAAAGCTAAGCACCTGTCTGTTCCTCCAGACATTGTTAAGAAGTTCCCTTGAGCAGCCCTGTAAATGCTCTGCCTCACTGCGATCTGCTATACTCACCATGGAAATGGTGCCAGCTTAATCTAAGAAGGTAGGTCCTTAATACAATGCATTTTGTAAGAAGCAGGGGACTATCCTTAGAAGATTCCCTAAGTGTACATGTAGGTAGAAATACATGTAGGTAGACTGAGGCTTGGCCCAACATCTGACAGTTAGATACCTCATTCATGCTCCTCTACAAAACTGCATGAGCAGCCACACCGTGATTTTTATGCTTTTATAATTAGCTATTGTTTAAATGACACCACTAAAGTTCTTTATAAAAATTTGCCCATAGTAGTTCAGATCTAAATTCATGATCTGTCTTTCCTCAAGAAACTGGGACCATCTAATTTATAATTTGACCTCTGTTTTCCAAGACTTACTTTGAATTTTACTATTGTAGAAATGAAAAGACCATAGACTATTTTCAGCTTGTTCACTGCCTACCTCTCCATGTCTACTATTGGTTGAATTAAATTATTAAATAATAAATCTAAGTTCTTTATACTGTAAACATATTATGCTAATTGTTTGAGAATCACAATATGAACTGTGCTTTCCAAAAGGTTGTGTAGCATTTGGCTAGAAGTTTCTTGGCTCCTCTGAATTAAGATATCCCAGAAAGTAAAATATAGGTTTATAGGCGTAATGTGTTATTTCTGCCCATAAGTAAAGACACACAAAAATGCAACTGTCTTGCATTTGCTAAAGCTAAGGGTCAAATGGACAATAACTCTTGGGGCCACAAGAACAACTTGGGGCTTCTGAATATTTCCTAAGGAGAGGAATAATGCACTTAGCAGAGACTCTAAACCTTGCACTATGGAACAGAGCAAAGTTAGAAGTAAACTGTTCTTAATTTAAACTCATCCCATTGAGGCATAACATTCCTAGGAAGGAGAGACCCATTTTCTTTGGAGAAGGGAGAACCTTGAAACAATCTCAGAGGCTGAAAACTGGGGAATTGGGATTCTGGCCTCACTACTAGTTTGCTGTGAGTCCAGACAATCAGCTAAAGGAGTTCATAATGGAAGTGGTATGGAGCCAGGCAAATTCTAGTTGGCAGTAGAATTTTAGAATCTAAAATGTAGAATTTACTATTGAAAGAGTGGCCATAATCCCTATGAAAATTAGAAGAAAGAACAGTCACTTCCATTCTATAACAGTTAACATAAAAGAATAAGATACAGAATGGGACACAAAAGCTTTATGTCTGGAGCTGAGATGACTTTAAGTACAATAATTTTACAAGTACAGTAATCCCCTCCTTGTCTGTGTGGGGTATGTTCTAAGACCCACAGATGCCTGAAACCATAGATGGAACCAAACCATATATATACTATGTTTTTCCTATACATATATATACACCCTTTGTGACTTCTCTTTGGCATATATGAATTGCCAGCATCAGTACTCCTGCACTTTGGAGCCATTACTAAGTAAAATAAGGTTATTTGAACAAAAACATTGTGATACCACAGCAGATGAGGTGGCTACTAAGTGATCAACAGGCGGGGAGCATCTATAGCAGTGATGGCGAACCTATGACACGCGTGTCAGAGGTGACACGCGAACTCATTTTTGGGGTTGATTTTTCTTTGTTAAATGGCATTTAAATATATAAAATACATATCAAAAATATAAGTCTTTGTTTTACTATGGTTGCAAATATCAAAAAATTTCTATATGTGACATGGCACCAGAGTTAAGTTAGGGTTTTTCAAAATGCTGACACGCCGAGCTCCAAAGGTTTGCCATCACTGATCTACAGTGTGGAGATCCTAGACAAAAGGACAGTTCAAGTCCCAGGCAGGATACAGTAGGAGGATGTGAAATTGCACCTTGCTTCTTAGAACACTGCACAATCTAAATTTATTAGTTGGTTATTTCTGGAATTTTCCATGTAATATTTTTCGGACTGCAATTATATCTGTATTATAAATTTTTGGAAATTAGTTATTACAGTAATTTAGCTCCCCCTTACATAAATAGCCTAATTTTACCTACCTCCAAAAGGAAAGAAGTTAATTCCCAAGACCTAATTAATTCAAAATGAAAATTCTTAAGCTGTAAATTTATTTTCAGGAATAAGAAAAAGAGTGAGAAATTTTGTTTTCAGAAAATATTTTTGGGATTATTTCAAGCTGCTAATTATTTGCATTCAAAATGTAGAAGCAATTATTAAGACACTAGAGGCCCGATGCACGAAATTCGTGCAAGAGTAGGCCTTCCTTCCCCCCGCTGCAGGCACTGGCTTCCCTCTGGCACCCAGACCCGGGCTTCCCTCACAGCCCCAGCTTCATCTGGAAGGACATCTGGTCTAATTAGCATATTATGCTTTTATTATTATAGATTGATCTGGGTGAGGGCAAAACTCTCAAATTAAGTTATATTTGCAAAAGAACACTCCATACCTGGCCCCCATTGGTAACCGAGAATATCCGAGTAGTGCCACCACACTGCTTCACATACCACAAGAACCACAGGGCAGACACCTCATGAGGCTCAGAGGTCACATTGATGTTCACAAAGAGAGATGCAAACCGCCTAGCTGTCCTGGTCACAGAACAAGAGCAGATATTAGAGGTAAATACAGATATGCTTCACAGGATATCATGGTTTTAAAACACAATGCAGTATGGTTACAAAACATTTCTATGGCTATAAAAAACACTCATGAATTCAATATATGAAGGAATGCATATTTTAACTCTTCGGAAAAATAAACTTTCCCCTTGTTTTTAGGAATTATGGGTTAACTCTAAAGATGCTAATCCCAGTGGAGTCTAAAGGATCAATATGCTTCTCAAGGATAACTAAGGATATCTGTTCTCACATATTTGAATAACCATCCTCTACTCTCCACCTCCACAGCCCCCACCCTGGTCCAGGCTACCAATGACTATCACCTGGGTTACAATGGTGGCTGCTCATGGTTATCCCTAAATGGTTCTCTTATATTCCCCCTTGATGCCTCTCTAAATTATAGACAACGAATTTTTTTTTGAGAGAGAGAGAGAGAGAGGAGATGGGAGAGGGAGGGAGAGAGGAATATTGATGTGAGAGTGGACCATCCATCAGCTGCTTCCCGAAACCGAGGCATGTGACCTGGTCAGTGTGGCTCAGTTGGTTGGGCATCGTCCTATGCACCAAAGGTTTGCACAGCCTTTATAAAAGCTGTTTGCTGTTCTCTTCACCTGGAAGATAACTTCTCCAAACCATCTACCCTTCATAACTCCCACCATTCACTGTGGCTCATTCCTGGAATACACCATGCATCCTTTCAGGTCTGTACCCATCCACAGTATATAATTCTTAGAGTATACCATCCCCTTACACCATCCATGTTTCCCCCACCATACCCCAACTAGTGTGGTTCATTCCTGGAAGATACCATCAACAAGCACCATCCATCTTTTATGTCTCCCCTTAGTGCACTGACTCATTCTTGGAAGATATCACCCCTCTGCACCATCCTTTCCTGCCTCCCTCATGCACTGTGGCTCATTCCTGGAAGATATCATCCCCCACAGAATCCCACCTTCTTGTATAGCCCCATAAAGTGTGGTTTCTAGCTGGAAGATACCATCCTTCTACATCATATATCCTTCCTGTCTCCCTGCACAGCGACTACAATCTTTAAACAGAATACCGCCTTTATTCTCTGACATTTCAAGTTCACTGTTACACTCTCCTAGCACTATGTAACTTTTTCCATACTGCCAGTCTCCTGCTAAAAGAGGGTAGGGGCCTTGTTTGACAAATTCACCACCCTTCCTCAATGATTGGTACAGTGCCATCACATAGCAGGCCCACATGGTGACTGAATAATCTGTAAGTAACTTGGGTAATAACAGATTTTTACTGAAAAAATTATATAGTTTATATTATTTGTTAAATATACTAGTGTCCCTCTAGTTTCACATTTTTATATCTCTGTGGAATTACTTTAACATCTTTCCAAATTGCTTCTGTACTCCTATATAATCTGAAAACATTAGTACTTGTTTTATTGCAAATCACAGAACCTTTTTACTTAAAAAAGTTCTACTTCATTCACCTAACTTTCTACTTATGTTTTAGGTTCATTTCATGTTCAAACCTGCTCTGAAATCCCTAAGGGCCCTCAGTGTTGCTACTGACTGGAGAATCATTAGGTTTCCTCTTAACTCTTTCCCAATAACTTTTAAAGAAAAACGCTGCAGTTCAAGATAAGAAAGAATCAGAATGGAATATAGAAGTAAATTTTAAATAATCAAGATTACTGTGTCCAGCAGATTTTATCAATGAGTTCTTTCATCGTAATTCTGTCCCATTCTTCGGCATGTGGGGCATCCCATGGTGCATCAGCGGGAATCTACAGAGAAAGAAGGGCTCATGCAGGTGTGATGGTTACTGCCCACTGCTCTGCCAAGATGCCCTAAGAAAAACCTCTGAAAACTGGTAAGTTTGGGATGGATACCCCTTTGGACTCTATGCCCTAATGCGGTTTCAATAATAATAACCACAACAACAATAACCACAATAATAGCTGCATATACATACATGTATAAATATGTAATAAATTAATATGTAATACATATATAAAATTAATAAATTTTGATAATTATTATTTAAAGTTAACACCCATTTTTAAGTCCCCAATTTAAGTTTGACAGAGTGATGTTACAAAGCCCGAGACTAAGGCAAAAACCTTTAGAGAAACAAATATTTCTCTCCTTTACTACTAAAGTGGCATCACATATTGGTAAGACAACTATAAGCAGGATACCTGGTGAACATAAATCACTAGGTTCTCAGTGACATAGAGTGCAAAGCACACAGGCATTAGTATTAGATGGATGTGGGTTTGAATCCTGGTTCCCTTGCTGTGTGGTCTTGGGGAAATTACATAACCCCTTGGAACTAATGTCCCTCGTTTATAAAGTGGAAATACTACCAACTTTGCAGAGCTGTTGGGTGTATTGGAAATGATCTGTATCCTTATCCAGAGCAATGTTCCCTGTACTGTGGAAGGATATTAAAGAGCTGCTATTGTTATTTTAGAAACAGGTCATGTACTGGCTGAACACACAGCTTACCTCCTTTCCCATGTTATCCATTGTCCGCCACAGATTGTTGTAATCCAGATATGCAATGGGGTTCCAGACTGGAGGGAAGGCACCGCGGAATGGGTAAGTTTTCCCCTATAACATAAAAACAAAAGGATAATGTGTTAAGTGAGGCCAGCATTTTAAAAACTCAAAACCAACCAACCTAAGAGCCATTTTCAAAGTAACAGGATCCTCAAAAATAACAGCTCTAGGTAGTTTTTAAGGCCTCATTTCTTAATTCAATTCTTTTTTTCTTTAAAAACAAACATCTTGTAAATCTGCATAAGGTCGCAATATCTACTAGTAAAATTTTGCATGAGATATTGATTTTTTAATCAAATAAAAACATTAGATATTTGTAGAAGGCCTACTGTGTGCACTTTACAACATTAATAGCTGTGTTGGATTTTTTTTAAAGGAATAAAGCAAAACTCTTGACCATCAAGGCAGGGACACAAAACATACCAGCATTTGCATGCATGTGTGCACACTTGCAAGTGTGTGCACACACACTCCAACTGAGTAAAAATATATGCAGCCAGTAAGTGACAAAGAAATAATTTTCTCCTCCACAGTAACAAATTCAAATAACCTTGTCAGATTACATGATCTGATTTCTTATCTGAAAATACTATGTTGTTATGCTGTAATACTTTTCAAGACTCCAAATTCTTTATCATCATATTGCTAACATTTATTATGATCTTTCTCCATGCCTGGCACTGGCCTAAGCTCTTCATATGCATTATATTATGTAATGCTTTCCCCAACCCTGAAGAGGCAAGCACTATTAATATTCCAATTTCATAAATGAGAAAATTAAATCCTGGGGATATTACCTAGAAAATAGGAGAAAGGAAATTCCCTGTTCCCAAAGCATTTGCTCATAAACATTAAGTTTTCCGGCTTCCCATGTGGTTGATGAAATGTTGAGATAGGCTTGTTCTAGAGGCATCTTAAACTTCCCAAGAGAGAACTTTGACATGTGAAACTTATAAACCTTCCATTCATATTTTTTATAATTCTAAAGAGTCAAAATGGAGACTAAAAAGCTCTGGGGTAAAAGACGATGTTGAGGAAACAAGGTCATCTTTGGAAAATGCCGAACTATATTCTGAGAGAAATGGGCAGAGACATTTTACCCAGAACACAAAAATAGCCATGAAAAGGGGAGAGAATGAGATTAAGTAAGCTCACAGGCAGTCTTTACAACAGCTGGTTCTTGTTATAATTCTTCCCGTAATTAAAATTGGGAAAATTTACATTTTCCTCTATAAGATGAATTTATATTCAAGTTAATAGTCTCATAAAACTGATCTTTGCTTTGTAAAATTATTTTTTAAAAATTAAATATGCTCAATCGTCTGAGGACATTAAGAAGAGTATTACAAATATAATTCAACAAAACATGTCCCACATTCCTAATGAAGTTCTTCTCAGGGCAATGCCAACCACAGTATGATTTCATGCAAGGTCCTAAAGACCCCATGAGCTTAACCTTGTTGAACAGAAGTGGCAGAAATGAAGAGTTCAGTGAGAGAGAAGAGTCTAGCCTGGCAATCTTTTTTAGGAATGGGTGCCATGGAATATTCTAAGAAGATCATAAAGACCCACCATTACATTAATTTTTATCCTGCTGACAGAGGCACCAAGTTGATAAAGGGATTTTGTTAATTTCACTCAGCATTTTCTAGCTTCTCTGCTCTTATTCCACAGAATAGCAAAATCTGCTAAAGAAATGCATATATGTAGAAACAGTCACCTACATATCACCTCTGACAAGCCCCTGGAGGACTTATTTCCTCCATGGCCTGCTTCTACACTAGATAACTCTTGAGACTACTTTTCGCATGTTTGACTCTCCGAAGTAGTGCAGTGGGAGGGCTCAGAGATGTCTGTTAGCTGAGAACTGCCTGCTAATCCGATTTACTCAGCCTCTTAAATGTAACGTATAGTTTTCTCACAAAGGTATCAGCAGTTGCTCAATCCTAAATCACTTATCAGCAGAAATGCCTTTACAACCTAAAAGAGTGAGGCAGGAACTTCAGGAATACTTCCATATGTCTGCTGCTCTTTAAACATAAAAGGAAAAAGTCTTGAACAAAGGTCAAGTTCATTTTGTGCCTGTACTGTACTCTGAAACACTCAGACCCTTCCAAAGTAGCCTTTAATCTTTAAAGGATAATATCTTTAAAGATTATTGTTGATGTCCAGTAGAACACAGTGTCCTGGAAATTGTGCCCAAACACTTCAGTCCTTTGAGAAACCACAACCTCAATCTACCAATGTTCATAATAACAGGAGACCGTTGCCAGATGACGGGAGTTTATGGCTCCCACGTTATTTTTTTATTGTTGTTCATATAAGATAAGCCAAGTTTATAATAAGTAAGTAACATTTACTGATTGGCATGTTAGAGTTTCATCTCTCTTTATTTTTATATTTTAGTTAAACAAAAGGAAGTGAGTGTTATTAAAGAGTATCATAGGCCACTGAGGAAAGCTGCCAACTATTTTTCTTTAATCATTTTGAAAATAAACAGATATATTCTGGATTGGTTTAGGAACATGTCTGTCCAACCCATTTGAATTACTTGGCTCCCTTCTAGTCCCACTGTTTTGTGACAACACTATAAGGGAAATCTTTTAGTGGTTTCTTTTCTATAGTTCACAATAATGCTTTAAATAAAGAAATAATCTAAAAAGAGATGCATTAAATAGAATGACAGTACTGTGTTGTATTAATAATTAATGCAGGTAGCCAAGGTCTCTTCAAACATACATAGTTCTCCTCTACCTTGAAAAAGCCATCATAATAGATAAGGAAGAAATCTATCCCATTGGAATGTGCTGGTTCTCCCAAGTCTTCACCTAGTTCCCATTCTTGGCAATACCCTGACTCCCATCTACTGACTCCCCCAGAGCCCAATCCCCAGCCTTTTCCTTTTCCTCTGCCCAGCTGTTTCCCCAGGAACTCACCCACCATCTGGGTTTGTTATTATATTTGCGCAACTGTTATGCTTTGCATATTTCATGCCTCCGCTCCCTCTATGTTTATGAGTACTACCAAATTGTTATCTACAACCTTATATACACTTCAAGGGCTGGGAGCATGTTCCTGATATTTGTTCATGCCCTCGTATTTCATCTTATTCTCAGCCCCTCTTCTCAAGACTTGCACAGCTATCAGCTAACACAGTAGGCACTTGAGTTGTGCAGTCCCATCTTTGGGAAAAGACAACCATTAAGCTCAGGTATAAATGATGATACATCATCAAGAACGAAAGGTTTCAAGTAAATGGTTATGCCATCTTTCCCAAGGGATCCCAGTTATATAGAGAAATTACAAACAAAGGAATTACAATATAAATAATATGAGTTCTTCTGGAGGCTGTTGGGTAGGTAAAGATAATTGACAGAGCATTTTAACAGCTTTATCATTCACATGCTCTATAGATCATCCATTTAAACTGCACAATGCAATGGTTTGGGGTATATTCAGAGTTGTGTAACCATCACATCTAATTTTACAACATTTTGTCATAGGAAGAAATCCTTACTCGTTAATAATCACTCTCCATTCTCCCCCACCACATTTGAAGAACTTCCAAACTATTTTCCAAGGCAGCTGCACCACTTTACATTACCACCAGCAGTGTGTGAGGGTTCTAATTTCTCCTAATCCTTATAACACTAGTTATGGTCTATCTTTTTTATTATAGCCATCCTGGTGGGTGCAAAGCAGTATCTTATCATTTTGACTTGCATTTCCCTAATGACTAACGATGGCCAAAGTTAAATCAGGCTTGATGAGTGGAACGTCAGGTTGTTGAGCCCATCCTTGTTGCCATGACACTTTGTGTGTGGACCCACTGAGAAAGTGAGAGTGGAAAGCGATGGTGTGATGGCTTTATACTGTGTCAACTTGTTCAGGCTGAACTGGATTTCCCAGAATTTTATTTCCTATATATTTCCGGTTAGGGTAGGTCACAAGATAGATTACGGGAGACTTAGAGAGCAAAAGTGAAGCAGCATTCATTTTATGGTTCCATTGTTCCTTATCGCACAAGGTGCCTATGGCACCTCGCCATTTTATACACTGTATTAAACTGACTTTCCTCACTAGTCTCAATGTACCTGAGAAGGACTATGCCTCACACATGTTTATCTCCTACAGTGTCTTGTAAATAGCAAGGTTCCAATAAATGCCCCTTAAATGAAGAAATAAAATGGAGTATGGAATTCTTGCTTTTATAAGTCATCTCATATCATATTTAGCTCTCCCGTTTATGGGTACTACCAAATTGTTACCTACAACCTTTTACATACTTCAGGGGCTGGGAGCACATTCCCGGATGTTTGTATGTTCCTGGATGTTATTCTCAGCCCCTCTTCTCAAGACTTGCACAGCTAACAAAGTGGGCACTTGAGTTGTGCAGTCCAATCCTATTTTTTTCTACACAAATGACTTTCTCTTTTCCCAACTCACGCAAGACCTTCTAATGAATGCCAATTTAACACTACTTTTTATATCAGTTCCACACACATACTTTTTCTACAACAGCCATAATCAATATTACCTTAAAATTTAATAGAATTCACTATGTGCAAGATGCTGAAGGGAAAAGAAAAAGATGGAAGACTCAGTTCCCTAGGGAACCTAAACTCTGAAAACATTTCCTATGTTAGCATTTCTCACTCTGATCTTTATGGAGATTACATGAAAACAGGTTCCATGGTCATACATTTGGGAATCCTGGCTTATAGTTAAATAGCTTAAACAAATTTTTTAACTGCCAATCCTCATAGGACTCCTAATTTGCTAATGAACATCTTGGCCCTCAAAGACAGAATATGGAGTACTTCCAAAATTTATGTGACCAACAAAACCCTTCTTTGGCAAAGAACTTTTGGGATTAATGTTGCTAAGAAAATATTCCCTTAAGCATTCTTTCTTCCTATTCTGGCTGGCGCTGGCTGCAGCCTGGGAGAACATGGGAAAACATGGGCTAGAAAGAGGAGCTGCTATAACCAGAAGACTTATTTTCCAAATGCTATACATGGAAATATATTCTCATGTGTATCTCTCCTGGACAAGAGTGTACATCATCCCACAACAAGGAGTTGAATAAGAGACATAAAATGAAATCACTTGTATATTTGCCTAAAACTGAGAGTGCTCTGTGCTGAGTCTCTGGCCTGGACTTCTGCCCCTTGGCACTAGAGCTGTGCAGTACAGACAGTAAGTGCGTCAGAACAGGTCAAGAGGGTCAAGGGGTGTTAACTGAGTGCCTTCGTCTTGTGCATCCTGGTGACTGGGCAGATGCAGCCCTGACCCTCTACTGGATGGAGTTATCTCAGACATGGCTCCTGTGATCGTGATGGTGAAGACAAGATGAGGATTTGCAGTGGGAGGGAGGGTGGACCAGGAGCCATCAGATTCTTAGCACAGTCTTTCCAACATTTATACATCAGAAAAATATTTATTTTTAAATCTATAGATTGGGAAAAGTCACAGATACTCATGACTTCTTTGGTGGGTGCCCAAATAATTATGTAGATTAGCAACTTCACCCAAGTCTGTGCTATTTTTATAAACCACTGCTGGTCAGCAAGTGTGAGCCAATAGTGATTTTTTTTTCCCCATCGTCTCTGAAGCCTGATGCTTTTACAGAGACATTTATCTGCTGAATATGGCAGTGGAAACTAGGCCATGGGGTACTTTGGCAAACACACAAAATTAAATCTCAGCCTGATGTTTACTGGGTATAATTTGAGCCTGACAAATTACATGAGAGCTATGGGAATGAAATGAAATGAAATAGTGGTTCAGTAATTGTTGTGTTTGTTTGAAAAATCTAACAGGCAAAGTCTTTTAAATGGAAAGGACTCAGTTCCACAGCTTTCAGGATCAAAGTGTTCATTACATTTAAGTATAATTTACACTAACAATTTCTGTGATCCCATCTAGAATTATTTTCTTCTGGTTGCATTAAGCTCAAACACAAAGCAAAAAACAAAATGATTGCACCAGTCTGCATTCCCACCAGCAGTGCACAAAGGTTCCTTTTTCTCCGCATTCTCGCCAGCACTTGTCCTTTGTTGATTTGTTGATGATAGCCATTCTGGCAGGTATGAGATGGTACCTCATTCTTGTTTTGATTTGCATCTCTTGGATGATTAGTGACTTTGAGCATGTTTTCATATGTCTCTTGGCATTCCTTATGTCCTCTTTTGAAAAGAGTCTATTTAGGTCCTTTGCCCATTTTTTGATTGGGTTATCTTCCTTTTGTTAAGTTGTATGAGTTCCCT
>NW_005370552.1:3641634-3644290 GCF_000412655.1 Myotis brandtii | reverse complement strand
TGGGGGGATAAGGACACATATGTAATACCTTAATCAATAAAGAAAAAAATAAAAATAAAACAAAATGAAATGCTATGAAAAAGTACTGGACTGTTCAAATACAAGGTATCAACATTATTATCATTATTTGTCCCTTTGGTTTCAAGTTCTGTGTTCGCTAAGGTTAGTTATCAACTGAATTATCTATCTGTCTCTGTCTCTCTCACACACACTTCTGTAGGACCTTAAACCAAATACTTGTACTCCAATAACTTTCTCCCATCTCTAAAGTAAGGGTAACTGTCACTTGCTGAAACTCTGAGGTCCACTAGGTTTTCAAGTTATTTGTTCATTGAGTTTAACACAGTAGTGAAAACCCTTGGAGTCTACACCTGAGAGAGAAGGCTATATAGCAGCATCAATCCTGTTAAGTGGCAGGACAGGACTATGACAAAAAAAGATGTTCTGGTTGTGTCAGAGTGAGCTCATAGGACAATGGAACTTCCCTTCTTCTGGAAGTGTCCAGCATGGAGCAGGTATGGAATTCATGGGACATGATACGTTTTTTAAGGTTTCAACAGTTAGAAGGCTATTCTGCAAAAGTTGGAGCATTCTGGACCAATGATTAAGCCTTTTGGTTGAGGTAGTGGGTGCATACTGTGGTAGAGATAGTGGCTTCAGAATAGGGAGGAAGTAGAAAGCAAGAGGAAAGAGGAGATGTCAACTTCAAACTGACAACTACATTCCAACCTGAAAGGTCAAAACCTCCAGAAGTTGGGTTATCATGGAAACTAGAGCAACTATTTCTCTTGAGGAACCTGCTTATGTAATGTTTCATTCCATTCACAAGGTTCTTTTTGCCATTAGCCAAAATGTTGAAGCCCCAGTTGAGGAGGTGATTGCAAAGTTCCACAGCCTAGTGCAGTGATGGCGAACCTATGACACACGTGTCAGAGGTGACACGTGAACCCAATTTTTTTGGTTGATTTTTCTTTGTTAAATGGCATTTAAATATATAAAATAAATATCAAAAATATAAGTCTTTGTTTTACTATGGTTGCAAATATCAAAAAATTTCTACATGTGGCACGGCACCAGAGTTAAGTTAGGGTCTTTCAAAATGCTGACACGCCGAGCTCAAAAGGTTTGCCATCACTGGCCTAGTGAGAGAAAACCTTTGTCTGGCTTAAACCAAGGCAGGAGGGGGATTCTAAACTATTACTCAATTTCTGTAGTAATTAACTCCCTATTAAAAATGAATGGAAGATGAAAAGAGTTCTGTGGATTGATTATGGTAGTACAACATTTAAGTGTGAATGTACTTAATGTCACTGAAATTTACACCTAAACATGGTTCAGATGGTAACTTTTATGTGTATGATGTGCCACAATTATTTAAAAATTAATGGAAGGAAAATCCTATATAATAAAAGGATAATATGCAAATTGATCGAACAGCAGAATGACTGGTCACTATGACATGCACTGACCACCAGGGGCAGATGCTCAACACAGGAGCTGCCCCCTGGTGGTCAGTGTGCTCCCATGGGGGGGGGGGCACTCAGCCACAAGCCCGGCTGAGGGCTGGCGAGCGCAGCGGGGTGGTGGGAGCTTCTGCCTCCTTGGTGTCCGACTGAGGGCTCCCGGACTGAGAAAGGGCTCAGGCCGGGCTGAGGGACTCCCCCTCGACACTTCCACCCCCCAGTGCACAAATGTCGTGCACTGGGCTTCTAGTATTTAATAATTAAGCTGAGTTTGCTACATATTGGGCTGTTACTTCAACTGAATAGAAACTTTATTCTCTTGGAAACTAAATCAGAGGCTTATCCCTAAAAGTTTAAAGGGGAATAAAAAAAGCCTTTGAGAGAAAATGGCTAACGCTGACCTAGCTTTCTAAACAAGGCTTTAAGAGTAATTTCTGTCACTAAGCTTTCCTGTGACTATAAGAAGTAAATGAAGTCTTTTAAAAATGGAGGTGAAAAACAAGCTTTTTTTAACAAGCTACATCAATATACCTTTATACTGAATACTTGATAGATCAAAATGAAAATACATAAACATTTTTAGTCTCTCTGCTTTTGAAAACTTACATATAATTGTAATTTAGAGAGAAAACAATCCTTCTTGCATTACCTCATTTCTACAATCAAAATTTCTTATCATGAGCACAAGCCCATTACCTTTTGCCTATCCTTACCTAATTGTCCTTTTTCCATCTTTTACCCTGATTTATAAAAATTACTTTAAATCCACTTTTTCTTTCTTTTTTTTAAACAAGGCAGAGTATAATGGCATACAATAAAATACTATTATCTTGAATACTAGAGGCCCGGTGCCAAAAATTTGTGCACTGGAGGGGGGGTCCCTCAGCCCAGCTTGCCCCCTATCACATACTGGGAGCCCTCAGGGGATGTCCTCCTCCCTGCTCCCTGCTCCCCTTGGGGAGCAGGCGTAAGCCACAGTCTGGCCTCCCTTTGTGGGAGGTGACCGGGCTGATCAGGGGAAGGCACCAGCCCCATCACCCCACTATTGAAGCCACCGCCAGTCACTGCAGCCACCAAGGTGTTTTCATCAACACGGACTCCAGTCCCTTTACCATGAAAAAATGACAACTTTCTTTAGGCATTTTCAAGATGTGTCTTTCATAGGATATGACATTTCTTTCTTTCTTTCTTTT
>NW_005370552.1:3615431-3641013 GCF_000412655.1 Myotis brandtii | reverse complement strand
TCCATCACCAGGGGCAACCCAAGCCTCCTGCTCGCTCCAGCTCCGTGGCCACGGCTGGCTGAAAGCAGGTATCTGGGGTTTATTTATCTTCTATAATTGAAATTTTGCTGCTTTGAGTGGAGCTCAGAGCTGGCCGCGGCAGGCGGGAAGCTTGGCTTCCTCCATCATTGGGGCAACTAAGCCTCCTGCTTGCTCCAGCTCCATGGCTGCCGGCCGCCATCTTGGTTGGGTTAATTTGCATATAGTCGCTCTGATTGGCTGGTGGGTGTGGCTTAAGGCGTGACGAAGGTATGGTCAATTTGCATGTTTGTCTTTTATTAGTGTGGATATTTTTACTAATAAGTTTACATAAATCATTTATCAAAAAGTATAACCAATAATTCCAAACCAGGCTCTAGACATCTGGACTTAGTATTTTAACACAATAATACAATCCATCTGGTAGTCTTCAGCCTGCGAAGTATAACTGCTCACTGAAGGCCAGTGGGGCTCCAGATCAAGCATTTCCTCCTTTCTCCGCAAGTTCTGGGACTCAGGAACTTCTCAAGAAAAGTGAAGAAGCCTCTCTGGTGAATGGCACCACATAAGGCTCCCAGGCACACATCTCATGCCTCAGGAGCCCCTGCTGCCAAAATGGCAGGTCATTTTTGTCATGTCTTAGAACAGTTCATTAGAGGAGTTCACAAGTTGACTTTCTGCCCACTGAATAAGGGGGAAAGTGGTGTAGCCCACAGAACCCTGAGCTTAAGAGCTGGAAAGCCTCATTTTGGCTCCTAAATTCTCTGAGCCTCTGTTTTCTCATCTTTAATATGGGGGGGGGGGATAATGTTTATTACTTGGGAAGCTCAAATGAGGTAACTCAGAAGGGGTGAATTTAGGTGATGAATAAAAAGGAGACAACGACATGATAAGTAGCATCTCTACAAGTACCTAAACACCTTTAAATTCTTGTGTTCCCTACTGAGAGGGATTGAAAGTAAAAGTATAACTTTCTTTAAAGACAAAACAAACACATTCTGTGAACTGGTATGGAAAGGTGTTAAAAGCAGCTTTAAAATAAATGTCCCTAGCCCTGGTCATGTGGCTCAGTTGGGTAGAGTGTTGTCCCATACACCAAAAGGTTGTGGATTTGATTCCTGGTCAGGGCTCATACCTAGGTTGCAGGTTTGATCCTGGTCAGGATGTGTATGGGAGGCAACCAATGGATGTTTCTCTCTCTCACATTTCTCTCTCTCTCTCTCTCTCTCTCTCTCTCTCTCTTCTCAGGTGAGGATTAAAAATAATAATTAATAAATAGATAAATAGCTAAATGTCCCTAATCCAAAAGAAACACTATTGTAAGCAAGGGGTCCAACACATACGTGGCAAACATTAAAACAAACAACAAAAATACATCTTCTGCTTTCAACACAGCCTACTGACTAAACCAAAGTTCACCTCTTAGCAATAACAACAAGAAATTACTTAGCATTCCACATTCTGAAAAGCCTTTGATTACAGTTGTTGGCATAGAAACCTGGAGTAAATAGCTATGGGAAGAACAGATTAAGTGCAAGGAAAAAATGCTTGCTGAGCTGTTACTATCAGGAAAGCATACGTTGTTTCAAATGAATCTTTATCACACCATTCTCTAAAAAAGACTGTGTGGTATACATTTATAGTCTCTAATTTTACTTCGAGAGGATGTGAAAAGCAGAGAGAAAGTCAGAATACATGAATATGCCAATTTATCCTTCAAAGCAGCTCCTGAAAAACGTGTTGCTCCTCCTCTGGTAGTGTTCTCCATCTCCACCCCCTACCTGCACTATAATGATCTGAAGGAACTGATGGGGAAAAAAATCAAGCATTTCCTCCTTTCTCCCCAAGACCTGGCAGTGAAAATTTAACAGAAAGGTTTCACAACCCAATGAAACTCACCCGTAAAACAATCATAATAATGTGCATTTTATTTACTAATACAAATAATGAATGAATCAATCCAAGAGGTATTCAAGTCCATCTGCTCCCCTTACAACATTCAAAGAAAAAGAATCATTACAGAGGACATTTTAAACCTACCTAGCTAATGCCACTTCAAATCCACATTTTAGGTTAAACATACATGATTAATTTATATTAATTTCACAAATCAGAGCTAATCTCCCAAATAAAGCCATATCCAATTCATAATATTCATAAAACCTGTTCACTGTCAATACCAGTCAAGAACCTTTTATATAATAACTAGGAGCCCAGCACACGATTCAAAACCGTGCGGCGCCACCCACCCTCTAGTCCGGCCCTGCCTCGCTCTCTGGGCCCTGCAGCAGCAGCAGCCGCTGCCGGTCCAGCCCTGCCTCCTTCTCCAGCCCTTGAAGCAGCCGTGGCCATGGCCGCTGCTGATCAGGCCCCCCCCCAGAGGGGGCGCACAGAGGCCCCTGCCGCCCCACCCCCAACGCTGCATGCGCAACCTCCTCCTGTCTGGTCAACCCGTTACATTACGGCATCCCGGTTAATTAGTGTGTGTGTGTGTGTGTGTGTGTGTGTGTTACGGCGTCCCGGTTAATTAGTGTGTGTGTGTGTGTGTGTGTGTGTGTGTAGATAGATATAGATAGATATAGATATAGATATAGATTAGATATAGATACAGATACAGATATAGATATAGATATAGATATAGCTATAGATATAGATATATTAAGGAACTACTAAACCAAAATTAGAATATGGGTTCTCTTCACAAGATTCATGAAGGACAAAGGCAGAAATGTTGGGTATAATCTTTTTAACCCTCACCTGGGGATATGTTTTTATTGACTTTTAGATGGCCAGCTCCATGTGAGCAGCAACTTAGATCATGTGCCCGCCACTGTGGTTCCAGCCTGGAACGATATCTGGTCCAGAGTAGACTGCTTCAGGGAACCAGATGGTGAGATACCTTCCAATGGACTTGTGTTCAGCCCAAAAATATTGGAAGGCCAGTACACTTCATTCAGGACCCTCAGTGTCATTTCCTAAGCCACATATTGGAATCACAAAGAGCGTGCAGTCAGGCGGTAGGCAGACTGTTACTAGTTATATAGCCTGTCAAGTCACTTTACCTGTCTGAGCCTCTGTTTTCTCCTGTGTAAAAAGTAGATAACCATGTCTGCCCAACAGGGTGGATGCAAGTGTTTAAGGAGTTGATGTATAAAAAACACTTGTGTTTATTGTGAGGCTCCCAGAAAAAAAAAAAATCTCTCAGCACCTGAAAGTTACAGAGGAAGAGATTATGAGCATGAATCTGCTGCTCAGGTTCTAGGACAGCGGTTCTCAACCGGTGGGTCGCGACCCCTATGGCGGTCGAACAACCCTTTCACAGGGGTCGCCTAAGACCATCCTGCATATCAGATATTTACATGACGATTCATCACAGTAGCAACATGACAGTGATGAAGTAGCAACGAAAATAATTTTATGGTTGGGTCAAAACATGAGGAACTGTATTTAAAGGGCCAGAAGGTTGAGAACCACTGTTCTAGGATAACCATTAGCTTCATTTGCTTCCCAATTGGACTGGAGAGTAAATGTACATGACTACTTAACTAGTAGTTAAGTGCAAAGGATTTGGTCTCTCTTTCTATGTTAAATGTACTAATACACATAAAAGTACTCAATATGTTAGCTGCTATTATTCTTACCATTGTTATTACTTACCAGTCCAGAGAAAAGCCATGCCCTGCAGAAAAGAGGAAGTGGAAAGCAACAGGGTTTTTTCCTTCTTGATTGTGGCCTATTGAAGCCAGTATTCCTAAACACTTTTTATCCTTTTTTTATTCCTTTGTTGGCCTCTGAGCCCACAGTTTTTCTAAAAGCTACCGGTTTGTTTTTCTCTATGTCACTGCCAAGACTCTCCCAAGCATCCCAAACCACGTGGCTATCAGTTTCCCAAGATTCCCGACCCACCTGATCGGGCATTGGTGTGCATACATCACAAGCATCCCTAACTCCTAGCTCCAAAAGGCCTGGAGACAGACTCACCTAATTGTCTGGAGTTTAGTGGGGGGACAGCTGTGTATATTGAGCAGTGATGTGGATACTGGCATGGGAATCCTGATTTTAGAATGAGTAAGAAACCCCTGCCCTAGTGATGCTAGTTCCAGGATGTGGGCTGCAATGTCAGATTGGAAACCTGCCTTCTCAAGACACAGTTCCAGACTCCAGCTGCTCTGTTTGGCTTCACTAAGACAGAAAAACACTGGCGACAGCTGCTGCTTCTTGAGTGGATATCAGCATTTAGAGTTTAAACAATCATGTGTTTAAACAGCAGGGAACTGCACAGCCAAGCTAGACTTTGCCAGAGTCAAGCCTAGGTACAGAGGAAATTATCAAGGTGGGTAAAGAAATGCCAGATAAGAAGAAAATAAAGCCCCAGCCTAGCTGGTTTGGCGCAGTGGATAGAGCGTTGGCCTGTGGACCAAAGGGTCCCAGGTTCAATTCCGGTCAAGGGCACATGCCTGGGTTGCAGCCTCGATGCCCCCAGATCCTGCAGGAGGCAGCCAATCAATGATTCTCTCTCATCATTGATGTTTTTATCTCTCTCTCCTTTCCCTTCCTCTCTGAAATCAATACAAAATATATTTTAAAAAAGAAGAAGAATGAATAACCTAGTCAAATTCTTAAAAAGTGGCCTTTGCCAGGCCAATGTGGCTCGGTGGATTGAGCATCATCCCATGCACCAAGAGGTCACTGGTTCAATTCCCAGTTAGGGCACATGCCCCAATAGGGGCATGCAGGAGGCAGCCGATTGATGTTTCTCTCTCATCAATGTTTTTCTCTCTCCCTCTCCCTTCCCCTCTCTCTAAAAAACTATTAAAAACATATTTTAAAAAAGTGACCCCAAACTATTGTGTTTCTTGGGGCCTTAGAATTGCATCATAGGTGCCTCAAGGGCTTCACGGGGCTGTGTGTGTGTGTGTCTATCACAGGCACCCCCATACTCCAGAGAGGGGAGGAAAGGAAACTGAGAGCCTCCCACCCTACTCTGGTTGGACTGGGGTGGGGGTGAAGCCTTCCCGGGCCACATTGGGTGACGTGGAAGAGAGCCAAGCTGAAACAGGACCTCTTGCAGTAACTCCAGGAGTTCACAGACATTTTTTTAAGGTAAAGAAAAAAGAAAAGAAAGGCAGAATACTACCTGAAAGCCAAGGACCTATTTTTATGAAGGCTTTTAGAAAAAAAATCAAAAACCAAACCAAACATCTTCCCAAATACAATACTCCCCCATTGGTCCCTTGAGTAAAATATCAGGCTTACCTTGACATATTGTACAACACGTTCGTTTACGTTCACTTTGTAAGTTTTTAAGCCCAGCTCCTTAGACAACCTTAGGATCCTGTTCTGGGTGGGTCCCACATAAGCCCCGCCAACATCTACGTAATCAACATGTTTATTCTGCAAAGAGAAAAAAGTGTTCAGAAGACTTTAGTTAAAACTTGAAAAAAAAGTTTGTCTTAAGATAATAAAGCATTTATTTTTTATAACTTAAATGTGCCTTACATCTCTCTGATAAATTGCAACTCAAAAATAGCAGTCCTTTCTCTTCCACTCATAAATCCTGTATGATATTTATCACCAATCAACCCCATTTGCATAGTTATTGGTGAGGCCAATTCAACAATGACATACATAAAGAACAAAGAACACTGTAATATATCCTGCCAATCTGGAATCTTTTTAAAGTGTTCAGGTTATTTTATATGCTTTTCTTTGGGGTATGTTGCTGGAGGAGTCACCCAAGGATTTATTAGGCCTAGTTCTCTGATTTCCAAAGATGAAATCTTAAATCAGCCTACGCTGATGAGCTCTTTAGCTGATTTTAAAACACTTGCAGGGAAGAATGCATCATAGGAAAAAGAGTACAAAAAGGTATTAAAAAGATTCATATACCTAACAAATTAGTTTATAAGTAGGCAAGGGTTCTTTCTTAAACTGAATTTTACTTTACTCCTCTTAAATGCAGTTCTCCATTTTCCCAGCTTCTTTTTTATTAACACATTCCCCAATGATTTAATCAGTAAATTAAATATTGGTGAGTTATAAGTCCTTCATGTCTTTGTAATAACTTCATATGTGTCTTACTACTTTGTTGTTTATACCAGTTCTTATTCATGTTGCCTCTTCTCCTTGCTTGCCTAATTATATTTTATTGCATGCCAGTCATTGAATTTGAAAAACATGGAAATACTTTTAATCCTAGGAGATGATATCTTTCTTAGAAACAATTCATGTCTGCTTCTGCCCAACACCTAGGTTTGCTAACAATACCAGGTAACTTTATTGCATTTTCTGTCCTGAAGGATTTAAAGCTGGGCTGAAATGCACACATGGGCTAATACTTTTGCAATTTGCCCTTAGTCCTAGGACACAGTCCAGCCCAAAGCACAAGGAGTTTGCCAACACTTCCCTCCACACACAAACACTTTTCTGAACTCTGGACTTGACCTTCAGTTGCCCTAGCTTTGTAAGACTTTTGAAAGTACTACTCAGCCTCTCACTTGCTTCTTCAGTGGTCAGCAAACTCCTCCCTCCCCACCATACTGGTAGGGGGATAAGTAGGTCAGTCTTTTCCTTCTGGATGTAGAAGGGTTGGGACAATTTACCTACTCTGTTATTTCCATAATATTGTCAAGTATTATTCAACCTTGACTTCCTAAAGTAACCCAATCTCATATTATCTTATTATTGCAGGAAATGCTTTGCTAACTTTTTGTTCAAGCTTTTTGTTTATGGTCATAAATGAGATTGAGATCCTCTCATGATTCTCCTTTCTTCTAAAGCCCTTGTCTATTTTAATATACAAAATTAATTAATATACAAAATTAATTAAATGATCTCTTTGAACATTAGGTAGGACACACCTATAGAGCTATCTAGGGTTAGTGTTTTCATTGTGGAAAAATAAACTAAAAATTCAATTTGAGGCAAAAGCACTACTCATACTTTCTATGTCTTCTTAACTCAGTGTTAATTTTAATAAATTATATTTTTCTTGTGATACATGCATTTTGTGTATGCTTCAAAACTATTGGTTTAAAGTTCATGACATCTTCTTTTCATTTATTTATTCTTTATTACATCAGTAGTTATATCTTCATTTTTATCCCTTTCATTATTTTTTGATGTCTCTTTTTTCTTTAAAAATATTATGAGTTATCTTTTTTCCATAAATCTCTTCAAAGAATCAACCTTTGTTTCACTGATCCTCTTTAATAGGTATTTATTTTCTTATCATTTATTTATGCTATTTTTTCCCTCTTTAGGATTTATTAGACTCTTAATTTTCTAACAACTTGCATGCTTAGTTTATTCATACTGAGCTTTTTTCCCATTTCTTTTTAGGCTATAAATTTTCCTCTAAGTATTGTTTTAGTTATATCCATAACTTTATTCTATTATTTCCATTATTGTGCAGTTCTAAGTATTTTCAAATTTCTAGTACACTTTCTCTCTAAATCCGTTTCTAAAAGTCCTATTGTATTTTAATTTCCATAGACGAAACGGTTTTTAGTTATGCTTCTGTCATAACTGTACTGTGGTCAAAGAATGTGGTTTATATGATAACAATCCTGTGGCTCACTTTATGACATATCACATGGTCAATTTTCAAAGATTTTCCCATTTTTACACAACATACAGTCTATAAGCTTTATGCATATTCTATACATATCCATTAGAATAACATTGTGTTTAGCCTTTTTTGTTTGCTTACTTTATTATTTAGAAATGTATGCTTAAAATCTCTTCTATAGGGCATTTATAATTTATTTTATTTTGCTTAATCCCTACACATATTTCAACCAGCCACGCAACCTTCCACCCCCGCCCCCCGCCCCTCTGACAGCTATAAGCTATAATCTGTTATCTATCTATAAGTCTGCATCTATTTTGTTAGTTTATTTTGTTCATTAGCTTCCAAATGTAAGCAAAATCATATGGTATTTGTCTTTCTCTCATTGGCTTATTTCACTCAGCAGGGCATTGTAAGGACACTGGCTTTTACTCTGAGTGAGGAGAGCCATTGAAAGGTCTTCACCAGAAAAGTACCAAGGTCTGATTTAGATTAGGCAGGCTCATTCTAGATGCTGCAATAGGACTTGATTATAAGAAGCAATTGTGAAAGCAGGAAATCAGTTAGAAGGCTATTGTAGTAATTTGCCCTAGAGATGAATTCTGGGTATATTCTGGATCTATTCTGAAGGCAGAGCTAAAAGAATTTCCTGACAGAATGAATGTTGAGCATGAATCCACATTTTTTAAAAAGTTGTCATCCTCTGATATGAGGAAGGCTGCTGGAATAGCGATGGTGATGAAGACGATCAAAAGTTCAATTTAGATATGTTAAATTTGAGATATCTGTTCAACGTCTAGGAGACCTGCAAATTTCTAACTTCCTCGACAGAGCAGCATATATATTTTATTCAGCATTTTACTTACTTCAATGGGGAGTTAATCGCGGTTTCCATTAACTCAGTGGTTCTCAACCTTCTGGCCCTTTAAATACAGTTCCTCATGTTGTGACCCAACCATAAAATTATTTTCGTTGCTACTTCATAACTGTAATGTTGCTACTGTGATGAATCGTCATGTAAATATCTGATATGCAGGATGGTCTTAGGAGACCCCTGTGAAAGGGTCATTAGACCGCCAAAGGGGTCGCGACACACAGATTGAGAACCGTTGCATTAACTAGAAATGAAGTGTTCCTTTGACCTTTTATTCTGTCCCTCATATAACTCGTACGTCCCCTTTACTAACTATTGGTGCTTTCCTCCAAACTCTCTCTAGTCTCCAACATCTATTTTAAGAGATGAAGAAGGAAACTGGCATCAGTGCTCCAATAAATTTCTAGGCTTCAACAAAGACTGCAAGAGAACTTTGAAACATGATGGCTTTAAAACATTGATACTATCCTTACAGTAAATAACTCTAAATGAAGCAGTAAAAAAATATGAAACACTAACAGAATGTTTCTTTATAAAGTTGAAACATTCTAAAGGAGGTGCCCCAGATTCAGTCTGAAGATACTAGTATTATATAATACCACATTCTGCCATGTCATACCTCAGTCTTTTGGATTTTGATTTCAATCTCATTACTCAGTCTTTGAAGAGGACATGAACATGTAACCCTATTAGAAAACAAATGTACCATGCCTGTTGTAGCCCTGTAGGCATTTCAACTTCATTAATTTTGTTCTGAAGAGTTATACACGTGTCACTCTAGAAAAAATTGGGAAGTTCTGAACGAATAGAAAATCTATCTTAACCCAGCTGCCAAGTGACAATATAAAATTTGACATTTCAGTACTTAAAGATCCAGAGTAATTTTTATGACACCTCCTCACCAAGTAATCCTAATTGATTATGCTATTAGAAACAATTATAATAATATTCAATTCAGTTTATTAAATGCCATTTCTGTCCCTGTTTCCTAAATCCCTTTTTTTCTCCTATTCATTTGAAATCTTATAAATGTTAAATACTAGTTTCCAAGCATTTCAGAGTTACTTTCCCATATACCGAAAGGGAGTTATAATATCATGATCAATACACAATAGTTCTTATACAGTATTGATATATAAAAATTATGCAGCATGAAAAAGCAGCCTGGGGCAATAACATGTTAGAATTCTCATTTCCCTTATACAAATACATTTGCTCTTAACTGAAAATCTCCAGCATGACTGATGTTCCTATTTAATAACCAAAAGGTTTTAGAGATAAGAAAAGTAGGGCTAAGGGACAACTTAATAACTAGCTCTAAAATGAAGGAATAGCTTCCAGAAAATGACACTGGAATCATATCTAATAAGGTCGTACAGGCAGAATATGCAAATCTTTTGAACTACAAACACTTGCCTTCAATTAGAATTTGAGTTGGAAGGGAACTCCAAATACATATAAATTATATCTCAGTGCTCAGATGAGAAAACTTAGATGTAAAGTGCTAATAGGACTTACCCAGGGTAAGACAATGTATCAAGCCAGTACAGGGGCCAGAATCCCAGCCTCTTAACTCTGAGACCAATAGCCTCCCAGTGGGCTACATCTGAGGAAGCACTCAGAAATTCTCCAGATACAATTAATCTGGATTTATAGTAACGTAGAGCAAGCAAGCCAGCAGACATGTCTCATAGAGCACTTCTATAGTATTTCTTGGCAAAATGCAGATTCAGCTTCAGCAGGCCTGAGATTCTGCGTTTCTATCAAGTTCTCAGGTGCTTCTGAAACTGCTGGTCTACAGGACACTTTAAGTAGCAAGGCTACAGAGCACTCTTAGAGTTGAGCAAAGTGGAAATGGACCCATGATACATCCCTGTACATCTAAAAAGGTAGGAAGTGAATGGCTGAGGGGAGCATAGCATGATGTGGCAAACTGCTGGTGTAATATCCTAGTTTAGATGTTCTTGGTTGGCTATTCCATATCCATTCATAGTCCCTTTCCCATGCCTGCTTTTATTATGCATCCTGAAAATGTTAAATACTTTCCCAGACTCCCTAGCAGCCGAGGATAGCTATGTGCCCCAACTCTGGCTGATGGG
The DNA here is from genome assembly GCF_000412655.1 of Myotis brandtii. Classification (NCBI taxonomy): domain Eukaryota; kingdom Metazoa; phylum Chordata; class Mammalia; order Chiroptera; family Vespertilionidae; genus Myotis; species Myotis brandtii. Next base: position 3,630,452 of record NW_005370552.1, on the reverse strand, counting down.
ACTCAAGCAAATGTCTGCTGGGGTCTTCTGGTAAAGGAAAAACTTAGTTGCAGGTAAGATTTGGGCCACCTCTTCATGCTCTTTCCTGCCTTAAAAAAGAATTTGATGCTTAGAGAGGCAGGCCCCATCTGGTGACCATGAGGCAATAAGCCAACATATAAAGAAAGACTGAGTTGAAAGACTGAAAGAGCATAGGCTTGCTAACAAAGCTGAACCCCTGCAGTAGCCTGGACTACCTACCACCAGACTTCTTCTTATGTAGAATAACTGAATGTTTGTATTGCTTAAGCCATTCTTATTATCACTGTATAGATATTCTTTTATATGTCAGACACATATTCTAATTAGAAGGATGCTTCCTCGCTCCTTTCAGTCATTTCAACAGTTCAGTTTTGTCCTTACAGCCAACCCCCAGCCTTTAACACTCTGTGTGCCCTAACAAAGAGTCTCATAAATGCTCTTCTAACTGACAAACACAAGGGTCCTTTCAGTCTTCATCGTATATCCAATGCTTATGCTATTTGACTCTTTATCATCCCTTCCTCTTTCCTCTACTGATTTGCATGGCACTGCTCTAGTCTGGTCCTCTTCCTCTGCCTCTACTGCTTTCCTCTCACTCCTCTGCCTCTCCCGCCCCCCACTTAAATCTGCATGCTCCCCAAATTTCCATGTTTGGCCCTATTTCCTTCCCACCTGATGTCCTCCCACTGTGTACTTTCATCAGCTCCCACAGATTCCACCACCTGCAACCATTTCATTGAATTAGTAGTAAACAAGTTAGTGTTCATTTTTCCAGAATGGTGCTAGAAGCCCGAGTACAGGCATACCTTGGAGAGACTGTATGTTTAGCTCCAGACCACAGCAATAAAGTGAATATCCAATAAAAGGAGTCATACAATATTTTTAGTATCTCAGTGCATATCAAAGTTATGTTTATACTATACTGCAGTCTATGAAGTGTATAACAGCATTATGTCTAAAAAACAATGTATACACCTTCATTTAAAAAAAATGTATTGCTGAAGAAATGCTAACCATCATCTGAGTCTTCAGCAAGTCATAATCATTTTGCTGGTAGAGAATTCTACCTTCAATTTGTAAAATATGCAATGTCTGCAAAGGGCCATAAATCAATGTGCAATAAGACACAGTGTGCCTGTATGAAGAGCAGTGATGTAATGAAAACTGGGTTTCTTCTCATGTCTAGCTGACCCCACCTGAGCAAAAAGTGCCTCTGGCAGCAGCAAACCTCTAAGGGAACAAGGACCAAGAAAAAGTTGCGCAAAAATATGTTGCATTTGTTTCTCCTTATTGTAGCTACACTTCTTTTAAGTTGTGAACCCTTGGATAAATAAATAAGGAACCTATACTAAGTGCGCATGTGTGTGTGTGTGTGTGTGTGTGACCACGCGCGCGTGCGAGCGCATGTGTGTCGTGCTGTATAGTTACTTTGAGTCCAGTCAAACCATAACCTCCCCCAAGACACTACAGACTCTATTTAGATCTTTAGCATGGAAATTATGCCGCTGTACTAAAGTTATTTGTCCTCCTTTGTGTTCTTCATTAGAATGCAAGCTCCTGAGGGTCAGAGGCTGTTACTCTTTTGGTGAGTGCTTGTTGAAAAGAAGGGACACTTATTTGATGGAGTACTTTAGGGCTATGGAGGACAAATGGCTTCGCTGCATGGACTCTTGAGATCTCTTCTAGCTCTGTGTATTCCAAAGACCCCACTTCTAGTTTGTGTGAGATACTATATATAAGTATTTAAATCACTTACTCTTATAGTGTACGTTCTACCTCCAACTCTGTCCCGGGCTTCTAAAACCAAAACATCAACTTCATGTTCAGCTAACAGTTTAGCAGCAGACAATCCTTAAAGGGGAAAAAAAAGAAAAACAAAATCAAAGAACATATTAACATATAAACATGAAACATACAAAATTTAACCAGGTCTACACATAAAATTAATGCAGGGCACAATACACAACCCATTGATTTTGCTGTCTTTCAATAAATTCTGACCACACTGTGATTAATTGGACCACCAATTTTATAATCTGTTATATATATTAAACTATCTATCATACTTTTATTATCTATCATAAGGTTGGTTGAAAAAGTATAATAATTTTAAAAGTACATATTTTTTGTTTTTTGATGATCAAATCACATTTAAGAGGACTTAGTGCAAGGTGGGTACTGGAAATATCGGGGTGAGGAGGAATCACTTTGATTTTCTAACCACTATGCTGTACACCTAAACTAATACAAAATAATACTGAATAAAGACTGTAATTGAAAAATAAAATAAAAAAAGAAGTGGGGAGTTATGTCCCACTTCCTTGAGGGTGAAATATGGACATGAATTATTTAGAATTCTTCTGCTCAGGAGATATTTATTTATTTATTTGTTTATTTATATTAGTATGGACTCATAAATGGCTATTTTATACTTTGAGTTATAATCCAACTAGAGGCCTGGAGCATGACATTCATGCACTGGGGGGCGGGGGTCCTTCAACCCGGCCTGCACCCTCTTGCAGTCTGGGACCCCTCGGGGGATGTCTGCCTGCCGGCTTACATCTGCAATGAAACCTTCAAGGAAAAGGTTCTTTGCACCTGGGATATAAATCTCAATTATCTTGTCACTGTGAAATCTAGTTTGGCGCTTACTCCTGCCTTCTTTACCTAACTAAGGTTTTTCCTTTACCTTGCATCTTTAAGCATAATCACAATGCTCTCTTTCAGAAAAAAAAAGAAATTGGTCCATTTCAGTCATGCTACCCTTTCCAGTTAAATTTCTGGTTTTCCGTCCACAACAGATGATCTAGTACCTCCACCTCCTCACCAGAACAAACCTTGAAAAGTAGCATAGTCCTCACAAAAAAATGTCCGGTGACCCTACTATTAATATAGATAAGTGATATAATCATCAGTCACACCATCCCTGTTATCCTGTTTTTCTTCTTAGCACACATTGCCACATGGCACATTATAAATATTAGAAGTCAGCAGAGTCTAAATACTGATAGTACATTTTCTGATCTTTGGACCAGTATTGAACTTTTTAGCAAAAAAATAAGAGAGCATCATGTACACATACATTTATTTGGTACATTCAACCTTTTCTATCTATCATCTATCTATCTATCTATCTATCTATCTATCTATCTATCTCAGTGGTTCTCAACCTTCCTAATGCCGCGACCCTTTAATACAGTTCCTCATGTTGTGGTGACCCCCAATTTCATTGTTACAAATTGAACATAATTAAAGCATAGTGATTAATCACAAAACAATATGTAATTATATATGTGTTTTCCAATGGTCTTAGGCGACCCCTGTGAAAGGGTTGCTCAACCCCCAAGGGGTCACGACCCACAGGTTGAGAACCACTGATCTATCTATTCACCCATCCATACATTCACCCATCCATTCCTTCATACATACATACATACATCTATCTGTATATCCATCTATATATTCTGCTTCCTTTCAGAAATAATCTCTGCTTTTGAAAACACCAAATCTTCTAATCCCTTTGATAAGCTCAAAGACAGTGTTGTCTCAAATGATAAATAGATGAAAACTAACAATTAATTTCAATTTGTACTGAATTGGACAGACTGTCTAGACAGCCCTAATCTATTTAATTATTGTTCAGCATTCGTCTTCACTTTAGATAAATGGATCTCACCCAAGTTGGGGAATGCAATTACCCTTTAATTCATTATTTGCTCTATTCTTTCATTGAAACTTAAAATACACCAAGGGCGCTCCACACTGCTCTCCTCAGATTCTGCACACTAAGATGCACTGGGGTTTAAAGCAGTAGATTCCAAAATGTTTTATGGAACACTAGTCCTCAAGATGCTCAAGGGAAAGTATCAATATTCATGGAAGCTGGAATATCTCATGTTGTTTCTCCTTCTGGGAAATGTGTGGTGCGCACTGGCATATTAAAGGCCCTGATAAGTCCTACAGTGCAGACACCTGTTTAACTTAGCATTTCTCTACCCTCTGCCTTTAAAAAAAATAAAAAACAAAAAACTATACCTCAAAACATACTTTTCAAAAGCTGATTTCATATTGTAAAATGTTGTTCACATATTTACAGTAATAAAGTCCCCTGAGCAGGTTTTCAGATGAACAATGCCTAGAGCAAAAGCTAAGAGTATTGAAACAAAGTTTTAATGTAGCTCTGGCTTATGCTCTGCTGACTCTCCTAGTTCTTTCTGTTTATTCTTAAAAGTGACACGTTTCTTTAACTTTGACATTTGTTACCACTTTGGAATGTGTATAATATGCATCATATTAAAATTTTAAAGTTAATGTTCTATTATTCAGTGAAATTGTCTCTGGTCAACAGAATTCTTACATAACTACATATTTGGATTCTTGGACCGAATACTCTGAGGACAATAAAAAATATACTCAAACATCAGCTCATACTGAAGTTTTAGAAGCAATATTCCTTAAGCGGGAAAATAGAGAGTAAAAACCATAAATTTTGTTCAAGACACATAGTGACCACTCAATCAAGAAATATTTATCAAATGAATAAACAAATGAATGAATGAACAGATACATGCAAGAAAAAAGGGCTTTAATTTAAGCCACATGTCACAGTGAATTTGCTTAATCTGGAAATGGTTATATTAAAGGTCATTTTCATTACATTTCAGGATGCACCCAAAATCCATACCACTTCAGTCAAGCATTGTTTCCTCCATGAAATCCTTTCCTTGTCACTCATTTGCTGCTCCCTTCTCTGCATCACCACTGAACCCCTGAACCAACCTCAAGCACCTGTTTTTCACATGGTCCCTGGAGAGACAAATGAACTGACAGATAAACTAGAGAACTGAACTCTTCCATTTGGGTCCGAATTTTGTCAAATGCTTCAATGACCAATGATCTTTATAAGTTATTACAAATGCATATTAAATCAGGAATGTATATACACTCACGGTATAATGCCATTTTAAAGGTCAATAACAGGCAGCATATACAATGATGGTATACCATACAGTCTAGGTGTGTAGTGAGCTATACCATCCAGGTTTGTATAAGTACACTCCACAATATTTGCACAATGACATAATCACCTAAGAATGCATTTCTCAGAACATATCCCCATCCTTAAGCGGCACATGACTGTATTTAACATCAATGGCTTCACTTCAATATGTAAGATCTGCAAATACCAGTCTTAGAAAACTACTAAAAAAATCACATCAATCACCAAAGCCCTCCATTTTGTTGACCAGATTATTTCGTTTCAAACCATGTCAGGTTCACTGTTCTATTTATTATGGTCTTAATGTAGGAAATGCAGATGCCTTATATTTCAACCAGTATGTCTTGACTTTTTGTCACTGTCTATTTATAAATTCATTCCTAGTAACTGTCTAATGACCTAATAAATCCTTTGAATTCTTGTTTTTCACAGCTTCTGTGAAGTCTCGGTATGAACCCCAAATATTTACACTACAGGGACAATGACACTGAAAAGGTTTCTATAACATCAGATGTTGGCCTGGTATAGAAAAAAAAAGTCTATGCATAAAAATATGCCTATTTTTTGGTGAAAGGTCCAATAGCTTTCATCAGATACAAAGGGACATTTGCTCCCAAAGTTTAAGAACCACTTATCTAAAGTATTCAATCATTATGCATTATCCTACACATACTAGGAATGACTTTTAAAAAAATAAGTAAATTATTTATATAAAGGCCATTTGACCGAATAGGATGCCCCATATTTTAATTTAAATGTTCATGAATCAGTAACACTTCATGTAATACATTTTAAAGTATAAGTTACTGTGTAACAACAGTCACTACTGGTTTTAGACCAGTGGTTCTCAACCTTCTGGCCCTTTAAATACAGTTCCTCATGTTGTGACCCAATCATAAAATTATTTTCGTTACTACTTCATAACTGTAATGTTGCTACTGTTATGAATCATAATGTAAATATCTGATATGCAGGATGGTCTTAGGCGACCCCTGTGAAAAGGTCGTTCGACCGCCAAAGGGGTGGCGACCCACAGGTTGAGAACTGCTGTCTTAGACCATAAAACATCAAAGGAAAGCAATAATAAGGTTTACTACAGCTCTATGAATGACCCTATAGCAGTGATGGCGAACCTATGACACGCGTGTCAGAGGTGACACGCGAACTCATTTTTTTGGTTGATTTTTCTTTGTTAAATGGCATTTAAATATATAAAATAAATATCAAAAATATAAGTCTTTGTTTTACTATGGTTTCAAATATCAAAAAATTTCTATATGTGACACAGCACCAGAGTTAAGTTAGGGTTTTTCAAAATGCTGACACGCCGAGCTCAAAAGGTTCGCCATCACTGCCCTATAGAGTACAGGAGCACTCTCCTGACAGTCAATATTTGAGGGGTCCAAAGTGAAGTTATACCACTAAGAATTTTGTGGCACGTGGTACTTGACCCTCTGAATCTGTTTTGGTACTTTTGAGCTTTTATAGGCTGCAATGTGTGACCCTTGAGCACGGTTAATATGTAAATGATCTCTGAAAGCTTATTATCTGGTTTTCATGTTCTTACTGACACTCTTACCTAATCAGTTGATTAAATATTGCTACAAAATGGGGTTTTAATTACTCTGGCCTAGCAACAACTAGAATAGGGCTTTTAACTAAGGCTCAAAGGAACTGTGGGGAAAGTGTGAATGAGCACCTGTAAGAAAGACCCAGATACTGATTTAAGTTAGTGTAGGATGTCAAAAATGAGACATGATTCAAACCATTTCCAGAATACCACATGGAAGAAAAAAATGTTGAGAAAAGTCTGAAAGAGAAAGCTGAAGACTCAGACCTTTAAGAAGCTGCTAATTACTAAAACAATACTGGCAGATATATCACATATAACGTAACCCAATGTTTAATTTTACAAAATGGCAAAACTCTCTGAAGATTTTAAGCAGCCCTAATTCATAATTTTAGACAACATAATGAGGAATACATTAGCTAAGGAAAATACAAATTACTGGTAAAATTATGAAACGTTTTTCAAAATAAACAAACAGTCCTAATAATCAACTTGTCTCAAACCTTACAATATTTCAAAATGTAACTGAACTTCTTTTGATTCATTTTGTGGAGCTCTGAATAACTCAGAGTTAAAATGAAAAGTAACTGTCACTATGAAATCAATCCATTTTATATATATGAAAGTATAGCCTTCAAACAAGTGTTGGCTAGATGTCTACACTCTTGCAAACCCCTGTATGTGATATAAAACTTATAATTTCATTTTTTCTGGGACACCCGAATCCAAACACTGGCAAGATTTGTCATATGTAAAATATGTTTGTCACACCTGCACAAAGATTGTATGACCCAATATTTGCCAATAGCAGGCTTCTACATTTCCTTTTCTCAATAATTTGTCTCTGTGATCCAATTATACTACAGTTATACAATTATACTACTGTTAAATGTATTTTTCATATTAGCTGAAAATTATGTATAGATTAAAATCAATTAGCATTGGCAAAATGCTAAAAGTGCCCAATAAATGTCAGATAAACCCCACAGCTCATTCAATCATGAAAATATCAAAATATCAGAACCCAAATACATGTATTTCTTGTATTCTTTGTTCAACATAAAAAAGTTTATAGAGTAAAAGTATCTTAGTTTATTTTTGAGAAAAACTACAAAATAGGGGCAACAAAGTATCCTAAAAGACAGAAAGTTAATGCTCAGCCTGCATGGAGCCTCAGAGTATCTAAGTAACTAAAGCACCAAAAAGCAGCTGCGTTTTTAAAATGTAAGCTTTTCCTTAACACTACAAAATCACAGGTACGTGCTACCAAGTTCTGGGTTAAAATGCCTAAAATGCTCTTAGCAGAAATGATTCTTCAGGCTGGAATATTTCAGCAAAAAGGGAAATTGTGGTATGTTGTTGACTCAATTGTCAAAATTCAAAACATTATCAGCAATCTTCTTGCAAAACAGCTTTTCTGCCTCATGACAGAAAGCTTTAATCCCTGCTGACTTTATGTAGCAGCGAGTTCAGGGTGACTAGTGCTCTCAAATCTTTTAGTTGAATAGGTTCATAGATAAAAATTTAGGTGAGTTCTCTATCGCTTAGACCAGTGGTTCTCAACCTTGGCTGTACATTAGAATCACCTGGGAATCTTTTTAAAATCCTGATTTCTGGGCCTCATCCTCCAGAAATTCTTTTTCTTTGTTACTCATGTTGTGGCCTCACCCCATAACAAAGAAACAGAATTTCCGGAGGATGAGGCCCAGAAATCAGGATTTTAAAAAAGATTCCCAGGTGATTCTAATGTGCAGCCAAGGTTGAGAACCACTGGCTTAGACACTATTTGAAAATACTTCCTACATGACACTTGGAATTTCCTTTCCAAATATATGGAGAGAAAAAAACACAACACACTTTTTAACCAGCCAGGAGTTTACAGCCTTAGGACTACAGTGTTTTCACTGTGCACTCACTAACAATTCACAACTCACCCAGGTAAAAAAAAAAAAAAACAAAACATGGGCAGATGTGGCACACAGGGGTGAGCTCAATGGCTACCAGGATCACATTCCTAGAGACACAGTAGGCAATTACTTTCCATCCCTGAAACTCTTGCCATGGGCTTAAAATTAAACACTGCTCATGTATGGATCACAGTCTCATGACTCAGTACCTGAGCTCCTCTGGTCTCTCCTTTTTGGTATATCTTTTTTTCATCCTCCTATCTCTAACTGTTAAAGTCCTACTTACCTTTCCAGGTCCCAGCACTTTGTTCATATTTGCAACATTAATATTTCTCTCACTGAATTAATGTCGATTATTTTCCCACCTGATTACTTCTTGCAAGAGGATGGGGCAGGACACTACTTACCCATTTTTATACACCTCTTTTGTTGTGATCTAGCACATGGTAGAGGCTTCCAAATGCTTGGCCTAGTTTAGGCACCAGAGCCACCTCTGCTCATAAGGAGCTGCTTTGAGGGATAGACCAGAATCCCCTTTCCTAGATGTATTCAAAGCTACAGACAGAGGATTAAAATTTTAGGTGACTGGACTGAATAGACTGCCGATTAAAAACCCCTTTGGCCCAAAGATCCTAAAGTATGCAATGTCCCCTGACAGTGAGCTTTTTTACTCTCTCCCTAAAGAGAGCCAATTCAGAAATTCTCAGTTAATGGCAGATTTTTAAATCTTATGTCACTGGGTTTCTGTCATGTGTTGTTACGTTCGCATCAACTCATGAGTAAGAACTAGCATCTAAAGTCAGTGACTGACCCATTATACTTAAAATAACATCAAGAAATAGAGATCGAAAATAAGTGTGACTTATTAGATATAGATTATAAGCACTACAAAAGGAGAGAAAAATCAAGGGGGAGCCAGAATTACCAAGGAAAGGATTCTGAATCAGGTACTGAATAATAGATAGAATATAAATGGTCAGAGAAGCATTTCCATGTTAAGAAAAACAAAAGCAAGAAATGAAGGGACAAAATAAACCTGGGGTAGCACTGAGGACAGGAGAACCATGTGATTAAAGCTCAAGTCAGTGTTGGGGATAGTAGGAAATGCTACTTGTCCAACAATGTGGGGCCAGATCATTGGAGGTGTGGAGGAGAGTTGAAGAGCTGGTAATAGGCCATTGAAGGTCTTGCAGAAGAGCGAGGTGATGAAAGAAGTGTTTTAAAAAATTAAATCTGGGAGAACATTGCAGGATGGACATGAGGGGAGAACCCAAAGTAAACAGCAGCCCCTAGGAAGATGGGGACAGAGGTGTCACTGGGAATGGGAAAAAGGAAAAGCCCAAGAGGAGCTAGAAGGATCTGTTGAATAGGTATAGAAGTTATAGAAAAGGATGTGTCTAAAACGATGGAATGGATATGGTGGTGCCAAAGAGACGGTCAAGGAATTGAAGAAGAGAAGCTGGGTTGGAGAGCAAGGAGGCTTTAGGGCATGTTAAATATGAAGTAAGAACAAGACACTCAACTGTGAAATAGCCAGGAGCATATAAGCTATGAGACTGGAATTTGGAGGAAGAAAAGGATTCAAACTGGAAACTTAAGAGCTTTCTATAGATAAGGGAAGGTTGAAGTCTTGAAAGGAGAAAGAGGGGGCACAAGAGCCCAAAGGTGAACAGCTGAACCTTGAGGCCATTTCAAAAGTAGAAGTTCACAAAAATATGGGCACAATGGAAGAAGTAGAAAAGGAGCAATCAGTGTGGGAAAATAACTCAGGGTCCAATAGTGTCACAGAAAACATGAAAGGAGTTTCAAAAAGGACTTGATGACAGATGATGGATGATGGATAAGGGCCAGAGCATGTAAAAGATACCATCATGCTACTTACAAACGAGCAGGGGTGTTCCCCCTCTCAACTACTAACATACTATATAATATTATTGAATTGGTGAGTGGACAGAAAAAGAAATTTTGTGGCTGTGAGCTACACTCTGTTTTATGTATCTTAATGACAAAAAAGAGATATATTAATTTGTTGCTATTCTTTGTGCAATCAAAGATATACAAAATGAAAGATAATTCTGCTAATATGGAGTTGATTTTGAGGAATGTCATTGAGAAATTGTACTCTCCTGGGAGCGATTTTGTTATATAATAGAAGTAATACTGCAGATGAGAAGTACTGGCCATATATTATAAGTGTGTGAGTAATGTATTAAAATATAAGACCTGTCCTGGCCAGTTGCTCAGTGGTTAGAGCATCAGCCTGCAGACCAAAAGGTTGAGAGTTTAATTCCAGGTCAAGGTCACGTATCTTGGTTGCAGGCTCAATCCCTGGGCCCAGTTGGGGCACATGTGGGAGGCAACCAATGGATGTGTCTCTCTTTTTTTTTTTAAATATATTTTATTGATTCTTTACAGAGAGGAAGGGAGAGAGATAGAGAGTTAGAAACATCGATGAGAGAGAAACATCGATCAGCTGCCTCCTGCACATCTCCTACTGGGGATGTGCCCGAAACCCAGGTACATGCCCTTGACCAGAATCGAACCCGGGACCTTTCAGTCCGCAGGCCGACACTCTATCCACTGAGCCAAACCGGTTTCGGCGATGTGTCTCTCTTTTATCAATGTTTCTATCTCTCTCTCTGTCTCTCCCTCCTCCCTCCTTTCCACTCTCTCCTCTAAAAAAAAAAAAATTCAATGGAAAAAATATCCTCGGGTGAGGATAAAAAAAAATGTACAAGTCTTGACAAAAGTTACAATAAATATCCGCAAGCATTTACAACTGATATAGGGAATAGAAAGTCACTCATGAGATACTGCTAAACACACACAAAGAAGATGTGTTTGATTTCTCAGGAACCCTTGGGAAGTAATACCTCTCTCTCATTTGCTTATGAAACACCCATTCTGTGTGCAAAGTTTATCAAGAGCCAGACTTGCAGCTGTGAACTATCTGGGAAAACACAACAACCACAAGGCAATGTTTCTAGTCAGTTTTGGCATTAAAAAAATCACCCAAATCTGACTGATAGAGATAATATGAGAGGAAGCCCAGTGCCTTTTCCATTGTCACTGATGGACTGAGACTTGGCTTCTGGAATAGGAATCCTGTGCAAGAAATGCCCTTTACTTCCCCTGAATGGAAAAAAAAACACTCAAATTAATAATAGCAACCATGGACAGATCCAGGTTTCAAAGAATGTGGGTTTTATAGAATGTGGGTGCCGTTCTTAAGAAAAAAGAATGCAAAATTAAAAATATAAGATGCAGTATGAAGCTGGTTATTTATTTAGAATGAGAACCTGCAGTTGTAAGGCCATAAAGCGTAAGGGTCATGAGCTGCATGGTAAAGGGAAAAGAGCAGGTAATCAGGCAGAGTAAAAAAAAAAAATATTCCTGAAGAAATACTGGAGCACAGAACAGTGAAAAGACAAGAACAATATCTCAGAAAGAACCGTGAATTGTGAAATATGGATGATATGGAGATAGGAGAGGAGACAGAACTAATCAATTTACATTACACATTCTCATATTTGTTTTCCAGTGATCAACAATCATATTGCTTTAGGATTTTGGAAAAGCAGTCCATTGCAGGCACTCAACAAATGTTTGCTGTGAGTGAGTGAATGAATGAATGAAAGCAAGAGAACTACTCCTTTTTAAATTTTTGTTTATTAATTTGAGAGAGAGATCGATTTGTTGTTCCATGAATAGATGCATTCATTGGTTGGTTCTTCTGGTATGTAGCCTGACCAGGGATTAAACCTGCAACCTTGATTTATCGGGATGACACTCTAACTAACTGAGCTACCTGTCCAGAGCTGGGAAATATTTCTTTTTCTTACTGTCCACCAGGATCTGCTTTCCTGTGATGCTCCAACATACATGCATGTTTTTGCTGGCACTGGCTGGAGTTGTCAAAGCAACAGCTTATGTCAATCTCTTTTCCGGTGATTAAGACTGTTTATCCTCAACAGGCCAAGTAAAAAGCTATCTTCACCCAAAATTAATTTGTAAGCATGTTGAGAGTCTCCTCAAAAGGTGTATACATAAAAATGGTTTCTGTGGGGCCAGCATACTTACTCCCTGCCTTTCTCCCTCTTTCTAAATCAGACCCTGCAGGTATACTTCAGAAATTATTAACACCCTTCTGAGTTGTGGACAGATTAGTGTGGGATTCTCGCTAAAGCTGAAACATAATTTGTAAATTTCAAACATGTATACGAATTATGACAACATAAGTGACAATTTAATATATCAGTCATGAGGGGGTTTCCAGGACAATAGGGAAAGGCCTCATGCACCACTCCATTGGTCAGCTACAAACCTAAGGTAGGACCAGGGGAACTCAGGCCCATCAGCTGGCTCAACACAGGACATGATTGGGAGGAGGGGGAGCTCTTATTAAAAGACACAATAGGGCATACCCTGAGTTGACCTTGATCCCAGCTTCACAAAGAGATTCTCTTTGGGCAATAAATGGCCTACATCTTCCTGCAAGCTCTAAAAAAATACAGTGGGAGTAGGTTAAAACTAAGAGCCTACCCTCTTTTTCTTTTTTTATTGATCTTTCTCATTGAAGTAACATAGGTTAATATTGTACAAGTTTCAGGTATACAGCATTCTAATTTGATATCTGTATACACTATACTGTGCTCACCACCTAAATTCTAGTTTTCGTCTGTCTGCATATATTTGAACCTTTTTCTTTAGCAATTCTTCCTCCTTCCTGTTCACTTACCAAATTTTTTAAGGAAAGGCACTTTAAAAAGAGGAGGACTGGAATAACACTATTACTACATCAACACTACAAAAATCCGGATACTGATGTCCTTTGCCTGTTGAGGGCAAATGACATGAAATCAGTGAGGCAAAGCAGCCACCTCAGGAATTAGAAGTGAGACCGTTAAATGGGAGAATATCATTTAGCCACTTCCCCGCTAGGTGATTTGACCCTAAACACCTCAGTTTCTTGGTTTTGTAAAATGGAGGCGACTCTATCAACCCCCTGTCAGGCTGCTGAGGATTGAGAAAATCCACATAAAGTGCTAAATAGAACTGCAAGCAAGAGCTAATTGTTAGCATTTAATAGTAGTAACAAATTATTGTTCCAGCTTCTCCCCATGCACACCACCAACAAAACTGGCACAACCCCCAGTTCTGCACTGCTTGGTCTGGGGGCAGCCACTATTGCACTCTTTCAAATGCACCAAAGAGAACCCCCTCCCCAAATGCCAGGGCGCTACTGAAAAGCCCCTACTCCAGAGCAACCAGGGACCCTCAGGCTACCTATAAGGTTCATACTGACCTGAGATGCCACCTCCTATCACGACTACGTCGAACAGGTGGCCGGAGACACTCGCCTTCTCCCGACTCGCCATGCTCTGGTTGACAGTCTCCCAGGAAGAGAGGCTGAGGCTGGCCCAGGGTGCGGAGCGCTCTTCTACCCACTCTTCCCCGGAGCCCGGGGGTGGAGCCAGTTCATCCACTGATTGCCAGGCAGCGTCCCGCCCTGAGGGCGGAGCCGATACTTGTACTGACACCCCGCGGGAGTCCCGGGGCGGGTCCGATGCTTCCATTGGCATTCGACTGACACTGGGCATCACGCGCTGGGTGGACATTCTTGCCAACAGTTGGGAGGAGTCCACAGGAAAAGAAGGCTGTGGCCCAGAATGCCGAAGGGGGCGGGACTCCGAGGCCAACCCTCTGGAAGAGCCATGCATCGTGACAGCTTCTTGTGACCAACTACGTGGGGTGCTGAGCACTGAGGACGGGTGGGACCCCTGATTGGCCACTTGCGAGGAGGTCATGGACATGAGCCGTTCTTGTGCTGAACTCCTGGCCGAGCTGTACAACGAGGACGGGGGAGACCCCTGCTCGGCCTCTAGCGAAAAGTTCGAGGAGGGGGCGTCTTCTTGCACCGAACTCCTTTCACTGCCGACTGTTGTTTGCGAGGGGGACCCCTGAATCGACTCTAGGAAAGGGCCCTGGAACGGGATAGGTCTTGGTGCAGATACTTTGGGGGTGCGGATTACTACGGATGACAGGGATTCTTCTGACGACCCCTGGGGGGTGTTTTGTGGTACCGTAGGCATTGACCCTGAGTCCTCGAAGAAGTCGAGCGATGCGCGCAGGGCGCCCCCGCGTATAGATATTCCAGAAGTGGTACTGGGCTCAGGAGATGTCGCCCATTCTGATTCTCGGAGGAGGCTGGCCGAAGGGGGCTGGATGGATTCTTCCACCGATATTGATACTCTTTTGAGGGTGCTACTGGATGGAGGAGGCTCAGTGGCTGTTTCCCCGAGGTTGTCGGGGCCAGCCCCCTCCGAGCTGCTGGAGCCACTGTCTGAACTGGAGGCCCCGCTAGTCTGGTCCAAGGCGAGCGAGCCCGGGAGGCCGGTGTTAGAGGCGGTGGCGGGCCCCTGGCCCGAACAGGGAGTGACCTGGGAAAGCAAGCTAGAGCTCCAGGAGTCGTCGGCGTCGGGCGTGGAAATGACTGACTGGGTGGTGCTGGAAGGCAAATAAGA
>NW_005370552.1:3602806-3615048 GCF_000412655.1 Myotis brandtii | reverse complement strand
ATATGGGCGTGGCCGCGAATATGGGCGTGGCCGCGTGGGAGGGGGCTTCAACCTGGGGCTGTGATTCTTACACTTTAACTGAAAAGAGACCGGGCCAAGGTCGACTTCAGAAAGCGGGGACTTTAAGGAAGGGGACCTGGATGGTAGTGTCGCCGGCCCCCCTCTCCACTTGGTTTGGCTCGTTCTGACGTCACAAAGGGCCTGGCGTGGTCGCGCGGCCTGGCGCCCTCCCTAAAGAGGGGGCGGGGTGAAGCGCCAACTATCACTGGTGACGTCCATGATTGGTTTTTCTCTGAGTTTTTCCAAGCCCAGGTGCTTAACCAAAATTGAAGCAAGTAATCGAGAAAATAACTCGGAGATCACAGATTAAGTGGGGTCTGCAGTTTAAAATCGAAGGTCAGGGGATGGCTAGGGTGCAGAAATAAAACAAAGTAAAAAAAATACACGTTTCCCCCCGCCCCGCCCCCCACACACACACCCCTTACTGAAGAGAGGACTGTCTACTGCATATATTTTACTACGCAGTCAGGCTCTTGTCTTGCTACTTTTATCCCTTAAATTTACACTTTTCCCAACAGAGCTGAATTTGTCATCACTAACCCCTCAAAGACAGATGTAATTATGACATGGATTCAAAGTAGATGAGAACTCTAGGAAGTTAACTAATATCCCTTCCCGCCTATAAACATATTTAATACCCACCCCTCGCCCCATTCTGTGTCAAACAATATCCTGTTGAAGAAACTGTAAGGAAATATAGATTTAGTGTTTTCTTTATCCAGTTTTAATAGCTTTTACTACTAAATAGTTATCATTTTTATCTTGTTAGACTTTGAAGCAGAAGAAATGGATATAAATTCAGCCCTTTGGCCAGCCAGCATGGCTCAGTGATTGAGCATTGGCCCATAACCAGGAGGTCATAGTTCCATTCCCAGTCAGGACACATTCCTGGGTCATGGGCTTGATCCCAAGTGTGGGGCATGCAAGAGGCAGCTGATCAATGATTCTCTCTCATCATTGATGTTTCTATCTCTCTCCCTCTCTCTCTCTCCCTCTCTCTCCCTCTCTCTCTTTCTCCCTTCCTTTCTGAAATCAATAAAAATATATATTTAAAAAAAGAATTCAGCCCTTTAAAATATGATCCTGTCCAAATTTCTCCTTATTCCTGTTGTTTTCATTTCTTTTCATTGAAATATTTTATTTCATACTCTATGCTAGCTACGGCGCAGGGTACAGAGGATACAGAGGTGACACAAGACAGTTGGAGACTTTCATCAATCATGTAGTCACTAGAGGAGCCAATACAAGGAAATAGACAACCACAAGCTTGATTGTCAATCCAAACTCTAATCAATCTTATTTTGGAAAGGTCTATAGTACTAAGAAAAAGTTAGGGTGTCCTGACCACTCTCAAGGTTAACTTTGGGAGGAAGGCTTTAAAAATGTTCCAGAAAGAGGGAACAATGTGGGCAAAGGTCCTGGGGTAGCTAGAAGCATTGTTTACTGAAGCCACTGAAAGCCAGCCGATGGAGCTATAGCAAGGGGAGAAGCCAGAAACAAAGTTACTGAGATCTGCTGGCCCCAATACGATCTTGGTATATATTCTTTTATATATATTCATATATATTTTAGAGAGAGAGGAAGGGAGAAAGACAGAGAGATAGAAACATTGATGAGAGAGAACCATGGGTCAGCTGCCTCCAGCAAGCCCCCAACTGGGAATGGAGCCTGCAACCAGGGCATGTGCCCTGACTGGGACTCGAACCAGTCACCTCTTGGTTCATGGGTCTATGCTCAACCACTGAGCCACACTGGTCAGGCTTGGTATGTATTCTAAAGCAACGCAACGCAAGCCACTGCAATTTTTAAGCAGGGAGCAATGTGACTAGATTGCATTTAGAAAAAGTCTATCTGCCTGCAGTCTGACTAATGAATTGAAGGAGATAAAAATAGATAGAGGGAAACCAAACTTTGGAATTCTTTAAAGAAGAGGTGATCGTTAAGGTGGGTGGCAGCAGTGGAACTGGACAGATGTGGAACATTAGAGACATTTACATGTCAAATTGATAGGACTTGGTCGTGGCTAGGATTTAAAAGATCTTGACCATGTTGAGTTTCAAGTGACTTTGAAACTGCCAGATGAAGGTATAGAGTATTTTTATGGAAATAAAAATATGGAAGTCTCATTAAATGAATGATGGATAAAATAGATGGGTAGAAATAGGAGTGTTTTCTCTATTCACTTTATTGTTTGTATTGTATATTTTGTATGTCTATTGTAATAAAAATAATAAAAATTATTTTAAAATAGATTAATCAAGAAATAATTATGACATCGTATAAGTGTTATTCCTTCCCTTGTGTGACCTAGGGCAACTTACTTAACTTCTCTGTGCCTATCTCCTCCCCATACAGTCTCATAAATTGTTCTGTCAGGATTCCAGCAGGAAACAGCAAACCGCAGATCATTTGAAGAGAGTTATCATAAAGGAAGTGTTTTAAAAGATGTGGGTAAAATGGAGAGAAACCACAAGGAATTGTGCTGTTATCCAGACTGGGGACAGCAAGAAAGCATTACTATAGGGGAGAGAGCAGTACTCAGAACCTGGCAATACTGGTTTTTGGAAAGGGCTGCCTGATTCAAGCTGTGTTCTTTAGTTCAGAGAGGCAGTCAGCCCACAGGAAACCCTCAGGGAGGGAGCCAGGACAGATAAACACCCAATCTTCCTCTCCTCCCTCCCTCCAATCTGCTGGTCCTCTTGACTGACTTCACCTAACCGGAAGCTGGAAGGCAAGGGAGCCTGTAGATGAGTCCTGATAGGTCAACCTTCAGGGGATAGAACAGGCTAGAGCAACGGTTTTCAACCTGTGGGTCGAGACCCCTTGGGGGGTCGAACAACCCTTTCACAGGGGTCTCCTAAGACCATTGGAAAACACATATATCATTACATATTGTTTTTGTGATTAATCCCTATGCTTTAATTATGTTCAATTTGTAACCATGAAAATACATCCTGCATATCAGATATTTACAAGACGATTCGTAACAGTAGCAAAATTACAGTTATGAAGTAGCAGCGAAAATAATTTTATGGGTGGGGGTCACCACAACATGAAGAACTGTATTAAAGGGTCGCGGCATTAGGAAGGTTGAGAACCACTGGGCTAGAGAATAGTGTTGGATGCACCTGGAAGGATCAAGGAAAAATATCCAGTATCATTGTAGTGAGGATTCAATGAGCAAATAAATATAAAATACTTAATTACACAACACAGACATTTTAATTTAGAAAAACTACATTTTATTCATGTCATGAACTATAATTTACTTAACCATTATCTTCTAACATTAAACATTTAGTACTTTCCATTTTTTATATAATACATAACATGGCATGAACATTTTCATGCAGAAAATATTGTACATAGTTCTCAGAATTTCCTTGAGATAGAATCCTAAAAATAGAATTATTGGGTAAGAAAGTAGGAACATTTTTTAAACTCTTTGAAATTACCAATTTATAGTATTTTCCCAAAAGATCATACAAATTTATACCTCACCAGCAATGTCTAAGAATGACTGTCTTCTTACTGCCCTCACTCCAACATTAAGCAAGTTAACTTCTTTTTACCTTTCTTACCTTGACAGGTGAACAATCAGCATGGTGTTGCTCTTCTAGTCAGTGTTTCCTTGATTACTAATGAAACACTTTATCAGTAATCAATATGTTTATCAGTAATATATTTATTAACCATTTCACTTTATTCTGTTGTGAATGATCAGTTTATACCTTTCTGTAGTTGATTTCTGTAAGTGCTTTAATAATAAGATGTTAACCCCTCATTTGGTATTTTCACTGCAAATAGTTTGTTCCAATTTATATTTTAGTAACATTTGTGGCATTTTAGGTATATACAAATTTTAAGTTTATGTGCTTATATTTATCCTTCAGTGCTTTCTCCCATTGTTTTTAAACTTAGAAACCTGACGGGTAAAATCTAATCTTTTGTTTTTTTAATGGTTTGATATTTGAAATTTTAATTATTTAATCTGAATCTACTGGTTTGTATTTTGCTATGTGCTCTGTTGTGAGGATCTGAATAGTTACCCCCTCACAAACCCAAATATTAACCAATCACAAAACTGTTGAAAAATCCTTCCATTCTCCACAGATGTGTTTTACCTTATCTAATATAAATACTGTGATCTGGTTTTGAGCCATCTCTTCTGTTATATTGACCTGCTTATTCTTGCCACTTTGCCATTGATGCCACATTGATTGCAAGGAAAAAACACTTATTCTCCAAGGTTTTTTGAATTCCAGTTGTATCACAGTATTCATGCTAAAGTTCGTAGGCTATTTTATAAATCAACAACAGAGAAATAACCCAATTTTAAAAATGGGCAAAAGATTTGAATAGGCACTTCTCCCAAGAAGATATACAAATGGCCTGGCCGGCATGGCTCAGTGGTTGAGTATCGACCTAGGAACCAGGAGGTCACTATTCAATTCCCGGTCAGGGCACATGCCCGGGTTGCAGGCTCAATCACTAGTGGGAGGTGTGCAGGAGGCAGTCAATAAATGATTCTCTCTCAACAATGATGTTTCTATTTCTCTGTCCCTCTCCCTTCCTCTCTGAAATCAATAAAAATATTTTTTTAAAAATTATATGGAACCCCCAAAGACACCAAATAGCTACAGCAACTTGAAAAATAACAAAATTGGGGGAATCACGTTACCTGATATCAAACTATACTGCAAGGCCATAGTAGTCAAAACAGCATGGTGTTAGCATAAATACAGACATGGATCAATGGAACAGAATAGAGAGCCCATAAATAAGCCTATATGATCAATTAATATATGACAAAAGAGGCAAGAACATACAATGGGGTAAAGATAGTCTATTAAATAAATGATGTTGGGAAAATTGGACAGATATAAGCAAAAAAATGAAACTAGACTACCCTCCTTTCTTTATTGATTTTTTACAGAGAGGAAGGGAGAGGGATAGAGAGTTAGAAACACCGATGAGCGAGAAACATCGATCAGCTGCCTCCTGCATACCCCCCACTGGGGATGCGCCCGCAGCCAAGGTACATGCCCTTGACCGGAATCGAACCTGGGACCCTTCAGTCTGCAGGCCGACTCTCTATCCACTGAGCAAACCGGCCAGGGCTAGACTACCCTCTTATACAACATACAAGAATAAACTCAAAATGGATTAAAGGCATACATGCAAGACTCAAAACCATAAAATTCTTAGCAGAAAACATAGGCATTAAATCTCAGACATTTCTCTTAGTAATATGTTTTTCTGATATGTCTCCTCAGGCAAGGAAAACAAAAGAAAAAAATAAATAAATGGGACTACATCAAACTAAAAAGCTTTTGCACAACAAAAGGAACCATCAACAAAATGAAAAGACAACCCACTGAATGGGAGAACATATTAGTCAATGATACATTTGATAAAGGGTTATTATTCAAAATTTATAAAGAACTCATACAATTAAACACACACAAAACAATCCAACTAAAATGGGTAAAGGCCCTGAACAGACAGTTCTCCGAAGAGGACATACAGATGGCCAAGAAACATATGAAAAGATGCTCAATGTCACCTCACACCTCTCAGAATGGCTACCATCAATAAATCAACACAAAACAATTGTGGCCAAGGATGTGGAGAAAAGGGAACCCTCGTACACTGTTGGTAAGAATGCAGACAATAAGAAATTAATAGGAATATGTCACAAATATACCAATGGAGATCATGCCGTCTTCAAAGATTATATGTTTCTAAGGAATTTTTCATGTCATGAGAAAATTATCATAAGTTTGAATAGCATGTGGTCTCAATAAAGCAAAATGTATAGGATGGAGAATCACTGAAACATTAAGCTACAAATTTAAGTTTTTATAGACTCACAGGAAGTTCCAGGCAAAATAATTATAGACTCACAGAGAAGTCCAATGTACCCTTCCCCCAGCTTCCCCAACAGTACAGTTATCAAGACCAGGAAATGTACATACATAGATTAGTACATGCTCACCAGCATCCCTGAAGTTCTTTCTGAATGATAATCCATATAGGCCCTTAGCAGTCACACGTGATTTATATGCATATCACAATTGAAATGCTACCACTTTTGTTTTTAAAATATCATTTGGTAGACTCCAAGGAAGAGCTATTATCTAGTGAATTGTATTGCCAATGTCAATTTCCTGGTTTGGTTCTCCAGTCCTCTCTCTACTCCACCTCCCCCCAATATCAACACACGCATTCTCTGCACCATCAAGAGCAGCACAATGGCCCTAACCCAGTGATGGCGAACCTATGACATGCGTGTCAGAGGTGACATGCGAACTCATTTTTTTGATTGATTTTTCTTTGTTAAATGGGGTTTAAACATATAAAATAAATATCAAAAATATAAGTCTTTGTTTTACTATGGTTGCAAATATCAAAAAATTTCTATATGTGACACGGCACCAGAGTTCAGTTAGGGTTTTTCAAAATGCTGACACGCCGAGCTCAAAAGGTTCATCATCATTGCCCTAGCCGGTTTGGCTCAGTGGATAGAGCTTTGGCCTGCAGACTGTAGGGTCCCGGTTCTATTCCGGCCTAGGGTACATGCCTGGTTTGTGGGCTCGATACCCAGTAGGGGGTGTGCAGGAGGCAGCCAATCAATGATTCTCTCTTATCATTGATATTTCTATCTCTCTCTCCCTCTTCCTTCCTCTCTGAAATCAATAAAGAAATATATATTTTTTTAAAAAAAGAGCAGCACAATGTTTCATGATTTTTCACTAAGCTGCTTCCTGGGCTTCATTTTCCTCTATATGAATTTTTGCCTGGAAGCTCTCTAGTCATTCTTCTAGAACAAATCACTACCTCCTAATGAAGATGGTACAGATTGGGTTTTCGGGGATGCAGGCATTGAGATGAAACTAGGAATACAAAAGGTTTATTGGGAGTTAGACCTGTGGGAGGGAAAATGCAGAAGCAAAATTGGGCAGGAACTGGCAGGAGGCAAAGAAGTCTCTGCCCTCCCAGTGGGCAAAGGATGCCCATTAAAGAGTCCCGAGTTGGGTGGAAATGGCCAGCTCCGAGTACCAGTATCTTGGTCATTTCCTGGGGGTGGCCCTAAGAAGACCGCTTTGCTTAGTCATTGGCGTGCACTTCCCCAGGGGTACTGTGATGTTGGCTCTAAAGCTGAGAAAGATCCTGAAGAAAATCACAGCCTGGGGGCTGTCAGCTAACCACACTCCTCACTTCTTGGCCTAGTCCAGTGATGGCAAACCTTTTGAGCTTGGCGTGTCAGCATTTTGAAAAACCCTAACTTAACTCTGGTGCCGTGTCACATAGAGAAATTTTTTGATCTTTGCAACCATTGTAAAACAAAGGTTTATATTTTTGATACTTATTTTATAATTTAAATGCCATTTAACAAAGAAAAATCAACCAAAAAAATGAGTTCGCGTGTCACCTCTGACACGCGTGGCATAGGTTCACCATCATTGGAGTCCGTGGTCGGCAAACTGAGGCTCGAAAGCCACATGCGGCTCTTTGGCCCCTTGAGTGTGGCTCTTCCTAAGCCTTAGGAGTACCCTAATTAAGTTAATAACAATGTCCCTACCTATATAGTTTAAGTTTAAAAAATTTGGCTCTCAAAAGAAATTTCAATCATTGTACTGTTGATATTTGGCTCTGTTGACTAATGAGTTTGCCGACCACTGGTAGGGTCTTTGCCTGAAGGGGGAAAGGAGTGGTATATCCCCGTGCCTGCCACAGCTCCAGGGCTAACTCCATGTGCAGTTCCACAGGGCTCCACACTCAGAAGGGCCTCACCCTTGTTTTAATACCCTGCTGTCACTGTCTTGGAATTCTTCATAATTTTGTCTTTGAACTTGTGATTTCTAAGTAAAGCCCAATAAGATAATGGAGTATGCTTATGAACTGAAGAGATAAGTCCAAAATACCTGTACTCCCTTTTTTTTCATTTTCAAAACACTTGACTTTATTAAGGAGTTTACACACAATATTGAAAGCTTAGTGGTATTATTTAATCAGTTGTCTTCAAACTACCAGTATGTTTTCACTGCTTTCCAATATGTATCTTGAACACTGCATATCTTTAACTTATCTTGAATCTTCTGGTAGTCTGGCACAACTTCTTTGCACTGCAGATCTTAATGAAACTCCTTGGGTTTTTGTTGAAATAGTTTTGATTTGTTTCCTGTGTCTCTATTTTGTTCACCTAACTTGCATTTTTTGGCCATTGTTACAAGAGCTTCTGGGATACTTTGATTTGATCTTTCCAGAATTTTAATCAATTCAGGGGCAGTCTTCCAATCATTTTTAGTCATAAGGGTAATGGAGATGCCAGTCTTCCCTGCTCTTCCAGTACGCCCTACTCTGTGTACATATTCTTCAATGTTCCTTGGGAAATCGTAATTATACACATGTGTGATATCATCAACATCAAGACCTCGGGATGCTAAGTCAGTAGAAATCAGTATTTTCACATTTCCACTTTTAAAGTCATCTAATGCCTGCTCACGTTCACTCTGTTCTCTGTTTCCATGCAAGGATTGTACAGCTAGGCCTTGGAGGCTTAAATCGCTGGATAAGTCGTCAGCGACAATTTTCCTACTGACAAACACGATGACTTTGTCTTTGGGTGACAGGCTGTGTAGGAATTCTTTGATAAGAGATCGTTTTTCTTCTTCCGTGGTAACAATTATATTTTGCTTCACTGTATTTACAGCAACTAGATCCAGAGTACCAACATAAACGATCATAGGCTCTTTCAAATAATTTTGTGAAAGTCGACGAATGGTATCTGGCCAAGTTGCACTTGTCATGATCATTTGCCGATCTGGACGCACATCTAATAAAATCTTCATTATCTGAGGTTGAAATCCCATATCTAGCATCTTATCAGCTTCATCTAAGACTAAGTAGGTTATGCTTCTAAGGTTGACAAAATTATTCATTTGCAGATCATGCAGTCGCCCAGGAGTTGCAATAATGATGTCTATGTCTTTGGCAACGTCTTTTATTTGTTGTTGTCTATTTCCACCACCGTATATACAAATACTTTTAAGATTTTTATATGCATACTTAGAACATTCATTTCCTACCTGGAGAGCTAATTCTCTAGTCGGTGTAAGGACTAGCATGCCGGGACCATTCCTCTGTTCTCTGGGTGTTGGTTGAGAATTGATGTGAATAAGCCCAGGCAATAAATAAGACAAAGTTTTGCCTGTTCCAGTCTGGGAGACTCCTACAACATCTATCCCTTGTAGAACAATTGGCCACACCTGTGATTGAATTGGCATTGGCTTTTGAAACCCTGCTTTTTGAATGTTTTTCATTAATTCAGGATAATTCTGGAAAGCGTCCTCAAATTTAATAGTTGGGTTGGGGATAGACCGTTTTTCACCATCTTTCAAATCATCACAAATTATATTGAAATGTTCCTTCCTCCAAAGGTCTGCCTGCAATTGAGACAGAGAACTTGTTGCTTTGGATTCTATGTAAAAGTCTTTTTTAATTGGTGCTAAGTCTTCCCATCTTCTTGTTTCCCAGTCTGTCACTCTTGCCCTAATTCGATCCCAGTCTATCAATGGTCGAACTTCTCTAACAGTGTTATCTGTGGTTAAGTCTCTTGCAACAGCTGGTTGGGTTGCAGCATTATTAACAGTGCATTCTGAATATTGGTAGTTGCTTCCTTGTCTTTCAACAATAGTCTCTATAATTGCTTTGGCCTTTGCTTGCATATCCTTGCTGCCAAAAATGTTTACGTCTGCTTCGGAATCACCCTGTACCGGTATGATCTGTATTTTCGTGTTTGTCATACTCTGAATGTCTCTTATTTTTGATCCGCCATGACCAATCACTGCACCAATCAGGCTGTTTTTTATCTTAAAAACAAGAGGAGGGCCTCGGAGGCCAGGAGCCCTAGGCTCCAGGTAGCTGGAGGAGCTGCCCCAGCCCTGGCTTCTGCCACCTCTGCCTCCCCTGCCATCTCTGTAGGCCCTGCCAGCCCTGGGATCCCTTAGGCTTGGCTCTGCCCACTTCTGCTTTGGGGCCCAGGCCATTGCTACATGGTATAATTGGTACAGACTTATAGCCTGCCTCCAGTTGGGAGATGTGGCCTGAGGTCTCTTTCTCTTCAGGCTCTGGAGAAACAGACCATACTGACTGGTAGATAGGTAGTTATATAGCCGTTACCTAGGGAAACATTTAATGTGATGTCACAGAGGGATGGCCCGACCAATCACAGGCCTGGGACTAGGGTGAGGTAAGCAGGTATCTCTGAAGCAAAATTTAAAGTGACACTCACTCTCAGAGGTTGAGTGTTTAGGCCTTTATAGGACCTTGAGAGTGAGTGTTTCCGAAACATGGGTGTCATAGGTGCCTCCATTGCTCACTTCATGCTAATTCTGGCTCAGTTTGGGAGCAGATTTGAAGCAAGCCATGAACTTATCCACATAGTTGTGATTTTTTAAATAAGTCAATTATTTCCACAGGAGGAAAAACAGTGGATTTGTTTGTTTCCTTAGATCCTCCTTCTTTTGCCAGTTACATGTTCATGGCATTTTTCTCTCTTCAGCAAAAGTTGAAGTTACACAGAATAGGTTTGATTCTCCTTGTATCCTTGTATATGTAAGGACCGCTGTCAAACCCCCTTAAGGTTTCTGTTCATCAGGGCTAAATTCTTAGTTTTCTAAAACATTTCTTGATATGTCATGGTTTCCAAGATGCACATCATCCTGTTCCTTCTCCTTTGGGAATGATTCATTGAGGAGCTTTTGTGATATGGCACATAGAACTACACAAATGAGCAGAAATGGCCTTAACTTCATACGTATTCATTACTAAGCATGGCAGTTGTACTCATTCTACCTATGAAGCCAAGACACAAAGCCCCTCACTGGAACATGATGGGCATTTGAGTCCATTCTTCCTCACCCTGTACTTGCATGATTGATTTTTTATTTCTTTATTTAACTAAGAGTAGGCTATATATTTATCATTTATAGTCACCCTATGGTCAATTGCAGCAGCCCATTAATATAACCTTAATGCTGACTCTCTCATTCATCATAGTATCCTCTAGTTTTAAGTCTTTTGCCAGTTACATATTCATGTAATTTTTCTCTCTTCAGCAAAAGTTGCTCATTAAAATTTGAACCCGATCAGATATTGGGTGAAAGTCTGTGCACCACTGGGAAGAACCTTCTCCATGTCAGCATTTTTCTGGAAAACTACTTTCTAAAGAAAGAATAGGTAGCTGGCCAAATATGTGGGTAAATATAACATCCTATATCTCTTATAGTCACAATGCATATCATATTAGGTATCTCAGAAAACTCTGATAATTACAGGAATTGAGAAACTCAGTTGGGCATTATTTACTTGAAAGTTTCCAAAGGAATTTGCTAGTAGAACCTCGTCTCAATATTTTAATTAAACTTTTTGTGTGGAGGAATTTTAGACTTATGGAAAAGTTATACAGATTGTACAAGGGGTTCCCATATTCTCTTGAACCAGTTTGTTTCCTCCAATCTTATCTCACACTACTATGGCACATTTGTCCAATATAAGAAACACACACTGGTGTGTTAATATTAACTAATCTCCAGACTTTATACCATCAGTTTTATGTTAATGTATTTTTTCTGTTTCAGGATCCAGTCTTGGACATTGCATTGAATTTAGTTGTCATGCATGATTTGTGACAGTTTTTCAGCCTTTCCTTATTTTTCATGGCCTTGTCAGTTTTGAGGAGTAATGGTCAGGTATTTTTGTAGAATATTCTTCCAATTAGGTAAGCCTGATGTAATTTCTCATGATTACACTTGGGTTGTGGGTTTTTTTGGAGCAAGTTTTGAGCTTCTTATACCTTGGCACTGCTATCTGTAGACTGACATAGTAATACCTATCTCATACACACAGACACAAACTCACAGTTACACTACTTGGTTCATAGTAGGAACTCTTTTTTTTTTTTTTACAGCTGGGGCATGGTGGATCTCCTGTGCCTGGATGAGGACATAAAAGACCCAGCCTGCAAGCCAATGCTTTATTTTATAGTCTGATTAAAACAAGAGTAGATTAACATGCATACAAATGTTCTTGTTTTGTTTTTTTGTGTTTTTTTTTAAATTAAATCTTTATTGTTAAGATTATTACAGTTGTTCCTCTTTTTTCCCCCATAACTCCCT
>NW_005370552.1:3600982-3601349 GCF_000412655.1 Myotis brandtii | reverse complement strand
TGATTGTTGTAGGTATCACTGGGAGGAATTGACCTCCAGGCCAATTGGCTGTGAGAATCAGCTGTGGTTATGGTGGGAGAACTTCTGTGCTGGAGACACCCTTTTGAGGCAAGACTTTCTTCAGTGGGGCTTTGGTGCTCACTGAGTCTGCCCCCTGATTGTGTCCCTTATGGGTCTGAGGAGTTCTAATATGGATGGTCCACTCTGACCATTGGGTATATGGGCTCTTGGATCTCTAAGGAGGTGCTAATTTAGCCTCTTCCTGAGGCTACCCAGGAGGAGCTACGGAGAGATCTGCAGATTCCTCTTCTTTGTTTGGGGTTTGGAGGTGTCCAGATGAGGCCCAGCTGTGAAGCACAAGCTGCTG
>NW_005370552.1:3594153-3600901 GCF_000412655.1 Myotis brandtii | reverse complement strand
TTAGTTAGGTAATTTTAGATTGCAAAGGGCCAGGGCATTCATATGCAAAAGCCTCTGCACACAGCTTGGGTGGGGCGGGGTCTCAGGGAATCAACAGGGCAGAGCAAACAGCTATGGCTGATCCTTAACCCTGCCCTAAGAGGCCCGGGGTCTCAATGTTCCCCGGTAATGGCTGCAAGCACCTCTGAGAGAAAGCCACCCTCAAGTTCTGCCTGATGCCAGACAGTCCAGTTTCTCCCCGTATAAGTCTGGGTCCCCAGAGACTCACCCGGAACTGGAGTTCAGAGCAGTCGGGAGCTTGAGACTCCCTCTCAATTGAAAAAGACAACCGTGTCCTCTGTTGCCAGCCCTTTCCATGTGCTCCTCCGTACCGCTGAGTCTTCCGCACCTCCTCTGAGTCTCAGTGTGCTTTTCTCTTTCCTTCTAGTTGTAGAATTTCCACTCAGCCAGCCTTCCTGTGGTTCTGGATGATGTCCATTTTGTCTTTTAGTTGTATTTTTGAAGTGGTTGTGTGAGGCAGCAATTTCCGATGTTTACCTATGCCGCCATCTTGGTTCCCTGTACTCCCTTTTGTTGCCTCATTTGCATATAGCATTGGTGATGCCCTTTTCAAACAAGGGAATTATTAAGCTGGTTCTGACAACAGCCCTCCTTGACTTGACTCCAATCCTGAATGAAGGACTATTCCCTGATCCTACATCTTCTATTGCAAGTATTACATTTTTTACTGCAAGTAATGGAACTATTAAAATTTCCTGTTCATAGGCTGGCAGAGTAATGGAAGGAGATTTAGACTTCTCTTACAGATACACTTCTTTTTTGCCACCTTATGGGGGTACTGATTTTTTTATACTCCACTCTTAAAAAGCCTAAATGCCAAGAACTTATGCATTGTTTCTGTTCTTTTATCTGTCTTTCTTCCTCTAATCTTCTACCCATATTCTACTCCATTGTAAATTGTTAAAAAACAAAATTCAACTGAGTGAATTTTAAAGATCTTATTGGCTTTATTCAACAACATGAATTGGGCAACATCTTATCTAGCAGACAGAAGGGAGCTCTGAGGAGCTGTGCAAAATGGAAAACTTTTATAGGCAGAAGGGAGCAGGCAAAAGGAAGTTGCACTAGGGACAAAAAGTGGACTGGCTATTGCAAGGGTACTTTTCTTTAGGGGATGACAGGAATCTATATGGCAGATTGCCCAACTAGTGCTGCTCAGACAATTTTTTTGATTGTTTTGTGTAAGATTCCATTTGTGGGAATGCCAGAATTATAATAAAGTCTCAGTATAGTGACATGGGATTTAGCATAAGTGATTCCATTTGGGGCCTGTTGTCTTGTTTTTAACAAAATGAAAGATCACTCTGATTATCTCCTAATATCTGTTTCCCATTTCTTCCTGAGAAATAGAACCCATGATTTTTGCTGCTCAGAATAAAGGCCATAATTTCCCAGCTTCTCTTGCAGCTAAGTGTGATCAATTTCTGGCAAATAGATATAACTGGAAATGTCATGTGAAACTCACAGGAAGTTTTCTTAGAGGGAGGGATTGTCCCTTTTCTTTCTTTCCTCCTACTGGAATATAGACTTGAAGGCTAGAATTTATGTTGTCATCTGGGACCATGAGATATAAAGAGGCTGGCAGAGTAATAAATGGAAGGAGATTTAGACTTCTTTTACAGATACACTTCTTTGTTGTTTACACCACTACTATTTGGGGTTTTCTGTAACAAACAGCTAAACTTAATCCTTGATATAGTTCTTTAAATGAATGTGGAACAGTAAATGTGTCTGCTGTTGCCCTGCTTGAGAAGGACACTTCCAACTGTCCCTATTTAGTTCCACTTACCAAGGGCTGACATTCTCCTTTTATGCATCCCATCCCCACCTGTTAGTCAATAGCAGTGGGGTAGGGGACTTATAAATGTCCACTATTATTGAAAGGTGGGTTGTTCACAGGTTATGAGCTGGCAGGGGTAAGAGGAGGGGAATCCCATTTACTTTGCACTCTAGTTATTGTGACAGAATATTCATTCCTCATATCTTTCTGTCCTATTTGAGTCTCTATTTGGTTATATCTTTACACTCTGTCTAGACTCTGTCTCATCTAATCCCTGGAACAGGAAATGCTGACACACACGTTTCTGAGACTCTTTATTTGACACAAAAGTTAAAAGCTTATTTGAATATTTTTATGTACCTTTATTTCAACTTCAATGTAGACTGAAAGAATGAAATTGGCCCTCGGTGTACCAGCGAGAATGAAGAGGGGGACCGGGAAAAACAAAACACAATCAGAATAATAGTTTGAAATATAGCTTCATTGTGAGAAGGAGCCACACTGGTTATTATGGTGATAACCAGTGATAGTATCACTGAGATATGAGATGGTTGGATTGAATTAAATCCTCAGAAGAGACTGTCAGATACAAGAACAAATATGAATGTATGCGGTTGAGTTCCCTAATAAGCCATAGGTGACTGAAGTTCAGAACAAGTACTGAATGTCGAGATGTGAAATGGGAACATCATCCCAGCTGCTCAGTAACTGCAGTTGCAATTTCTATGCTCAGACCACAGGAGCTGCTGGCCCCACTAAAGAAGTTCTGTAGTGGTGGAGGATCAGGGAAAGATACAGTCTTCTAAACACATCAAAATGATTTCTTTCCCAGACTTCTGGTCAGCAATGATATTGAACCAAGCCCTTTGAATAATTTTTTAATGCTGGCTCTGGCTGTCTGCATCAGCAGCCCCCTCAGGGGCCATGTCTGACATTTATAAATGCATTTACTTGTCCCTTTACCTAAGACAGTCAGAGAACCCTCTGATTCACATGGCTCTAGGCAATTTGAAGTCCAGGCTCTTCTTTAAATCATCCCTTTAACTTTCGATATTTCAAGACAAAGTTTGAACAACAGGAATGATTTTTTTAAAAGCAGGCAGTGCTCTCATTTGAGCAGATAAACAATTAAGTTCAAATGAGCCTCACTTAGGAGACGCAGCTCCAGGCATTCCCACTGCCTGGGACCAGGAAGGCAAAGTAAAATGGTAAGGTAAACAAGCAATTATCTACACAATTTGATCGATATAGAACCCGAAAGCCAGGCAGACAAGACCTTCCTTAAAAGCATCATCTTAACAAAAAAAGCATTACCTTAAAAGGGACTTGAATTATATACCGGATAACTACTTTCAATTTCCTCAACTTGTTTTTGTATAAACACTGTTCAGTAAGAGCTGAGTACATGTGCAGATTATTCTCCACTTCTTGCTCCTCCACATTGATTTTCCACCCTTCTCTGCTCTGCTAGGACTCCCATGGAATACATGGCCTTGGTACCCCTGCCTTTTAGCTTCTGGTTGGGTTGTGCCATGGGTGTATGGGTTGACTGGAGATGAAGGGCAGGAGAGAAAGGTCAGGGCAATTACATCATCAACATCAACATCCCTTCCCGCCTCCCCACCCCCTACCTACTTAGATAATGTCCTGTCAAGGTTGCCTTTCTCTAACTCCTGTCCTGCCATCTTCCACAGCTCTAGTTCTCATCCAGGATCCTTTAACATAATTTCTTTCCCATGCGTCCCACCATTACTAAACCCTGCATTCTTCTGCATCCTTTGTTGGTTTCATTAACGCAACTCATAGCTTTGTAAATATTCCCTTCTTTAAAGGTCTAGTCCAAAATCCTGTGCTTGTCATGTGTTTTTAATCAGAATCCTTATTAATGGTCACTGTCCCCTGAGGATAGAGGAATTTATTCTCTATTAAAGGCCTGGTGCACGGATTCGTGCACTGGTGGGGTCCCTAGGCCTGGCCTGCGCGGATCGGCCAAAACCCAGCAGTCCTACATCCCCCGAGGGATATAGTAGTGCATGAAGTGGCAGGCGGCTGGGGAGGAGCCTGAGCCAGCCTGGTGTAGCTCCGTTTCCGCTCATCCCAGCCCCGCAGTGCCTACTGTGGCCACCACTCCTTAGGCTCGTAGGCTCGCTGCCGCTCTGCTGTGGTCTCCGCACGTCTGTCCTAGGGTGATACCGGTGCACCCATGAC
This sequence comes from Myotis brandtii, assembly GCF_000412655.1. NCBI lineage: Eukaryota > Metazoa > Chordata > Mammalia > Chiroptera > Vespertilionidae > Myotis > Myotis brandtii. The sequence continues at coordinate 3,596,853 of NW_005370552.1, read as the reverse complement.
CAAGAAGTGGCCGTGGGCTCACGCCCAGTCAGTCGGATCCTGGTCTCAGTCCGGATGGGGGAGGGGCACACAGGGGGAGTGTGGATGGGAGAGGTTTGTGCAGCTGCAGCTGTGCTGGCCAGCCATGAGCCTGGCTTGTGGCACCTGTTGGTCAGCTGAGTGGTGCTCCCACTGTGGGAGTGCACTGACCACCAGGGGGCAGCTCCTGCATTGAGCGTCTGCCCCCTGGTGGTCAGTGCGCTTCATATATACTGCTTAAGCAGTTGAGCGGTCAAGCAGTTGCTTAGGTTTTTATATATATAGATTACTTTTCCTGTTGCCATTAAAGGGTAGCAGAATATGCCACACCAAAATATGCCACTTTGGCATACAGATTACTTTGAGCTTGAGGCAAATGAGAATCAACAGATGTAAAATGAAACCTTCCAGAGCTTTCCACAGCTGACTAAAAGCAGAAACTTCTGAGAAATGAGAACTGCCATAAATCCTTTCTGCCATGCAAACTCTATGACCATGAAGAAGATGGAAAATTAGCATTAAATGGACCTGTACCAATAATCCTTATTTTCCATTAGTTTTTGCCATATATCTACCTTCCCACAGTTTGCTGCCTTTGGGAACCTAAGCCCCCTTTTTGTTGTCTTGTCACATAAATAAATACAAATTTATTTATACTTTTGTTAAGGTATTATATAAACCCAAGTTCTAACCACTCCTTTGAGTTACTCATCACTAAATACTCCTATGTGTATGCATGATGCATATTTTAATAAACTTCTGCTTGTTTTTTTCTTATTAATTTTTTTTGTTAGTTTAATTTACAAGGCCCCAGCCAGACAACCCAAAATGGGTAAAGGAAAGTCTTTCCCTCCCAACAGCATTTTGAAAACCTCACTTGCCCACAATTGAGGAGCAAATGACAAAACGGACCAGTTTAATTGGTAAAAGTTATGGTTGGCATATAAGTACCTGCTGTCCCAGCGGAAACAGAAATCAGCCATTTCAACACTTAGACTACATTTTTTGTACCTTATCAACTTTGGGTTCCATGTAGTCACAACTGAAGGAAAATTTCCAGTTGTTACAACAAAACTGCTTTCTCCTTGAACTTTTATTAACAATGGGGATTGTGTATTTATCTCTATTTGTATTGTCCAGCTTCCCAACCGGATTGCACACTTCTCTATGACGGGCACTGTCTGTGTCTCCTACCAGGAAATGTACTTACATAGGTTGTTGACACACGCTCACCAGCATCACTGAAGTTATTTCTGAGTGATAGTCCCCATAAGCACTAGCAATCATCCTTGACTTATATGCATATCACTATCGAAATGCTAACACTTCAATTTTTTTAAAAAAAATGTTATTTGGTAAAATCCAAGTAAGAGCTGTAGTCTAGTTAATTGTATTGCCAATGTCAGTTTCTTGGTTTGGCTCTCCACTCTCCTCTTCACCTGCCCTACTCCCCAACACACACACACACACACACACACACACACACACACACATCATTCTATGCACTAGCAACAGCAGCATGAGGTTTCATAATGTCATCCCTTTATTTGTCCTGCATCCTGGGCTTTATTCTCCTTCTATGTGAATTTCTGCCCAGATTATCTCTATTTATTCTTCTAGGCTAAATTAATCATTCTCTCCTGATGAAGCTCTATCTGTTAATAAACGTCATGGGGTCCTAGTTGTTTCAAGGGGCTACCTTTCTAGACAATTCAGTTTCCTTTCTTTCCCCAGATGCTCAAATAATCATATGGAGGGTCTTTCTTCCCTCCTCTTCCCTCTTTTTGTATTCTTCGTCTTTATCCTCATTTTCTTGCCTGTTTCATACTTGTGTTACTTTCCAAAACTTGCCACTGTCTATGCCAGAACTTTTAAATGTGAGCCTATCCTTTCTATTTACATGAAGGTCAGTAAAGACAAGAGCCAAAGCTCATTTCCATCACAGTATCTCAAAGCCATTTGCCAAGAGGATCCAGAGAATATGTAGGGTGAAATAGCAGTTCCAAAGCAGCCGCAGGGAGAAGATAGAGTTAATAGGATTAATCCCTTGCTTCGAGGAGTACTGCAGATCCAATAGTCCTAACTCACTTAGGATATCTGTTTCCGTAGTTGGCACATCAAATCAGGGATGGCAGAGCCCTCAGGCCCCTGGCCTTTCTTTGCTATCATGCTCTCTCTTTCTCTCTCTCTACTTGGCTCTAACCTAAGTGAACTTCAAAATCTTTCAATTGGGTTTAAGTTTTAAATACTAATGGATGTCTTAGGAAATTGGTCGTTGGTGGAGTTTTATTAACAGAAGAGATTCTGCAGGATGATATGTGTCCTCACATGTACTTCCTAGCCACCCTTTCTTGCCTACTTAATGATCTGCAATTTGTCAGGTGGGTCCCTACTGTGTATTCTAGGGGCTTTGAAATGGTTTATAGCTCTCTGTTTTGGGTGGAGAGTTTTAGGTTATATTTGAACCAGGATTTTATTTGCTTGGTATTCTCTGTTTCCCCAAAATCTCTGAGGAAGAGATTGTATTGTTGTTTATATTTTTACAGAATATATCTCTCTCATGGCTGTTATGACCTAGTGAATAGAAAGTTACTTAGTGACTGTCCCTTCCAAAGGATTCTTCCAACTCCACTGCTACTCCCAGAACTATTCTTTAAGAAAATGGGATATGTAAGTTTTATA
>NW_005370552.1:3592738-3593108 GCF_000412655.1 Myotis brandtii | reverse complement strand
CTGGCCAGGCACCCCAGTGGGGACCCCCACCCTGATCCAGGACACCCTTCAGGGCAAACCAGCCAGCCCCCACCTGTGCACCAGGCCTCTGTCCTATATAGTAAAAGGGTAATATGCCTCCCAGCACCGGAATCAGTGGAGCTGCGAGGACTCCCGGCACCGGGATCAGTGGAGCCGGGAAGCCTCCTGGCCTGGGATCAGCGGAGCAGTGAGGCCTCTCGGCCTGGGATCAGCAGAGCAGCAAGGCCTCCCAGCACCGGGATCAGCGGAGCCGCGAGGCCTCCCAGCACCGGGATCAGCTGAGCAGCGAGGCCTCACTGCCCCGGTGTCAAGCAGAGCCGCGAGGCCTCCCAGCACTGGGATCAGTGGA
>NW_005370552.1:3576829-3592217 GCF_000412655.1 Myotis brandtii | reverse complement strand
ATTACTCACATCTTATTTTTAAACAATCTTTGTTCTATTGAATATTGTTCTTTTTATCTCATTTATTTATTTTTAAGGGTGTTAATGAGGTATAACTAATATACAACAAACTGCACATATTAAAGAGTATAATTCGATACATTTTAACATACATCTACACACCTGAAACCATCACCACACTTAAGGAAATGAATATATCCATCCCAAAGTTATTTTGAGCCACTTTACTATTTTTTTGTCCTGCTTCTCCCTACCCTTAATTTCCCAGCAGCCACTGATCTGCTTCCTGGCACTCTAGATGAGTTTGCATTGTCTAGAATGGTGTATACATGGAGTCAAACAGAATGTTTGTTTCTTTTAGTCTGGCTTCTTTCACTCAGCATATTATTTTGAAAATTACCCAAGTTGTGTGTGTATCAACAATTCATTCTTTTTTTTAATGCTGATATATGGCATTTGTGGATAATAGACAATTGTAGATATACCACAATTTGTTTATCCACTCATCTCCTGATGGGCATTTGGGTTGATTCTCATTTTGGGCTGTTAAAAATATAGCTGCTCTGAACATTCACATACAAGTCTTTGTATGGGCATATATTCACATATAAGTCTTTGTATGGGCATATATTCACATATAAGTCTTTGTATGGGCATCATTTCTCTTGGATAATACCTACAAGTAAAATGGCAGGATCTTGCAGTAGAAATATATTTAACGTTTTAAGAAATGGCCAAACTACCCAGCCAGCATGGCTCAGTGATTGAGCATCTACCCATGAACCAGGAGATCATAGTTCAATTCCCAGTCAGGGCACATGTGGTTGCAGGCTCGATCCCCAGTGGGAGGAGTGCAGGGGGCAGCCAATCAATGATTCTCTCTCATCATTGATGTTTCTATCTCTCTTCCTTCCTCTCTAAAATCAATAAAAATATATTTAAAAAAATAAATGGCCAAACTGTTTTACGAGTGGTTGTACTGTTTACATCCCTACCACTAATATATGAGAGTTCTAGTTCCCCCATATCCTTGCTATATTCTATTGAATATTAAGACTATCTCTTTGGCAAAATGGACTTGCTATAATTGGACCTAAAGAGAACAGATTAAAGGCTTTATTTTTTGGTAGAAGAGTGCATGTAAATCTGTATTTGAGACAACTAATAATTTTGTTCTAATAAATGTTACATGTTTTTAAAATTCATTTTCTTATTACCCTCATATAAAAAAATAATATCCCATTGAGAAGAAATAAAGGAATAAAATTCAAGTATAAAAATAAGAAAACCATTGACTTCATATTTCAATAGCTAAGGTATTTTAACACATATTAACATATTAGGAATTTTTTTTTTGCAAGTGGATATGACAAAAGTACATATGATACATTTCTCACCACACATTTTGGTTTGAAATGTAAAAATAAGCATTCAAAGTATGTGAAGATAAATACATTTCTTGGTAATATGTAAGTAATTTTTCAAGTTCTCCTCTACTAAAGGGATCAATTTTTATATGTATCAAACTCATCCAAGGCAATAAGGCTTAGGAAGTAAGTCACAGACCAAGCTATCTGATGAGCATTTCTTCCCTCAATAGCTGTTGTTCAAAAAAAAAAAATTCAGAGAAATACAAAAGAAACATTTTTATGTTTTTATTACCTCACTGTAGAATTTACTCCATAATAGTCGTACAAAACATAAAACCATTACCTTCACTTCCAGCTGCACATAGCTTGAATACCATGGACTAACTGGTTTGTGACCAAGTGTAGCTCTTCCCAACAGAGCTAACACCAGTAGGACACGCTCCCTGCCAAAAAGTCCCCAGGCTTTCCTGGTTAATGGCTTTATGGGTCTAGTCACCTTGAGGCAAAATTCCTTTGGTAGTCTTGTAAATGAAGTCTTTTTTCTGCTTTTGCTAGAGCAAATAGAGTAAGGGAAATGATCCAGGGCTTTGGACTGTTTAAACACTCTAAATTTCTTGGATGCCATTCCAGAGTGGGGCAATGTTTTAACTTACAACTGTATTATGCTCTAGTGAAAGTTTCAATGAACCATTCTTTTGGATTTCTAGAGAGAACTGATGTAAATGAGTCATGCCCAACATGATAGGGATCATATTGAAATTAAGTAAAACTGATATAGATGATATCTTTTCAGTATCTCAAATTGTTGAGAGAGAAAATATTTTAAATGTAGAATACAATTATTGAAAAGCAGTATCAGATGAAGAGAAAATTTCTACTTAATAGCCAACAGGAAATACAGAATGTATGGGTCTTCTTTCACTTAGCATTAAGTTATAAGAATTTTCCAAATTTTTACTAATTCTTTATAATCACTTTTTATGATTGTATAACATCCCATCAAATGTATATATTAAGTTATTTAATAAGTTTCACATATATTTGTTTTCTTGTTTTTGAAAATTGATTTAATACTGTGATGAAAAATTCGGTAGAACAAAGGTCTTCCTATATTTGGAATTGTGGTGTTTTGTTTGTTTGTTTGTTGTTGTTTTTAGAATAGATTTCAAGAAATTAAATTAACAAAGAATATTAATCTCTCCATTTTAATATGAAATGCTGAAGCATTTTCCAAAAAGACTGTGCCAATTTATACCACATTGGCAGTAAGTAAGAATGTCTTTCAATAAAATCTCAGTAGGGTTAGGCATTTTATAATTTTTTAATGTATGCTAATTTAATAGGGAAAATACTGCTTAGTTTTAATTGCATTTTATATTACTAGAGATCATCTGTTCTTAATATTTGCTTGCTTTTGAGTTATATATTTATGCAATTAAACATTTATATCTTTTAAAGCATCCATGCTTTTATTTATTTTTGTATACAAGCTTCTTAGACATTAAAAATATCAACCTTTGTTGTATCCATGCAAAATTTACCAAAACAAAATTTTAACACTTCTGTGTGGGTCTCCAATTCAAAAATAACCATACACTGAAACATCCCTAAAACTAAAACTAAGTCTAAGTTAAATCATTACTTAAATTGCAGTTTTATATTAACCTCTTTTTAACGTTTTTCATTGTATCACTCCTAAAACAATACTCTAAGGAAGATACTTTTCTGCTACACTCATATTTTAGCTATCTGCACTCAAGGCCTGTCTGTCTCCCAAACTTATAATCTATACTAATAATAGGGCAATATGCAAATTGGTAGGGACGCCATCACAGTAATGACCAATCAGCAGGCTGCATGCGCAGCAGGCGCAGGTGGGTGGGGACTTGGATCATCGGGGAGGGGGGCGGGGTCGCAGCAGAGAGGCCTCTGCCATGGGCCCAGCCAGGGGTCTGCTGGCGCTCAGAGAGGCCTCTCCACTGCGGGCTCAGCCCCGGCCGGGGGCCCACAGGTGTGCGGAGGTCCACAGGCCTCTGCCATGGCCCAGACTTCTTCTCTGCCATATCTGCTCATCCACGGGCCTGAGAGGTTGAGTGTGGCTTTGCTCAACCTAATCTGGTCTCAGGTCTTCTCTGAATTCTGAGTCTTAACTAGTGCTTTACCTTAGAACTTTGGAATAAGTTTAGGGTCTTCCTTGGGCTTAGAATCCCCACTTATGAGACTCACATGGGAGCTCTGTAGTTATGTAGGCTTTATCTGAATTACACATACCTTATTGACCCAATAAGAGGCCTGCACCAAGCCCTCCAAATCTGATATGATCCTGGGAAAACTGGCTTTCCCAAGACAGCTATATACCAAACTGGGTCTTTTCCTCTAATATCCCATATCCTCACTCAATCTGGACCAGATAGTCCTTGATCGTGTCATAAATCAATTAGTCTTGAATTTGGATATTGAAGGAGTGGTTAACCAGGCATTAGCTTAAATGCTTCTGTCAGCCCTAGCCAGTTTTGCTCAGTGGGTCCTGGGTTCGATTCCAGTCAAGCCCAGGTACCTCGGTTGCGGGCCCTGGTCGGGGCATGTGCAGGAGGCAACCAGTTGATGTGTTTCTCTCACAATGATACTTCTCTCTGTTTTTCCCTCTCTTCCACTTTCTCCAAAAATCAATGGAAAAATAGCCTCAAGTGAGGATTTAAAAAATGCTTCTGTCAGCTCTGAGGTGAACATTGCCCAGCTGGCATGGCTCAGTGGTTGAGTGTCATCCTATAAACGAGGATGTCATGGTTCAATTGTTGGTCAGGACATATGCCTGGGTTGCAGGCTCAGTCCCCAGTGTGGGGCATGCAGGAGGCAGCAATCAATTAATGATTCTTTTTCATCATTGATGTTTCTATCTCTCTCTCCCTCTCCCTTCCTCTCTGAAATCAATAAAAATATGTTTTTCAAAAGAAAAAAAATAAAGAGAACATTACCAGCACCTAGAAAGAAATCAGGTAACTTCCCTGAGTCTCAGAGTTTTATTCTGAAAAATGGGGCAGTAGTCCTGACCTGGTTCTTGTGGTTGTTCTAACAGCATTAATTGCCTTAAGTGTTATGATGCAAACCAATAATGTGCTATGATGGGGAATAAAGTAAAATCACTTTTGATAGAATTGCCAAGAAAGGTCTTTTTCAGGCGTGACATTGAAATTGAATAAGAGCCAGTCATGCAAAAAAGTCAAGGAAGGCATGTTCTATGGAGAAGAAAAGCATGCTCAAAGGTCCTGAGTTGATGAGAGTTTAGCACATTTTAGTAACTAAGGTAGGACCTATATGGAGGAGGTGTTTTCAACAAGAGATGAATTTGGAAAGGGAGGCAGGAGAACATTCATGTAAGGTATTTCAGGGCATGGTGGAGTTATTGGATTTTATTATGTGAGCAATTGGAAGATTTTACCTATGAGAGCAAAATGATCTGATCTACTATGTGGAGAATGGAAGGAAACAGATTAGAGTGAATATGGGGAGGAGACAAATTGGGAGACATTAAAGACTAGACAGGCACCAAATGGAGCCAATTCTGCTAATACCCACATCACCAAACTGAGATTTAATTTCAGTTTGGGCTCTCCCAGAAATGGAATCTTAAACTGGCCAATCATGAATCTCTTAATCAGCATTTAGTTAGTTCATCTGCCTGATAAATCCATGCCATCTCCTACAAGGAAAGTAACTTTGCATAACCAATCTGCTTTTTGCCTAGTACAACTTCCTGGTTACTGCTCCTCTGCCTATAAAATTTCTTGTCCTGTATAGCTCTTCTAGCTCCTTTCTATCTGCTAGTTAGGGTGCTTCCCAATTCATGATTCACTGAATAAAGCTAATAAGATCTTTAAAATGTACTCAATTGAAGCTTTATTATTTCACCAGAGCTACTGCAGTAGTCCAGGTGAAATGTGCTAATGGCTTGAATCAGGTTGAGGCAGTGGAGATGGAAATAGCAGTCAAATTCCAGACCTGTCTTGGAAACAGAGTTGGCATAGCTTCCCAGTGAGTTGGATATGGTGTGTGTGTGTGTGTGTGTGTGTGTGTGTGTGTGTGTGTGTGTGTGTGTGTTCCCATGCTGGGGGGAAGGAGGTGGTGAAAGATAGGTGAGGGAAAGAAAGAAGTTAAGGTTGACTCCTGGGTTTCTTCTAGAAGCAGCTAGATGAATCATAGAATGGTGAGGCCACCATTTATTGAGAGAGGGGGGACTTGTTTTTTTACTTACACCTTTTCATAAAATTATGACAGTCTTTTTCTTTTTAAAAATATTTTTATTAAAAATGTTTATTGTTGACATTAATTGTAGGTGTCCCCTTTTCCCCTGCCCATTGCCCACCTTCACCCACCCCCGCCTCCCCCTCCCTTGGCCTTCTCCAAACAATTGTCTGTGTCCATGGGGTATGCATATATGTTCTTTAGCTAATCCCTTCACATGATATATCCTCATAAAACCTATTATAGCACTAGGTGAATGTTTGTTTAAAAAATGAATATCCTTTAAGATCAACTGTTACTTTTATTACTGTCAATGTACTTTTCCCTAATAAATCCACACCTTCTAATCTTATGCAGCCTGGGAAACCAAATAACAAATCCTCTCAACTCCCTGCAATTAAATCTACAAACCTTTATTAGCATTCAGACCAGTCCTTTCCTCATTCCTTCCAGCTGCAGTAGAACCCGTGCTCTCCTTTATCTCCTTTAGTATTTATATCATTTCTGGCTAGTTTCATCCCAGCTCTCTTCCTTTTCTTCTTTGCCTCCCCCTCCCCTTTTATTTTTAACCCCTTCTTTTCTATAGTCACTTTCTCATCACACTGTAAAGGTGACCATTACTCCCATTAAAAAGACAAAAAGGAAAAGCCTTGATGTCCCATCCTGATTAATTTATTGTTTATTCCATTCTCATTTTTTTGCTCTCACTCTAGTTCTGTCAAGTCCCTTTCACAACCAAACTTCTAAAATGAGTTCCTATCCTTGATATTTCTCCTAATTTAGCTCCCACTCTTTAGCAATCTATATTCTGTCTCTGCCACGCTGCTCAAACTGGTTTTGCCAAGTTTATCAATAAATTGCTTGTTGCGAATCTAATGAGCGTCTCTTACTTGTAATTTTATTTGGCTTTCAACAGTGCTCAGTGCTCTCTCTCTCCGTGGAACCTTCTTCCTTTCACTGCTGGAGCTCTAGGATTTCTATTTCATTTTCTGACATTTCCCTCTTTCTCTCTGATTTTTTTCTCCATGTTCCTGGACAGTTTTTCTTTCATATTGCCCTAGACATCCTCTCTTTTACTCCATGTCCTCTGACTATGTGAACACCAGACAAAATTTATTCATCTGCCACCAAAATAGCATAATGTGTGTAGGCGCAATAAGCTTACTCAATAGGTCTAGAATAAAATTCTCTATTTTCACTGCCACACTGTTCCCCTATCTCCTTATCTTAGTAAATGGCATCATCTTTTACCAGGATGAAAAATCACCTCCTACTTTCTGAAAGCTTTCTCTAATTCATTCACTAGTTTAGGTGTCCTTGCCATATGTTCCCTTAATTCTTCTCCAATAATGGCACTGACACCATTTTACTAGTCATGTGTCTAATTATCTATATCTCCGTATACAATGTAAGATTCGTGAGGGCAGAAGCTGTTTCTGTTTTGTTTTTGTAACAAAACAGCATGAAGATCTGACATCTAGTACATGCTCATTATTTGTTTAAAGAATGAATGAGCCCTAGCTGGTTTGGCTCAGTAGATAGAGCGTTGGCCTGCGGACTGAAGCGTCCCGGGTTCGATTTCGGTCAAGGGCAAGTACCTCGGTTGCAGGCTCCTGGCCTTAGTCAGGGGCATGAGGAAGACAACCAATTGATGTGTCTCTCTCACATTGGTGTTTATCTCTATCTCTCCCTCTCCCTTCCACTCTCTCTAAAAATCAATGGAAAAATATCCTCGGGTGAGGATAAAAAAAAGAATGAATGAATAAAATATGTTAAAATTATATATAAACTCAGTGATAGTTGGGTGCTCTCTGGTATGAATAAATTACATGGGATTTAGTGCATGAACTTCCTTTTTTTGTTGTTGAATCCCAGTTTTATTTTTTTTAAATTTCTTTATTGATTAAGGTATTACATATGCGTCCTTATCCCCCCATTGCTCCCCCCCCCATTCATGCCCTCACCCCCCTGGTGTCTGTGTCCATTGATTAGGCTTATATGCATGCATGCAAGTCCTTTGGTTGATCTCTCCCCCTTACCCCCACCCTCCCCTACCTTCCCTCTGAGGTTTGACGGTCTGATCGATGCTTCTCTGTCTCTGGATCTGTTTTTGTTCATCAGTTTATGTTGTTCATTATATTCCACAAATGAGTGAGATGGTGTGGTATTTATCTCTAAGTGATTTAAAAGAAGGTGGGGGAAAATTCAGAACTTAGGTTAGAATGAGATTCTGGTTCTTAGGCAAACATTTCAGAAAAAGCTACTTTACTTAACAATGTGGAAAGTTGGTAAGTAAATCAGTTGTTCTGGTCCCTAGAATTCAGAGGCTTGATGCCTCCTGCACCTTTGGGATGCTTTCCAGGCCAGAAATCACCACTGTGTCCTCTCTCAGAGATATGGGGTTATCCTCTGGCTACCCTATCCCTAAAGGGATAAAGCATTTTTAGAAAGAGAAATCGGGAGTGGAGGTAGAATTTATAACGTTGTTTCATTTGGCTTTTCTTTCCATCACCTGAAAAATGCACCCAGAAACATAGGTCTTCCTTTGGAGACGGTCCCCCTTCACCAGCTTCTCCTAATAGGCTTTCTACCCTTAGGTTAGATTTTTCCTGTTTCCCAAGAACACTTTCTTGTGAGTCCCTCAGTCTGAGTACTCTATCCTCCCTGCCAGGAAAACCATATCCTACCCCACAGGAAAAAATCGATCAGGCTCTGTGTTCGACACAGAGATGCAGGACTTGGATCCTTCTTCAAAAAAAGATATGCTACCCAGCTGTGAAGAGTGCAGTCGGCAGGCAGCCTCTAGCTGTCAGTGCTTTCAGCATCTGCCTCATCTGAAGAGAGTAGCCCTTCTGGGGCAGCTCACATCTAATGACTGAGGAAGGCAGAGATATAAAGGCCCTGATATTTTGACCTGATTGGAGAAAACTCTAATAGACAGTCCTATCTTCAGGGATCTCCATTGACTTGAACGAGGCTGTATTGGGCCTGCGCTGTAGTTCAGCTTCTCCCTCTGATCCTCCTTTTCAAACATGCTGATCTCTAATAAGCATCTTGTACCCCAAACTCTATCATAGCATCTGCTTCTAGAGAACTCAGCCTGCAAGAGGCTCTCTGGTTCCTGAAGTCATCACTAACTCTCCTACATTTTTTTCTGAGGAGACCTTGATGTTTGTCACTTGTTGTTCAGCAGGCAGTAATGGAAAAAGGTAAGTGTGTGGGTGGAGACCTATTATTGTCTAAGAGAGCTGCCAGCTATTGTAGTTCTATTACTCAGAGACCTAATCACTTCTTTTAAATGCCCCCCCAAATTAGCAAAGGCTGTCTTTGCTTTTAGGAACAGTGTAAAATGAGATTTTTTTTAGTATTAATTGAGAATAATACAACTGCTATAATTTATATTTCTGCTATAATTCAATAATTCAATTCTGATATAGAAAAGAAAATTAAATGTGATAGATGAGTCATAAGAAGTGTTAAGCATAAATAGTAAGCTAGAAGCTCATAAGATAAAGGCAAAATTCATAGGATATATTAAGTACAAACAATGAGTAAGCATATAGCTTGTGAGAAAGGCAGAATATATAAGAAATTTCACATTTAGATAATAAGGTAATAACCTAAAAGATATGTTATAAGACAGATAGAATCAATGAAATATATAATAGAACAGACAAGAGTGTTCTTATGGATAGAAAGTGATAGAAAGACCAAGACCAAATCATGATCATGCTACCTCTAGTTATGCCACCTGTAAATTGACCAGACAATGATGACATCTTTTAGGATACAATTATGGCTTCATATGTGCTGTACCCAAGAAAAATAAATAAATCTCATAGCTGTTTTACAGACTTATTGACAAAATACATCTGTGTCTAAGTGTGCTTGTCCCTGCATCTCTCCAATAGAGTAATTGTATGCCATTGGTCTTAGGAATTTACATTTGTGTGTTGGGAACCCACAATAAGTAGTTTTATAACTATACCATTATTGGAGGAGGGTTGATGTGGGAGAGAGAGAGATGACGGGGGAAAGAGAGAAACATTCTAAGGATTCAGGTATGTAGTCCTTCTACCCTGTTTGCACCCTATCCTAAGTGTATTAAGCTCTTGCATCTTTTCCCTCTTGCTTCTCACTGTGTTTTAATAATCTGTGTTTATTATTTTCATTATAATTTGGTTTGTGAACTTTGTGTTGTACTCTCTGGGATTATTGGATAGCTTGTCTGATAGTGATGATGGCCACCATCAAGCAGCCCTATGGTATGACTTATCTGGAGAAGAACTGAGGCCTCTGGCCAATAGCCATGTGAGTAATCCTGGAGTTGGACCTTCCAGCCCCAGGCTTTTCTTCTCTTCGAGTGCAGGATGACATCAGCCCTGGCCATCATCTTGATTATGACCTCATGGCAGACCCTGACTCAAAACCACCCACTAAGCCACTCTCAAATGACTTTAGCACTAGCCAACATCTTGATTATGACTACTTCGTAGACCCTGAATCAGAACATCCCACTAAGTCACTCTCAAATTGTTTACTCACAGAAACTGTTAGATAAATATTTATTGTTTTAGGCCGCAAAGTTTTGGGGGATAAGTTGTTACTCAGCCATAGGTGACTAATACAACCATCCACTGTGATGTATAGCTGAGGGTGAGGAGTTCTTACATATAAATATTAAGAAGAAAGGGATCCTTCATTTCCTTCAAAAAGTCTGACTTTATCTTTTGACCACAGACAGCAAAGAAGCCAGCAATTTGTAGAAAATAATCAAAATTTCTAAATTTTGTGGAAAGAATTACAGGAAACTATACATTGTTTAATCTTTATAAGACTGTTCCACTTTTATGATATTAAAACTTGGAGTAATTTGCTTTGTTGGAATGATGAATGATATCTCCAAGGGAGTCAATACCTCATCATGAGCAAAAACCTCGCATGGATGTCTTATCATTGTTCCTCAGATTTGTTTTTCACCTAAAATGTACTTAACAAATCAAAACCCAAACCTACCCTTCTTTTTCCCTGGGAAAATATGTTTGCTGAATTTAATAGTAGGCTTTAGTCAAGGTTCAGGGAACCTCAGAGATTCAACACTTGCAGCAAAATTGATTCATAGTCCTGCAGCAGGTTTACTTCACAACACACTCAAGTGTTATATGCACTTCATGTTACCATCACTTGCCTATCTTGTGGTAATGCCAAAGTCACATTTTCTTTCCTGTGGACTTGATAATAGATCTGAATGTTTGGAGGAAGAAATATTTGGGCTTTCAGCAACTCTCACAGTTTTACTTTCCTATCAATGATTAGCTGAAAATTTTGAAGGATGAATGTACATTGATTTTCTCTACCAATGCACCCATTGGTTCATTTTAGAACTTTATTTATATACTAGAGGCCCGGTGCACAAAATTTGTGCACCGGGGGTTGTGGGGGGTCCCTCAGTCCGGCCTCTGCCCTCTCACAATCTGGGACCACTCACCCCTAACCGCTCACCTGCCTGGCTGCTCAGTGCGTGTCATAGTGACTGGTCGTTCCTGTCGTTCTGCCGTAATGGTCGCTTAGGCTTTTATATATATAGATTTTATAGTCCTTATGAACTTAACAATATATATGTATTGCTAAGGTTCTAAAATCCTCACTGGTTTTTAAACCATGTGTGCTATGTAGAGCAAAGAAGAAAGCACAGAAAGGCTTTAGAACCAGACAGATATGAGCTTCAATTTTGGTTCTACTGCTTACTAGCAGCATGGCTCAGGTGTGGTACATTATGTCCTTAAACTTTGATTTTCCTCATAATTAATATTAACATAAGGATTTTAGTCTCATGGTGGTCTTGCAAGGGCTCAGTGAAAAAATGTGTGCTAAAAATACTGTCACAGGGTAGGCAAACTTTCTTTTTCCACCTTTATTCATCACTGTAAACCATTACTCATGCTTCCCACCCATACAGACTCCAGAACATCTTATGGTGCCTACTGTAGTGTTTCTCAGTGAATATTTATTGAATTTATTATTATTTTATTAATAAAATCAATAACACTTTGAAATACTATAAACTCTGACAATATCAAAAATATCTGTCATTGACTAACCAAATTATTGTCTGTATGTGTGTATGTGTTTGTATAATTATACTCCTGGATGCATTGTTACCAACATAAAACAAATCAGTCCAGAAAGAGAATCATAGAAATAGATAATTTTCACTTAGAAACTGCTCCTTGTCTTTCCTCTCCCAAGTCATCCGACTTATCTTTTAGAAACATGTGTTATTAGAATATTCATGAGTTCTTTAGCACTGTTATCTGAATACTATTTTTCTGTTAAGCAGAAATATAGTGGCTTTAATGACCTTGTAGGTAAATCTGATTCATTGTCTATTTCTTAAAAGAATTTGCTATGCTTGTTATAAAAGCAGATGCCTGGACCCTTTGTCCTACTATTTTGACTCAGTACGGGCTGGAGTGGGGCCCAAGCACCTGTATTTTAAGCAAAAAAAAAAGAAGCCTACAAGGGATCCTAATGCACATCAAAGTTTGAAACCCAAACACACAAAACTTTATTTTTAAGAGTTGAGATTATGATCTCTTGAAAAATTAAAATTCAATTTTAAAAACTTTACTTTGTAATGATAATGTGATTGACCCTACTATTTATCAAAATTTGGAGTTATTTTGGTGTCCTTCCTTCCGTCCATACATCTAATCAACAAGAGAATCTAGTACGTTCTTTCTCTAAGATATACCCTGAATCTGCCTCCTTTTGTCCCTCACCTTTGGCATCATCTTAGTCCAGGTATGGAACACTGCAACAGGCTATAACTGGCTTTTCTGGTCCACCCTTGATCGGCTTTAGTTCATCATTTCAAGTAGCAGCAAAAGTAATCTTCTTAAAGTCTAAAACAAATCATGTCACCCCCTAACTTAAAGCTCTTTCTTGGCTTCTCTCTGTACCTGGAATAAAGACCAACCTTCCTCCCATGACCTCCAAGGCCCTGAATCATTTGTCCCTCTCCAACCCCATGGTGGGCCACTTCCTCAAGCTCCGTGGGCTGCAGCCCTCCTCATTTCCACTTGCTCTAACGTGTCCAGCTTTCCCACCCCGGGGATTTACATAAGTTGCTGCAGTGCTCTTCCCCTCCAATCTTTGTGGTGCTGGGTCCTTCTTTGTTTAGGTCTTGGCTCAAGTGTCATCTCCCCAGAGTAGCGCCCCCTGACAACCCATTTCAAGGTAGATTTCCCTTTGCTTCCACCTTATTCTCTATCACAACCTTATTCTCTATTGCAACCCTTTATTGATCTCTTGTATAGCATCTATGACAAGTTATAATTATCTTCATATTATCTTTTTTCCATCTATACAGTATATGATAGATAAAGAATGATATAAAGTTTTTTGATAGATTGAGAACAAACAGTTTATTGATTTAGTCTGAGATATTTATATTTTCAGTAAAAAACTTCCACTGAGTCACCTGGATAGCTTAGTAAGGGAGCTTACAAATAAGTAAAGCTTAATCAAGAGGCTTTAAAGTTTCTTTGAAAAATGAAGAAAATCTACAGACTATATTGAGGAAGGGGAGCAGAGAATGTTAGCTTTAATACTATATCCCAAAATTGAGGGCAGAAACCCTACAACACGAGAGGATAAATAATCTTACCATCTGGAGGTAGTTGGCTGAAAGTCATCTAGCACAAAACATCCCAACCTAGTAAAATATTCACAAAGATCTTTTACGGGATCCTCTCCTTAGATTATCATTATAGATCTTCAGCAGGAGCATTTTAATACAAGGGTATTAAATATGTTATTAAGAACTCCTAGGTCTGCCAGTGAAACACACTGCCAACATGTGTCAGTGGAGAACTGCCTACAAATCAAACTAGCAGCATTTGTCCCATATGCCAGTGGAATAGCAGATGAGCTTTCTTAATGTTTTTTTTCTTTAATTGATTTCAGAAAGAGGTGGGGGGAATGGGAGAGGGGGATAGAAACATCAATGGTGAGAGAGAATCATTGGTTGGCTGCCTCCTGCATGCCCCCTACTGAGGATTGAGCCAGAAGCCCAGGCATGTGCCCTGGACCAGGAATCTAACCATGACCTCCTTGTTTATAGGTTGATGCTCAACCACTGAGCCACACAAGCCAGGTGCAGATTAGCTTTCTTGAAAGGAGAATTTGCAAGAGGATAGAAAGTGTTAACACTCTGCCCTGTAGTAATAGTTTCTCTGATGTTCTTCCTGAGGCCCTCTAGGTAGATTTCAGAATCCAGTTGATGCTAGAGGGGGCTGGGGGTAAGACAGGCAGTGACAAGTCCCTCAGAGCTCTTTGTTCCCCTTACCTACTGGCAGAGCTCTGCTCCTAGAAATATTCCTCTTCATCATCAAAGAAGCCATTTTCCAGAACATAAGAGCAGTCTGGGTTGGATACTGCCGTACATTCCTGAATTGACTTGTAGAGTCTGTGCAGGTAGGTGACAGCACATACCCAGCAGCCAGAGGCCAACCATCATCTTGTGGAGGACAGTGCTGGTAAACAGTAGGCTTTTTGTTGTTAATACATTAAAATATTTTTTGAAATAACTTTATATTTAGAGAAGAGTTGGGAGGATAACACAGAGAGTTCCCATATACATACTCTCTACCTAGCTACCTGTAATGTTAACATTTTACATAACCATGTACATTTATCAAAACTAAAAAATCAAACTGAATATAATATTAACTAAACTATAGACTTTATTAGGATTTCCACAGAAGGCTATTGATGGCTATGATTTTGTAATAGGAATACATCTAAGCAAAATTTAAAAGGGAGTATCTGATAAGGTCAAAAATGAGTTCCAAGTGTCAATATTCAACAAGCAGTTCTGGAAGCCAGTCTATATAAAGAGAGTAACCAAGCATCATTTAAGTTTTCTGGCTGTTGTCAAGGTAGGTATTTTTTTGTTTTGTTTTCATTGCATTGGTCTTTATCTAGTTAACTTCTATTTGATGTTTTTTTCTCCTGTCAACCCTGCTCTTTAGGAATTAGTGGCCCAGTGGAGTAACAACGTGGTTTGTTAAGCATGAATTAGAGCAGAGGGCCAATTTTACTTTATCCTGGGTTAAGTTGAAACATGTAAGTTTTGAAATGTAGTTACTATGTGGGAATTGTAACAAATAATTGGAAGTAAGTACTAGTAAAGTGATTTAACAGAGACAACATTTAATCCAGGCTCTCGATTTTTTTCCTACTGGAAATGATCTTATTCTTAAATGAAGTTAAGTTTCTACATCTCAATCAGGCATCGGTTACTCAGTTCTAAATTGAAAGCTCTGGCTGATATTTACTAGTAACTATTGGGACAGATAAGAAACCAGCATAAAAGTTTGATTTGAGGTAACTTGTTTTTTAGAGATTACACTGCACGGGACAACCATAGATCAATGATTTGAGGCACTCTACATTTTTGTTCATCTCTCTTTTTGGTTCTCTCACATGTTAATTCTCTTCTGAATACAATGAACTTTCGGTGCTGGAGCTGTGATTTTAATCAAAAGGATTTCTCAGGAAACACTCTAAGAAATTTTAAAAGTGGTTTATTACTATTTGGAAATTATCCCTGTCATGGTAGGACTTATCTTGAAATTGGTACTACCTAGTTTTCTTCTTGGCATTAAGACTTCCCTGAAAGAAATCAGAGTCTTCGCCCATCAGCAATTATAACTTTACTAGTAGCCCTGTGCATGAATCAGTGCACCAGTAGCTCGCCAATAGCTTGCTGC
>NW_005370552.1:3562165-3576707 GCF_000412655.1 Myotis brandtii | reverse complement strand
CTCCGCCCCCCCCCACCTCCTCCTTCATAGCTTGCTGCCCTGCCCACTCCTGTAGCTCTCCGTTGCCCCTTGGTAGCTCGCTGCCCCACCCTCCTGCTGATCCATGATCCGGTTATTACTTGGTTGATAGTTAACCTTCACGGCGTAATGACCATTTGCATATTACATCTTTATTATATAGGATACTTTGCTATATAAATAAACCTAGAGTCTCATCCCAACTTAGTTGCTTACTGGCCCTGTGTCAGTAAGTCATTGTAGCTCAAAAGCTTTTCCATGCCCAGCTGGCGTGGCTCAGTGGTGGATCATCCACCTATGAACCAGGACAGGGGTCCTCAAACTTTTTAAACAGGGGGCCAGTTCACTGTCCCTCAGACCGTTGGAGGGCCGGACTATAGTTTAAAAAAAAACTATGAACAAATTCCTATGCACACTGCACATATCTTATTTTGAAGTAAAAAAACAAAACAGGAACAAATACAATATTTGAATTTGCATGTGGCCCCCGGGCTGTAGTTTGAGGACCCCTGAACCAGGAGGTCGTGGTTCAATTCCTGGTCAGGGCACATGCCCGGGTGGGGGGCTTGATCCCCAGGGTGGAGAGTGCAGGAGGCAGCCAATCAATGATTCTCTCTCATCATTGATGTTTCTATCTCTCTCTCCCTCTGAAATCAATACAAAATATATAAATTTTTTAGAAAAAGCTTTCCCACTTTTGTTCTCATTTCATCTTTAGGCAGAACTTCATGACTCAAACAACTGAAACGTTGCATGTGTCGTTGCACAAGGACACAGGGCCAGTAAGCGACTAAGTTGGGATGAGACTCTAGGTTTATTTATGTTTCCTACAAGCAACTTTTTGATCTTTACTCTAAAGAAGCCTAAGATACTGCAGTACTACCCTTCGTGCTCCAGGATTTTTTTGTGTGCTTGCTTATCTCTAACAGTAGAAATGACCTCAGATTTCAATAATGTTCAAATGTCAGTGACTCTCAAATGTAATTTGTCTGTGGTTCTGAGATCAGCTGGCCAAAACTAATCTAATAACATGGGACTCTCTTTATTTAATTAAATCATAAGAGAGAGAGAGAGTAATAAAGGACTTTCTCAAATTGTCAGCAGGGGTTGTCACTTTTTATTACTTTAGCTGTTTCTAGTGAATTATTTTTCTGCTGTAGAATAACTAGAAAGTCTAGTTCTGTTCTAGTATGACTGACCTTGCCTTTATGGGCTTTTGGCTTAATAACTCTCCCCTAGTCTAACTTCTGTTCATTTATGAGTTTGCCTTTCTAATATGGTTAGGACTCAAGAGAAAGCTTTTTATATTGAGTTTCCTCATTTGCAAAGCACTAATGATGGCAGTTTTTCCTGCTCTTATGACCTAATCAGAGTTAGACAAAGTCTTTTATGAAAACACTTGGAAGACAAATCATGGGCAATGGATAGGCCTTCTTAGATGTACAGTAAAAATTAGCCTAGAATGAGAAAGCAAAAATCTGCCTTGCCATTTGTCAAATCAGGATAACAGATACAGATAAAGCCAGATGCAAATTATCAGGAAACAATATTTCTCTCCAGGTCATCACAGCTGTAACGTATCATAAAAACCTCCTTTTTAAAGAAAGCAAAATATGAAAAATTCTCCAGTTTATTTTATGATTCTAACATTAATATGAAAACCTGACAATCCCATATAATAAAAGGGGAATATATAAATTACCCTAACGGGGGAACGACTTCCCGGTCGCTATGACGTGCACTGACCACCAGAGGGCAGCTGCTCAAAGTGGGAGCTGCCCCCTAGTGGTCAGTGCGCTCCCACAGGGGGAGCTCTGCTCAGCCACAAGCCTGGCTGAAGGCTGTGAGCACAGTGGGGGTGGCAAGAGCCTCTTCCGCCTTCTCGGCAGCACTAAGGGTGTCCAGCTGCGGCTTAGGCCTGCTCCCCGCCGGCAAGTGGACATCCCCAGAGGGCTCCTGGGCTGCCAGAGGGATGTCTGACTGCCAGCTTGGCCCAATCCCCAAGGAGTGGGCCTAAGCTGGCAAGTGGACATCCCCCAAGAGGTCCTGGACTGTGAGAGGGCACAGGCCAGGCTGGGCACATGCCTGGGTTGTGGGCTTGGTCCCCAGTAGGGGACATGCAGGAGGCAGCCAATCCATGACGCTCTCTCATCATTGATGTTTCTATCTCTCTTTCTGTCTCCCTTCCTCTCTGAAATCAATAAAAATATATTTTTAAAAAGAATGGGCAACACTCTGATCTTGGTGACATGGCAGAGGTTGAACTCGCCATTAGTTAAGTCCTGGAACAACCCCTGCTATAAGTTGGTATTGGCAAACATAGTCTGTCTGGCTTCCAAAACGTAGTCTCCTTTTGCCATGGGCTAGCTCCTGGTAACTAGGCCAGTCGTACAAGTATGTAAAACTTAGAAGCAACTTCCTTGTCTCTGTGTTTGAAATATTTGTAGAGATGGAGCTCTTATGACATGAATATGAGGAGCAAGGCACTGTGGGACACATGGAAAGGTCTGGTCACACAGTGGAGAAAATAATTGCTGGATCAGGTTAACAGCTTGAAGAATCCGAATGTGAAAGGCTCAGTAAAGTCAATAAAGTAAAACAGAAGTCTGTTTCACAGGACTGGTCTTATGAGATATTGCCCCTTTCACAGGGGTCACCTAAGACCATCGGAAAACACATATATAATTACATATTGTTTTTGTGATTAATCACTATGCTTTAATTATGTTCAATTTGTAACAAAGAAAATACATCTTGCATATCAGATATTTACATGATGATTCATAACAGTAGCAAAATTACAGTTATGAAGTAGCAACGAAAATAATTTGATGGTTGGGGGTCACCACAACAAGAGGAACTGTATTAAAGGGTCGCGGCATTAGGAAGGTTGAGAACCACTGCTCTAGACTGAATGTTTCAGAGGAAGAGATTGCTTCACCCAGCTGTGGATCCAGCAAGCCTAGAAACTAGAAGTTTTCAATGAATTTAACTGAGCAGGTTGACCTTTATCTTCCCCTCTCCTGCCCTTGGCTTTGGAAGTGCCCTTTTTAAATGATTGCATTTTGAGGACCCTGTTCATGGTGTCTCTTCCTTGGCCCCAGGCATGTGTTACTGTAAGTGACAGAACACTAAGCGTAGCCCTCTGTTTCTATTCCGTTCTTCAGTTTATTTTATTGAGGTGAGGGCCTAGCAATCAGAGCTAACTTATACCTCATGGGGCTGTCATGCACAGCATCATGACTATAGTCAATAATATTGTATTGCATATTTGAAAGTTGCTAAGAGAGTAATTTTTTTTAAATATATTTTATTGATTTTTTACAGAGAGGAAGGGAGAGAGATAGAGAGTCAGAAACATCGATGAGAGAGAAACATCGATCAGCTGCCTCCTGCACATCTCCCACTGGGGATGTGCCCGCAACCCAGGTGCATGCCCTTGACCGGAATCGAACCTGGGACCTTTCAGTCCGCAGGCCGACGCTCTATCCACTGAGCCAAACCGGTTTCGGCAAGAGAGTAATTCTTAAAAGTTCTCACCACAAGAGAATTTTTGTAAGTTTGTATGTGACAGATGGTAACTAGATTTAGTGTGGTAATCATTTTGCAGTGTGTACAAATATTGAATCATTATGTTGTACACCTAAGACTAATATATTATTTGTCAATTATACCTCAATAAAAAAGATTTTTGAAATTTTTTAAAAATTTTTATTGTTGACACTACTACAGATATCTGTGTTCCCCCTCTTTGCCCACCCAGCCCACACCCTTCCCCTTCCTCTGGCCATCACCACACTGTTGTCTGTATGTATTGGTTATGTTCTTTGGCTAATCCCTTCACCTTCTTTCATCTGTACTCCCTCCACTCTGACAGCTGTCAGTCTGATCCATCTGTCCATGTTTCTGTTTCTATTTCGTTCATCAGTTTATTTTGTTCCTTAGATTCTACATATCAGTGAGATCAGGTGATATTTGTCTTTCTCTGACTGGCTTATTTCACTTAATAATAATAATAATCTCCAGGTACATGCATGCTGTCACAAAATGTTAGATTTCCTTCTTTTTAATATTTTAAAATTGATTTTAGAGAGAGAAAGGGAGAGGGGTAGAGGGATAGAAACATCGATGAGAGAGAAACATCTATTGGCTGCCTGCTGCACACCCTGCTTCGGGGATCAAGCCTGCAACCCAGCATGTGTCCTGGCCAGGAACCAAATGAGTGACCTTCTGGCTCATGGGTCGATGCTCAGCCACTGAGCCACGGCTGGGAAGATTTCCTCCTTCCTTCCTTCCTTCCTTCCTTCCTTCCTTCCTTCCTTCCTTCCTTCCTTCCTTCCTTCCTCCCTCCCTTTCTTTCTTTTGGCTATATACTAGTAGTATTGCAGAAAAAAACTTTTTAAAATGCTAAGCGCATGGTACTTAGCACACTGAATGCTCTCAAAAAAATGTTGGCTGTTCTTATCAGGGGAGAGAAACAATATAAAAGGTGGAGTCATGGTCAGAAAAGGTCCTTGATGTTTAAGGCTTTACTAGGCAGAGAGAAAAAAAACACTAAATAAATGTTTCTTGTATAAAAATTTAAACAAGCCAACTTATGCCTTCTTTGGGCAGCTGGCAGAAGGACTTTCCCACTGGATGGTCTTCTGCTGCCATCTTCTGGTCTCCTGTCACCACAAGCAGGACTCCTCAGGAAACTGAATATAGAGGCACCTCCACTGCTGAAGTTGGGTCCAGAAGTAGAAGAGAAGACCTTGTTCACGAACAAGCTGACCCTGCTGGCCCTAGTCCCTTCTTCATCATAAAGCAGGAAAAGCAAGAATTCTTTTTTCTTAATATATATTTTTAAATTTATTTCAGAAGGGAGAGGGAGAGAGAGACAATCATTGATTGGCTGCCTCCTGCATGCCCCTCACTGGGGATGGAGCCCGCAACTCAGGCATGTGCCCTGACCTGGAATTGAACCCTGACCTCCAGGTTCATAGGTGGAGGTTCAACCACTGAGCCACACCAGCCGGGTAGAAAAGCAAGTATTCTAAGATGCAGTAAAATAAAATTGTTCTAGTCTTTAATTACAAACCCTACATCTTGATTTATCCTGTTGTATATAGTATATTTTACACTATAGATTGAATGAAAGACTAAAGCGCTAGCTACAGCCATCTTTTCTCCTCTCTACTGATTACTGTTCTATGACTGCAAGCACAGATATACCACACTTCTCTGCCACACTCAAGTGGTTGCCAAAAGAGCAAGATCTGGCTTATGCTTATTTTTTAATTTTTTATTGTGGTAAAATAGACATAACACAAAATTCACCTTCTTAACCATTTTTCAAGTGTATAATTCAGTGGCATTTAGTACATTCACATTGTTGTGCAACCATTACTCCATCTACAGAATTTTTTTCATCTCCCCAAACAGAAATTCTGTACCCACTGAACACTAACTCCTCATTCCCTCCTCCCACCAGCCCCTGACAAGCACCATTCTACCTTCTGTCTCTATGAGTCTGACTACTCTAGGCACCTCATATAAATAGGATCATACAGTGTTTGTTCTTTTTTGTCAAGCTTGCTTATTTCACTTCACAAAACGTCTTTGTTGGGAAGTGGGGGAGAATTCCCCTCTCTCCCCTCTAATTCAGTGGTTCTCAACCTTCCTAATGCCGCGACCCTTTAATACAGTTCCTCATGTTGTGGTGACCCCCAATCATCAAATTATTGTCCTTGCTACTTCATAACTGTAATCTTGCTACCGTTATGAATCGTCATGTAAATATCTGATAGGCAGGATGTATTTTCATTGTTACAAATTGAACATCATTAAAGCATAGTGATTAATCACAAAAACAATATGTAATTATATATGTGTTTTCCGATGGTCTTAGGCCACCCCTGTGAAAGGGGGTCGCGACCCACAGGTTGAGAACCGCTGCTCTAATTCTTATAGCCAGATTAGTTATAAAGTAATAAAATTGATACAAGACCAGATTAACAGGAGAAAAAATTTACTATGTGTGCATGGGGGAATCACAATATGATGCTCAGATCATAAAATGGGGCTCAAAGAAGTGATGGAACTAGGCACCTTCTATTACTGTTAGATCAAGAAACAAATGTGTGAGACATGGACAAGACAAAAAAAGTTAGTGCTTATTAGAAAGGAATCTAAGCAGGTTTGGGTATTCGTTAGTGAGGAATCTAAACAAAATGTGTGCTTGGGTTGTAAATTAGTAAAGGCGTGACAAGATTTGTTTACGGATGGTTTTTTGACTCTGGATTTTATAACTCTCAGATAAGGTTGATCTCAGTCCTTCAGAAGCAGGGAGGGCACCTATCATGAAGATTTATTCCAGCTTCTAAGGAGACAGAAGAGAGAAACTCTTCATGCTCTTGCTACTTCTCAGGTGATTTTAGTTCAAAATAATCAATATTCCATTGTAGAGTATTTGGGGCAGCCTTCCCTGGGCCCTGTTATCCTACAAGGTTCATCCATGTCGCAGCATGTGTCAGAATTTTATTCCTTTTAGTGACTGAATAATATTCTATTGTATGCAGAAAATAGAGAGGAATATGGTCAATTATTATTATTTTGTTTATTTGTTTATTATTTTAATGTATATTTTTTATTATTGATAGTATTACAGATATCTCCCATGTATCCCCCTTTACGTGATTACTTTTATGTATATAAAAATCCCAAAGAAAATAGGCAATACTAAGAAGTGAAACACTACAGGTATAGTTCAACTCCCTTTACCCTCCTTCTCAATACCAGTCTCTTTCCTCCTTTCCACAGGCAACACTGTGCTGAGGTTGGTGGGTTTTCTTCCATTGTATCTTTTCATAGTTTATTATATACTTAGCTTTCCAGAAACAAAATATGGTATCGTGCTTTTATGTTCACATAAATAGTATACTGTGGGCATCACTCTGAAGTTTGCTTACTAGTATTTCACTCGATTGGCTTCAGGATTCATTCATGTTACTACAGGTAGCTCTTGCCCATTTAGTTTTAATGCTTTATGCTATTTAAGAATATGCATATGACAAATTACCACCCTCTTATTGCTGAACATTTAGGATGCTTCCAGTTTTTGTTGCTGTTACAAATAATGCTACCATGCCCTAGCCAGTTTGGCTCAGTGGATATAGTGTTGGACTGCGAACCAAAGGGTCCCGGGTTTGATTCCAGTCAAGGGCACGTATCTCAGTTGTAGGCTCCTCCCTGGCCCAGGCCCTGGTCCTGGTGCAACCAATCGATGTGTTTCTCTCACATCGATATTTCTCTCTGTCTTTCCCTCTCTCTAAAAAACAAAAATCAATGGGAAAATATCCTGGGTGAGGATTTAAAAAAATAATAATCAGAAATAAAAACAACAGCAAATAATGCTGCCATGAACAGCTTTGGAACATGTTTTCTTGAGCGTAGACATTTCCTTAGGTCTCTAGCATATATACCCTGGTTCAGAATTGCTGAGCTGTAGACCATACACTTCATCACTTTTACTAGATATTATTAAAATGCTCTTGGTATAGAAAAATATCCCTTCAAATTGCAACAGTGTTTGCGATTTCCCATTTTTCCATACTCTTGCCACCAATTGGCATCAGACTTTTTAATATTTGGCAATCTGTTGGGAAGTAAATATGTGACTTCATTATTTTCATTTTCATGATGCTTAGGGAAGATAAGCACCTTTTCGCATGTTTATTAGTCATTTGGGGTTTCTTTGCTATTATACAAATCCTAGGACTGGTTTATATTTTAGAATGGAAAGGGTTCTAAAGCATAGCAGACCTCTGAAAGCTTGTTTGTGATGGGTGTTGACCTGTTCACTCTCTGCAGCATTGAATAAGAGCACCACAATTCTGTTTCATAGCTTGCTGCCACCAGATGGCAGCACTGCACCGCGGTCTTTAAGTCCTGCTTTTCCTGAAACATTTTCTGTAAGATTCAAGATGGTGGGTCTTAATCACAAGGTAACTATGGCTTTCTGGACATTTATGTAAACAGCGTGTAAGAATCAAAAATACTTAAGCAAAGGCTATTATCTTTGGAACAAAATTTGAAAGCAACTTAAGCTCTAAGTATCTAAGTAAATATTAGATTTGTTTTCTCCTGTGCCAGCCTTAAACGTAGATGATAAAACATCAAAAGCAAACATCCTTTGAGTGATTATGTACCAGGAACTGTGCCAAGCACTTTTCACATGTTTCCATGTAATTCTTACTACAGTTGTGTCGGGGGTCAAGTAAATTGCTCACAAGAGCACACATAGTGAAATGTCCCAGCCATGTCTTTCAACAGGAGCAGGCGGGTTCCACAGTTTGTATTCCCCACTATTATGCTACTCTGGATCTTAACATATGCAATTCTGAAATCAACTCATGTCCAAATCCCCTAAGGCAGTGGTTCTCAACCTTCCTCATGCCGCGACCCTTTAATACAGTTCCTCATGTTGTGGTGACCCCCAACCATCAAATTATTTTCGTTGCTATTTCATAACTGTAATTTCGCTACTGTTATGAATCATAATGTAAATATCTGATATGCAGGATGTATTTTCATTGTTACACATTGAACATAATGAAAGCATCGTGATTCATCACAAAAACAATATGTAATTATATATGTGTTTTCCGATGGTCTTAGGCGACCCCTGTGAAAGGGTCATTCGACCCCCAAAGGGGTCGCGACCCACAGGTTGAGAACCGCTGCCCTAAGGAATGTGTGCTTAGGGTAAAAATAAACCGGAGCTAACAAGGGGGAATCCTTTCTAAAGCTGTTTCCTCGTGGTATTGACACACCTGCTTATTTCTGAGGTCAGCTGTATCTTCTAGTAGCAAGCCTTTAAAAAAAATCTTCCTCCTTTCAAAATCAGTTTCTGAAAAGAAATAAACCATGCTTGTCACTTTGCAAACTTGCTATGAATTTTGCAGCATCCAGGAAGAAAACACTTGGCTCCTAATGCTGCATGTGTTCATGAAGTTTCCAGCAACTCTGTTCCCCTGTTACTCCCCAAAGACTCCAAGTCCTCATTTCTATTCTTTTACTGGATCTGGATGTTCAGCTTATAATCATCGTTGCTAATTTTCACTAGTGATTAGTCTTCCTTTAGAAACGTTGTGCTGCTGTGTACGGGTGGGGGGAGTAGTATTTCCTCTATCCTTCTGAGTTCTTGGCTGAGACCTCCGTAATAAAAGGCAGATGTACAAGAAAATAGCAAACAGAATTGTATTGACCTGTAAACCTCATGTATATATGGGAGATACCCAGGAAAAATTACTAACTCCTTGAGGTGGCTTAGAATTTAGGCTTAAATCCATCTTTAACTAAAGACTAAAGCAGTGGTTCTCAACCTTCTGGCCCTTTAAATACAGTTCCTCATGTTGTGACCCAACCATAAAATTATTTTCGTTGCTACTTCATAACTGTAATGTTGCTACTGTGATGAATCGTCATGTAAATATCTGATATGCAGGATGGTCTTAGGCGACCCCTGTGAAAGGGTCGTTCGACCGCCAAAGGGGTCTCGACCCACAGGTTGAGAACCGCTGGACTAAAGGAATGAAAGGCATGGAGGGGAGGCCAGTGCTGGGGAGGTGACCCCGAAAAGCACAGTAAATAAGGGTAAGTTTAAGTCCCTGTGGATTTAAGACTCTTGAGATTTAGCATCATCCTTCTCTTCCTGGTCCAGAGAGGGAGACACCGTTACAAATGGAAATTTCCTTTATAAATGTAAATGCCCCTTAAGGAAGAGTAACTTCTCTATTTTCAGTTTTTCTCGTGTCTGCTGCTGCTTAAAATAATCAGCTCCAATTAATCCTTATGCTAAAGAGGCCTATTTCGAGGTGGCCTATTCGGCTCCCCTTCAGCTGTTTTGACAGACTGGTAATACTACTTCTCGCAGTGAAACTGAAATTTGCCACAAAAGAGACTTCTTGGGCATCACTGTAAATGGTCTTGGCTCTACATCTGGTTCCAGTTACTGTTGTGGTGGCCAGTTCTGACCAGGCTTTGGCTACTTTTCCCAGAGGCCACCAGACAACGCCTGGCCCTGAGCACACACTGAGCCCTTGCTTTCTGCTCTGGGGCTTTTCTGGCTCTGATTCTTATCTGACAAGAGACTTAATACCAGTAGAATGTCTCTTGATCAAAGGATAAGAACTAATGGGCAAATGGTTTTCTTCCTTAGACAGATAATTCTTAGACACGTTTTGTAAGGTTCCTCAGAAGATCCTGAAGATTAGTCTTCACTCACCCACTGAGTCACTACTATGTCATCAGTAGTAGTGGCCAACTTGATACTGTATCCTAATATTTTTTTAAAATATATTTTATTGATTTTTTACAGAGAGGAAGAGAGAGGGATAGACAGTTAGAAACATCGATGAGAGAGAAACATCAATCAGCTGCCTCCTGCACACCTCCTACTGGGGATGTGCCCGAAACCAAGGTACATGCCCTTGGCCGGAATCGAACCTGGGACCTTTCAGTCCACAGGCCAACGCTCTATCCACTGAGCCAAACCAGTTAGGGCTGTATCCAAATATTGAATTGCCCTCCTTCCATCCCTTCACCTCTGCTCCTTCACTCCTATTCCTGCATAGTATTTCCAAATAAACTGCTGTTAGAAGCCATGACCAAATACCAGTAGGCATATATCTTCAATAATAATTTTAAAAGACAGGTTTGTTTATCTTGCAGAGACAAGGGAGAAAGCGCTCCAGGAACATCTTGGTAAGAGGGACTAGGGAAAGACTTCTTATAGGATGTGGGGTTATGTTGGATGATCCTAAGGAGGGTTTAACAAAGTGGGGACCAGTTCTGATTTGGATGTCATGAAGAAGCAGGGTGCAATTCAGTTGTTGGTTACTTGTTGGGGAGCACACGAGACTTGGTTAGAAAGTTTGTAAGGAGGACATTCTGAGAGAAGGGAAGTGTGTGGAAGGCCATCTGCCCTGTTTATCAGAACTCCGCCTTAGGGGAGTGCAGAAGGCGGTGCCCCTAATTATTCCTTGACCTTTCCAAACAAGTCTGTGCATGAGCAGACCGCAGGGTGTTTACTGGAATCCTCATGCTTAATCTTTAGGTGTCCTTGCTTAAAAGACACAAAAACACATGTGTCCTCCCAAGATTACTTACCCTGCTGATTGTATCTGAAAGATAAACTTTATTTCAAACTGCTGTTACAATAAAAGCCTAACGAAGCAGGCAATTGAGGCTGTCTGGTTACTTTAGCCAGGCAGTCCCTTAGCCCTCTCTTTCACAACAAACATTGTGTCAGAGTAATCATTCATCCATTGCTTGGGATCTTCTGGTCGACCCCGGCAGTTACTTCTCATAATTTTTATTCAGAGGGAGGGTGACTAAAGTGGGGCTAGAGTTGTCATTAAAAAGAAGCATCAGTCATTCATGTTAGTCAGAAAAGGGATGTTAACTCATGATGTGTGCATGTGTGTGTATGTAAGTGCATTGTAGAGTGGCCTTGTCCCTGTCACACTCCAAATATGTGACTACAGAGTACTTGTGTGTACATTGTTTGTATTTTGCAATCATTGCTTATATTTAGTTAGGAACATTATGGTCTAACCATTAGCAGGTGGTTTTTCACTTTCTCATTACCTACTTACAAACCTTAGCCCAGGTCCCTCCAAATCAGAGCCCAAGAAAATGTAAAACAGGCATTAAGATGGGACTAGTTCCCTTTCTAATCAAGCAATCCTGCTTTTCTCATAGGCCTGGTCTGCCTTTGCACATATTATTTCTTCTGAGAATGTTGTTTTCTTGTGCCTAGTGAAAGACTGCCTACTCTTCAGTATTTAGCCTAGACATTCTTTGATCCATGTTGCCCTGCTGGATTCCACCAGCCACAACAATGATAAAGAGATTCCACTCTATGCCCAGAAAATGCCATGTCTACCTCTCTGATAGCACTTTTCACATTGTTTTGTAATTTGGGATTCTGTAACAAGGCATGAGAAACAAAGCTGTTTGAGATCAGAGTATAGGTCTAGATCATTTGAATGTCAAAATTAAATTGGAAAATCATGTAAACAAATATTCATCAAAATAGGCATTTAAGTACTAGATATGAATGGTTATAGGAACCTGACTACAAACTGGACTGTTTGGTTGGGAATCCTGTCAATAAAGATAGCATCAAACTTAAGTTCAGTAGCCTCGTAGTCAAGAACATCTACCACTTGCCCACAAATTATAATTCTTAGGAAAATTCTTCTATACTTTTCTTATAAGATTATTCTGTGTCACTTAAGCTGGTCAGCCTACTGTCCCTTCAGCATATCTGTCACCTTCTCATGTCAGTACTGTGCTTACAATATTCCTTTCACTGAGAAAGAAGGCATTTCCCTATCTCTCTTCCTCTTACCTTTTCTAGACAAAACAGATTAGTGCCATGCAGATAACAGATATGAAAGAATGTGGTCTAAATGCTAAGCAGAAAGAGTCATCTGATCCCAGCTCTCAAATGCGGGGACACTCAGCCCTCACTTTTCACTTCCCATTGTCCAGGCACTGTACTTCATGAAATATGGGGCATTGTGATCTGTGCATGTGTAGTGATAATCTCTCTGTGAGCTTCATGCCTCTGCTCAGTGGAGCTATGAGTCACCAAGTTTCTTATTCAGTGAGGGACATAGAAGTCTCTTGAGAAATAACCCCGCAGAAGACACTGGATTGTCTTAAGTATCCTTTTAAAGAACTGCACCCCTGACTTGAATGGTTGGAATGATTCTGAATATCAACCTGGCTTGCCACTCAGCCAGTCCTCCAGCCCCAACTAATCAACACCTGAGTCCTGAGGTGCTGAGGCTGCAGGTAAAAATGGGCAAAACAGTCACATTGAAATTCCTGGCACTTGGGACTTAAAACAATGCAGCTTTAATTCCAAAGTAATGTTTAATGCAAAGGTGAGGGGAGAGGAATTGTCTTCTGAGAAAAATATAGCCATGTACGGTGGAACAGAGGCTCTATATAACCTAATGAGTTACCCCATTAAGTTCTTTCAAGGGATGGCAATACCAGGGCCTTCACCAATGATGGCAGGTTTTTATAATCTGAAGGACATTGCCTCTTGAGGACATGAGAAGGCAGACATCTCAGCTACCGGGAAGCACAGCAGAAAGAAAGAGAAATGCCTGATGTCATGGAGTGGCAAAGAGAAATACATTGATCAGGCGAGGTGTCCCTGAAGACTCCCAGAATAGTGCCTCCCTCTTTTTCTCTACCTCCGCTCAAGCCTGAAGATCCTGTTTTAGCAGGCGTGGGGGAAAGATTTGGCGAAATATTACTGATGATTGTGACTTGTACAATTCTATCTTATATAATAAAAGCCTAATATGCTAAGTATCCGGCCATTTGTTCGACTGTTTGACCAGTTGCTATGACGTGCACTGACCACCAGGGAGCAGACGCTCTGACCGGTAATTTAGCTTGCTCCTGGGGTCCGGCCAATCAAGACTGGGCGAGAGGGGCCAGACATGCCCTGGAGCCCTCTCGAGGTCCCTCCCCAACTCTGATCTTACACTGGTGGGGTCCCTCGGCCTGGCCTGCACCCTCTTGCAATCTGGGACCCCTTGGGGGATGTCGGAGAGCTGGTTTTGGCCCAATCCCTGCAGGCCAGGCTGAGGGACCCCACTGGTGCATGAATCTATGCACTGGGCCTCTAGTATTTAAATAGGATCCTCAGGAATGAGGACAGGTCATTTGAATACAAAATCTGCCTTCAGGGGTTATTGTTGGGGTATAAAAACACAGTTTTATATATTATTGTTTTCTGAATCACATTATATGCAGGGGAGAAAATAATGTCCCAAAACACAATGCCCTGAGCTTCTCTTGTCTTTCTATATTCATATTAGCAAAGACTTCAGCCTTTCTCTCTAGATTCCCTTTTTTTGTAGTAACCCCAAGAGCAGTGGTTTAGTTAGTGTTAATGGTCCATCTTATTGTTATACCTTGAAGAATAAAAAAGCAAAGAACCTGCTTGGGACTCTTAAAGGTATCACATGTCTTGCCATGAAATTCAGTTCTGTCTCTATCAATTGACCTTTGGTGATTGAAGTCTTATTCTTGATCAGATGATAGTACCTCCCATGTTACCCATGGTTATAGGCCATCCTAGACTTGCCTAGGTCTCCAAGTTATAGTTCTTTATCTACAACTAGGAACCCAGTGCACGATTTCACGTGGCGCCGCCCATCCACCTGCAGCCCTGCCTTGACACCCGAACCTGTCCACGCAGAGCTCCAGTGTGCCTGGCCCAGCCCCCAAACCCTCTGGCCTTCTCTGGCTGCTTCAAGCCCCAACCTCAGTCCCTCCAGTCGCCTCGAGCCGGTCCCGCCTCCTCCGGGCACCTCTTCGCTTCCGCCCATCTCCGGAGCAACGCCCCAGCTAATATGCTAATGACTGGTCATTACCTGTTACGACGTCCCCGCTCATTAGCATATTAGCTCTTTATTAGTATAGACTAGAGGCCCGGTGCACAAAATTTGTG
>NW_005370552.1:3536560-3560922 GCF_000412655.1 Myotis brandtii | reverse complement strand
CAGCTGCCTGGCTGCCAGCCACCATCTTGGCTGACAGTTAATTTGCATAAGGATATGCTGATTAGCCAATGGGAAGGGTAGCGGTCGTACGCTAATTACCATGTTTCTCTTTTATTAGTGTAGATGTTTTTGTTATTTCGTATAGGCACTGCCTTGGATTAGATTCCAGAACCAGAAGGAGCTTTGAGGTAGAATCTTCAATTAGCCTTTTCATAAACCCACAACCATAATTCCTTGCAGTGTTTTATATCCCGGCATAGACATCACCATCCTGGTTCAGTCTCTTT
Organism: Myotis brandtii; assembly: GCF_000412655.1. NCBI lineage: Eukaryota > Metazoa > Chordata > Mammalia > Chiroptera > Vespertilionidae > Myotis > Myotis brandtii. The sequence goes on along the minus strand of NW_005370552.1, from coordinate 3,560,635 downwards.
CTGCTTGCATGAAGGTTTGATCATCAAGGTGTGACCATCTTTTCTATCATCAGGTCTTAGCCAAAAACACCTCCAATCACCAAATAGGTTTCAATAATGTTGAGTCTCAGGAAATAGTTTGTAGTCTCAACCTTTTCCCTCACAGAAAGTTTCTAGAAAATTTCTCCATGGCTTTCTCAGAAAACATCAAGTTTTATAATTAATGAAAATGGACAGGAATGGGGGTACAGCTGGGTGATTCTATCCCAACTATCAGAAGAACTCCAAATCTTCTTTCCCAAAAACAGAGTTTCTATCTGCCTTGCTACTATTCAGCCAGAAGGAAATATTTAATTTATTCTCTACAAAACAAGGAGGGTCTGCTCCAAGGCCATTAATGTCTCCATTGCTATACATAGGATTCTTAGAGAAATAATTACTTATGAATTATCAGCAAAAATTTGGCCCTATTAAGTACCCCACAAATTTTTTCTTTATTGTTTATGTAGAATAAAGGAGTCTTGGGAAGTTTATGAATTAGTTCACTTTTTAAAATATATATATTTTATTGATTATTTACAGAGAGGAAGGGAGAAGGATAGAGAGTTAGAAACATCAATGAGAGAAGCATCGATCAGCTGCCTCCTGCACACCCCCTACTGGGGATGTGCCTGCAACCAAGGTACATGCCCTTGACCGGAATTGAACCTGGGACCCTTCAGTCCCTAGGTTGACGCTCTATCCAGTGAACCAAACCAGCTAGGGCTGAATTAGTTCACTTTTTGTGTTCATTAGAGTTGTTCGTTTCAGGCTGCCCACTTTCCAGATACATGGTAGGATTGGACTTCCTGTCTCTTTGTGGGTAGGTGGGACCATGTGACGTATTTTGGCCAAAGAATTATAGTTATTGGTGTGAAACCTACTAGAGCTATCTTTCTACCACAGCTACTGAGAATGCTCCAAATGGTGGCTTCTTTCTTAAACTTGAGGACGAAATAGAATAGAACAACAACCAAAGATTTAATGCGATTGAATCTTTGCTATTTTTATCATGGTCCTGATAGGTTTGGCTATCAGGGAAATCATGGAGGTGTGTTACTTGGATCTCCCTTGAATAAAGAACTTGCTGATCAACTGTGAGGTGAGGGGTGCAGCTCGCTGAAAGCCTCCAGCTGTAGCACCTTTAGGATCCATTGCAGCATTCGAGCCAAGGCTGTGCTCTTTTCCAGTAGCCCCCAGACAGTGACTGAGCATGGTGGGGACATATTCGGGCTTGGCTATTTCTACCCAATGTGAGACTCTGCTAAAGGACAGTCTGCTTTGGTGCTCTCCATTGTGTTAGTCAGACTTGTCACACGTGCATTGCATTCTGAGGCTCTGTCTACCGGATTCCGCTTTCTCCCTTCTTTCCTTTCACAGGAGTCTTACTGGCATCAGGATCTGAAGTCTTTCTAGGTCTAATCCTGCCTTCTCCCCATTCATCTTTCACAGACATTACTACCCAACACACATCTTATTCTCTGAACTCATTCTCAGTGTCTTCGTACCAGAGAACCTAACTAATACCATTATACTCTGGTTAAAGCTATCTATTTTGTGTACATAGTGATTAGGGCACAGGTACATGTATTATAGCATAGACCAGCGGTTCTGAACCTGTGGGTCGCGACCCCTTTGGCGGTCGAGCGCCCCTTTCACAAGGGTCGCTTAAGACCATCCTGCATATCAGATATTTACATGACGATTCATAACAGTAGCAACATTACAGTTATGAAGTAGCAACGAAAATAATTTATGGTTGGGTCACAACATGAGGAACTGTATTTAAAGGGCCAGAAGGTTGAGAACCACTGGCATAGACGATGCTAGGGAAAGGAAACTATGAGAAATGGGCAGGGATGAAGCAATATCCTTTAGGGGTAACTGAGAGTTACATTTAAACCATCAGTGCCTGAAACTAGCAGAGCAGCTTTAAAAGACTGAAATTGTTGGTTAGATAGTTGCCCTGTTCCTGAATGTGTTTCCCCCTTTATTTGAAGGGGATTGCTCTACTTTTTCTTATCAAGGTCAAAGCAAACCTCTTATTGTGTAATTATTAATGCCTGTTCTGTCTGTGGACTGAACTGTGTGGGTGTCCACCACTTTCCCCTAACTCTAAGTACGAAGGAGAATCATTTTCACAGTTAAAACAGAAAATTAACTCACGAGAATAAAGGAGAAAAGCTCCTGTCCTGAAAGTTTCCTCTTTCGAAAGACATACTGTGGACATGTAATGTTTCTTAATAATGAGAAGAAGAATTTATTTCCTCCACTCCTGAATAGTTATTATTTAGCTGGGAATGAGACCACCAAATAGGTCAAAAGGACATAATCTGCAGCTTCTGCACATGATGATAAAAATAATATGCTTTGGGTTTTTATAATCGTCTTAGGTAGCTACTGACTTGTTAAGTATGATATGCCCTACAGGTTGTCCTTACTGACACTGAACCAGAAGTTATGGCCCCGAGTTTAAGTGTTCCACAATTACCTTCCTTGGGATGTTAATTATCAACTTGGATTTCGCTCTCCTGGATGACTCAGTGCGCTGTAATAGCCGTGATGGTAAATACCTGTGGCAGGGTTGCAAAGCAATCATCTCCATAAAGAGGGACTGGATCACTAAGACAGAAATGGTCCCATAAATCCTAGTGCCTGACAGGTCTCAGGGAGGCGCTCCCTCCAGCTAAGAGAAGTCATTTGGCAGATTCAGCACAATCTGCTGTAGTGAACTAGAATTATATTGCTTTACCACAGCTGACTTATCTGTAGGAAAATATGTATTGGAAAGAATGATTTTTCCCTTGAATTCTGCTTCTCTTGCTCCTTCCCTCACTGTTTAGTGTTTCAGTTATGTCTTCCAGAAAGCAGAAACTGAGATGGAATTAAAAGTGCAGGTCCTCGAATAACGTGGTCTTGTTTAATGTCGTTTCATTATAATATTGATGAGATGCCATAGGAACTTAACACTTGTTTATATCAATTAACCTACGGTAAAATTGCTTTTGTTATGTCATTTTGCTTAAAGTCACAGAATCTATCGATGATGTCAAGTGAGGACTTCTGTAGTTTGGGGGGGGGGGAAATAAATGCCCATAGAAGGTAAGACAGAGGAAGCAGGATTGGGTATGTGAGAATCAACAAGTAATCTTTTCTATCAAAGAAGGGAATTTAGGCAGCTGCCATTTTGGCTCGAGTGACTTGCAGCTCACCTGGGGGCTGTCATTTTGAAACAGCAAAGGTCAATCCCTTCCTTGAAATTAGCCAATCACACAAGAGCTCTATGACCAATCAAGAGTGAGGGACAGATCACGTGCATCAGAAATAAAAGCCTGAGAAGACTGCCTGCTCAGTGTGCATGCTGCCAGACTCTGTGTTGGTGCATGCCCTCCTGCAGGAGTAAAGACACTGGCCTTGCTGTCTGGCTCCCGAGTATCCTTTGTGTTCTACCAGGACCCCTGATTTAGGGGGCTCACCTTATTCTAACAGGTAGGATGCTGAGTTGATTCCTGGGGACTGAGAAGCTGGGCTGGGTAAAAGAGCTTCAGACCATGATGCATGTATGACAAAGTTTGGGCCAACCTAGTGGGGACGTCCAGAGCAAAGGTAGCTCATTAAAGGAATCTCACATTGGATAGAAATGACCAGCTCGAGTGCCCCTGCCATGCTCATTTGGCAGTTGCAGCTTCCTGGGAAGCCTGGCTTTGGCTCAAAAGAGGGAAACGGTCAGCTAATTGCAGTTCTCACAGCTGAATGACATCCATTGAAAGGGGATCTAAGTGATGCACCTCCATGATTTCTACATGGGGCGTCATCCTTCCCATGAGTGCAAAATGGATTCATTTTTGGGTTCCTCTCGTGGAATACTTAATGCAAAAATAACGACAAGGTGGTAAATATGACCTCACAGAGTCTTAAGGTCAGGGGTTGAGATAAATGACACTTGGGGGAAGCCTAGTGCTTTGGCATCCTATGTGCTCTACCAGTACTAGTTGGGTAACCGTTCACAAGTCATTTCTTTTTTTTTTTAAATATATTTTATTGATTTTTTACAGAGAGGAAGGGAGAGGGATAGAGAGTTAGAAACATCGATGAGAGAGAAACATTGACCAGCTGCCTCCTGCACACCCCCTACTGGGGATGTGCACGCAACCTAGGTACATGCCCTTGACCGGAATCGAACCTGGGATCCTTCAGTCCGAAGGCCGACGCTCTATCCACTGACCCAAACCAGTCAGGGCACAAGTCATTTCTTAATGTCTCTGAGACTTGGTTTCCTGATCAATGAAATGGAAAAAAATTATATTGAAATATAATTGGGAGGGTTAAATTTTTGTTTTAAAAATTCTCTTTGTAAAGCACCTGCCATCATTTTTTAGTGCATCCTCTTTCTCTTTTTTTAGGTGAAAGATGACCTTTAAAAATAGCTCAATTAGCTTGAGTAAGACCAGTTTGGGAGCTGGTGGTTCAAGACGAGAAATGCCTGATTATTTTAGGGTTATTAAAATCAGATGTTTTAATAACTATTCCCATATTGGGTTTCTTCCACTTGCAACCAAAAATTAGATAAGGCACAAGAGGAGTTTATTGGCTTATGTAAGCAATCTGTAAGGCCAGAGTTAATAATGGATTTAGAAATAATTAGAACCAGGGGTTAAGATGCCAGAGAACCTTCACTCTTCACCTTCCTTCTCTACTTCTTTGTTTCAGCTTTATTCTCTCAGGATATCATTCTTTCCAAGGCAAAAAAGCAAGGCTCATATTTCTGTTGGTGAAGCTGGAAAGATGTATTTATGTGAATCATGGAACTGTGAGTGTGTCTCCTTAATTATAATCTAGAAAATCCTGTTAAGGGCAATTCCCACCCAAATCAGATAGACTAGTGGGGGTAGAGAAGTTTATCAAAGAATAGTTTACCCAAAGCCACTGCCTTCAAGGTCAGTACCTCTGAACTAGAGATCTTCACTCTACCAGACTGAAGATGAAGCAGGCATAGCTTCTGCATCATCAATTTTCCTTTTCTTTTTTCATTCTAACCTTTAGCAATGAGCTGTAGAATTTATGGTGGTGAGGTGTACAGTTGGACTAGAAGCTATTATGTGATTAAGAACAGTCACATTGTCTTTAAAAAGACTTTTTTTTCTTAATTTCTTTCTACACATATTTTTTTCTCCCATAATTTTATTCTGTTTTAACAGAAAGGATGAGGCTCAATGATCTGGTGATATCTTAGGTTGGATTACCCCAGCAGCAGAGGTGAGGCGAGGATTCATTTGGGAGTTGATCCCAGTGCTCACAGGAAGGGGAGTGGAGAAGGAAGATGGAGTTGGCCTGGAAGCCAACAAAGTGTGCATTAATGGCCAGGTTACTTACCTGTGAGCAGCTGGGTTTCAGCTCTATTGGGAACCTCTGGAACATGGTGTTCTATATTAAGGGGCAGGGAGACTGGAATGTTGACCTAACAAACTGTCAGTTATTGAGGAGGGCTATTTCTGAGGATGTTGACTCTATTGAAGGAGGGCTACTCCTGGAGGAGTGGGTTTCAGCAGCCAGAGAAATTTCTTAGGCACAGAGTTACGGGTTCCTTCAGTTGGTAGCTGTTGGGTTGGCATGCGCTAGAATAGTGAATATATTATTTATCTTTTGTCACATAAATTATCCCCACATTTTGTGAATGAATAAATGTCTATTATTTTTTTCAGTTTTATTAAAATATAACTGGCATATAGCACTGTGTTTGTTTAAGTAATAGCATGATGGCTTCATTTACATATATTGTGAAATAATTACCTGACTAAGTTAATATCCATCATTTCATATGAATATGAAAAACATATTTTTTCCTTGCTTTGAGAACTTCTAGGATTTACTTAGCAACTTTCAAATATACTATACAGTACAGCAATATTAACTATAGGGATCATACTATATATTACATCCCAGTACTTATTTATTTTATAGCTGGGAGTTTGTACCTTTTGACCCTCTTCATCCAACTTCCCAACTCCTGCTTCTGATAACCACAAATATTCTCTACTTTCTAAGTTTTTTTTTTAAGATTCCACATTTCAGTAAAAATCATACACTGTCTTTTTCTGTCTGACTTATTTCATTTAGCATAATGCCCTCAAGGTCTAGCCATGTTGTCACAAATGGCAAGATTTCCTTCTTTAGTATAGCCAAATGGCATTCTCTTGTGTGCGTGTGTGTGTATCACAACTTTATCCATTCATCTGTTATGAGAACTTAGGTTGTTGTAATTAATGCTGCTGTGAACATGGGGTGCAAATACCTCTTTGACAGAGTGATTTTGTTTCCTTTAGATATATACCCAGGAGTTGAATTGCTAGATCATATGGTAGTTCTATTTTCAGTTTTTTTGAGGGCCCTCCATACTGTTCTCCACAGTGGCTGTACCAATTTACAGTTTCATCAACAGGCACAAAAGTTTCCCTTTTCTCCATATCCTCACATCTGTTATCTCTTCTCTTTTTAAAAAAAATATCTTTTTATTGATTTCAGAGAGGAAGGGAGAGGGAGAGAGAGATAGAAACATCAATGATGAGAGGGAATCATGGATCGGCTGCCCCCTGCACGCCCCATACTGGGGATCAAGCCCGCAATCCGGGCATGTGCCCTTGGCCAGAATCAAACCCGGGACCTTTCAGTCGGCAGGCCCACGCTCTATCCACTGAGCCAAACTGGCTGGGGCTCTTATCTTTTTTATGATAGCCATTCTAAGAGGTAATATGTCATCGTGGATTTGATTTGCATTTCCCCAGCGGTTCTCAACCTGTGGGTCGCGACCCCTTTGGCGGTTGAACGACCCTTTCACAGGGGTCGCCTAAGACCATCCTGCATATCAGATATTTACATTACGATTCATCACAGTAGCAACATGACAGTTATGAAGTAGCAACGAAAATAATTTTATGGTTGGGTCACAACATGAGGAACTGTATTTAAAGGGCCAGATGGTTGAGAACCACTGCTCTAGAGGCAACTGCAAATTTGCTGTCATCAGCATTTCATGTACCTGTTGGCCATCAGTACATCTTCTTTGACAATATGTCTATTGAGGTAGTTTTCCCATTGTTTTAATGGGACTTATTATTATTATTATTATTTTTTTGGTATTGAGTTGTAAGGGTTCTTTGTATATTTTGGATATTAAGCCCTTATCAGATATATAATTTACAAATATTTTCTCCCATTCTGCTTGACATTGTGACTAGAGAATTTGCTTTTAAGATAACTTATTTGCATGGCTGTTGGCAGGAGGCTTCAGTTCCTTGCTGGCTGTTGGCAAAAGGCTGCTTATGTCCTTGCCACATGGGTCATTTCTCACAGCTACTTGAGTACCCTCAAGACATAAGAACTGACTTCTTCACAGGTAGTGATCCCAAGAGAGCGCAAGGAGGAAGCTGTAATGCCTTTTATGACCTGGTCTTGGGCAGTCACACACCAAAATCTATTTCTGCCATATTCTATTTTGGTTAGAATCAAATCCCTAATTTCAATCCATACTCAAGAGGAGGGTCCTCAGTCTCCACTTTCTGGTATGAAGTGTGTCAAAGAATTTGTGGGCATATTGGAAAACCACCACAGTGAGTATGAGAGGATATGGGCTGAGCAACAATAGCATCTGCTAATGATGGGCCTATATCCTATTTTCTATCTGTCACTAATCTGGGTTCTTACAATTCCTGGCAGAAGGTACTCAGGATCAATTAATCTGGCAACTGCCTATTAACACTCACTTCATCCCTTCCCAAATACATATACTCTTCCTGACTCTCCTCTCTTCTTTAACTTCTGTTCCCCCTAAAAGGTTAATAGTTGATTATTTTCCGCTAGACTAATGGATCTAAACAAATTACTTATCCATGTAAAAGTCTCTATAATATACTACTCCAGAGGCACTATCACATTATAATTTAAAGATTGTAATGCTGAGTACCTTTGTGGCACGCCCCCCCCCCCAACCCTTTGCCTAAGAGCTCTAAGTTTATGTATGTGGTCTGCCTGAAAATTGATCCTTTATCTTAAATGATGTTGACAACTTGGGCCTCAGACTTTTCATTCACATATAACATTCCTAGTTATGATGAACATCACCACGCCTCTATTTTAATACTACCTCATTGATCTCTATACCCCTCCTTTCTTCCTCTTAAATGTTTGATATTGTTTGGAATATTTTGGAAAGAAAGTCATTTTAGAAGAGAATGTGAAACATACTATATGTCTATCTTAGACTCTGCCTACGGGAACCCAAACTGAGACTGTCTTGAATACAGGTGATTTATTCGGGAGATGATTGCATGAGACAAGAGTGGAAAAGTGGGGAAATAAGGCAGGGAAGGTGAAAAACCCAATATAAGGGTACATATTTGAGGTCATTGTTATGAGGAACAGGGTCTTGATTCCACCTGGGCCTCCTTAGAAGTGTAAAGAAACTGATGGGAGGTCAGAGCTTTTATCTATTTACCCATCACTCCCTACCCCCTACTGTTTGAGAATTGTCCCTGAGGATATTAATTTCCCATACTTTGGGTCATGCTTACATGCAAGCAGAGCAAACTGTATTAAAGAAGGCCCTAGAGCAAAAAGCTAAGAGGTGTGTTTTGAGGTGCAATGAAGGTAGAAAAAGTGGGTCTTTGCACAGAACTGTCCACCATAGCCTTGGCTAAAATCAGAGAAGGGCCCAGGGGTACCAGATTAGGGTACCAGAGGCATCAGATACAATGGCCAAACTGAGACACCCCTTGGGCTCAATGGAAAAACCCTAATGGCAGATCACTGCCAGGGATTAATATTGACGAAGCAGATGGGGCTGTGAATTTACTTGGTAGGCTGGAAGTCAAAGTCTTTTTTTAAAAGAAATTCATGACTTGATTGAGATAGGAGCATGAATAGACAGGCAGGGAGAACTGGAAGGCAGATCTTAACAAAGCATAGGTCAGCAAAATTATATATATATATATATATTTACATATATATATATATTTACATATATATGCATATACATATATATGCATATACATATATACATATATACATATATATATTTGCTACAAGAGTTGGTGTATAAATATGGTTCCCCAGGAGGCCAGGCAGCACACACACACACACACACACACACACACACACACACACGCACACACTCGCACACTTGCACATCACAAGCTAAGCCAGGCTGCCAAATCTGATCATGATCCCCCCCACCCCCCGCTTTACTTCTCCATTAGATTTAGTTTCATAAGTCAGGACAGTGCTCCTGTGTCCACTATTGATTAATCAGGAATGTCTGCCTAGGCCTTGAGATGAGGAAGGGGATCGAGGTTGCACCTGTCAGTTACAGGGTCATACCCATGTAGGCAAAACGAACCTCATCTAGAACAAGGCCTCAGATAAATAAATACTTGAGATGAGAGCATGACATTTTTCTCTTAACTAGGACTACTCGATCTTTCATCTTCACTTGAATCCCCTAGACCAGTGATGGCGAACCTATGACACGCGTGTCAGAGGTGACACACGAACTCATTTTTTTGGTTGATTTTTCTTTGTTAAATGGCATTTAAATATATAAAATAAATATCAAAAATATAAGTCTTTGTTTTACTATGGTTGCAAATATCAAAACATTTCTCTATGTGACACAGCACCAGAGTTACGTTAGGGTTTTTCAAAATGCTGACACGCCGAGCTCAAAAGGTTCGCCATCACTGCCCTAGACATTTGATTAATATGTAAATTCTGATTCAGTCTGCCTGGGCTGAGGTCCCATTTCTGCATTTCTAACCAGCTCCCAGATGATGCTGATACTGTGGGTCCTCAGATATTAGTACCAAGCCCCTAACTTTTCTTTACCCACCTTATTTTTTGTGATTTACTGCCAAAATATTATGTTTCGAAAAAATAAAATATTATGCCATTTACAACTAAAAATACCAAACAAAATGATATCTGGTTAAAAAACAAAACAAAACAAAAAAACCAAAACACTGTGAAGGGCAATGAACTGCAGAATCTGAGTGCGCGTGGCCTGCAGGGTTCAGTAACAGCTCCTGTGCCCCTGCCCCTGACAGACCTGCACTGCAGCGCTGCCAGGAATCCCAGGAACCTTCCCTTCCCACCTTTATTGCTGTTTGCCCCATCATATTGTTTTCTACTTTTGGTTCAATACAAGGTGGGAGCCAAGACGGTAAACAACCTTTGATGACTGATGTCTTTTCCTTGTACCCTTTCTCTCCTTAATAAAATCTACCCGCTGTCAATTGCTGAATGCTTCAAGGCAGGAATAGAAATGTCACTAAAATCAGTCAGCAATACTTTGGAACCTGTTCTACCAGGGATTCCCTTGGATTACAGCAATAATAAATTTAAATCTGCATCGTCCTCTCCTTCAATCCTTGACTCCCTCTACCTGTGTCTTCCTGCCCTCGGGTTGCCTCTATTCAGTCTTTTCCTAAAAGATGCCCAGTCACCATGGAGTACAGTCAGCTGCAGCAGTGGCAACTCAAACCTTCTCTGCTTCACTGTTTTTCTTCTCCAAAGAATCCAGCTCATAAAATAAATGATGGAACACATTTCTTTCTTCTCTCTCTCTCTCCTCGTCCTCCCTCTGTTCTCTCTTCTTTCCCCCTCACAACTTACCCTCTCCTCTTACCCTTCCTGACTCACTCTCTTTTTTCCTCCTCCTGCTCCCAGTTCTCTTCCTCTCACCCTCTGGTTTTTCCTTCTCTCTCTCTCTCTCTCTCTCTCTCTCTCTCTCTCTCTCTCTCCTCTTCTTTCTTTGTCCACCTCTTTCCCCTCCTCTCTTTTGCCTTCCCCTATTAATGTTTCTGAATGTGTAGGGATTATAAAAATCTCTCTGCCCATGAAGTTGATGGGTGTATCCAAAGCACGTCATGGTGGAGTTCCCTGATCTCGAGCTCCGTGAAGCCTAAAAGGGTTATGTCAGGCTCCCCCTTCAGTAACCAACCTTCAAATGAATGCCCCAATTGTTGGTTTTAAATTAATGAATTGTTACTAACCAACGACCTGAAATCCAATTACAACATAGAGTGTCCATTAATGTGGAACAAACACAGTATGTTTAAGGTAGCAGGGTGTTTATTGCTTTTTATTTGAAGGGATTCGGTAATGAGGTGGGACATTCAGCATCTGCCATTTCTGTTTAGAGCTCCCATCCTGTGATGTGAGGCCAAGTGGCTCTGGTCAAGCCAGGAGTGCAGACATTAGCCTCATGTTCACCACCTGGAATGTCTTATTAATATGATGAAAGTGTGAGCTAACGCTTCCTTGACAAATATCCTGAGCCTCTGGGAGCTGCGTGGAAGTGTGCATGATGTTATCACAACCCATCTAGACCTGGGATCCTACCAGGTCCGGGGCTCTGAAGCCATTCGGCTATATTTTAGCAATACAATGGAGGAGAAACGAACGAGAGCTGTCAGAAACATTCAGTGCCTTCCAACCCTCCCTTATATTCTTTGTCCTCCTCCCACCCTCTTGGCTGGGCTTCCTCCTCCTAAGCTTGCTAGAAGCACTGCCCAGCGCTTTTCTGACTGCATGTGGCTTTAGAGCTACTGTCAGTTGATCAGGAGAAATTACACTTTGTAATCACAGGCTGACTAGAACAGTGGTCGGCAAACTCATTAGTCAACAGAGCCAAATATCAACAGTACAAGGATTGAAATTTCTTTGGAGAGCCAAATTTTTTAAACTGAAACTATATAGGTAGGTACATTGTTATTAACTTAATTAGGGTGCTCCTAAGGCTTAGGAAGAGCCACACTCAAGGAGCCAAAGAGCCGCATGTGGCTCGCGAGCCGCAGTTTGCCGACTACAGCACTAGAAGCAACACATGGGCAGGAAAGCTGACCAATGTACAATCCTTTGTTCCTTATCATCCACTTTCTTTTTCATTACATTTATGAGTCCTTTTGGAAATCCATACACCTTGCCTTGTATTATATACAATGCCCTGGCCTTATATGCACATTTAACATACACAAATGTTCCTGTGTGAGTGTGCAGCAAAGAGAGATGGAGAATAATTTAAACACTTCAAGAGATTCTGTTCATCCTTCACTCAATGGGCTTGTACCCGAGATTGAGACTTCCCAAGGGGATAACAGATTCCAGGCTTCCATCTGATGTTCCTTACAACTTTTCTACCCTCACTTAGTATGATTCTAGTATTTAAAATCTTGGTATTTATTTTGGATACAACGTGGACCCCATGTGAAACTGGGCTATATGATAAAATTCTGTTTCTCAACTAGAGTTGTAGTAGAATAATTAAGAAAGAGCATAAGGACTGGAATCAGACTGGCTCTACATCTTGATACTAGTTACTAGCTGTTATTCCCTTAATTTCTCTGTGACTGAATTTCCCATGTGAAAAATGAGGTTGGTGTTGTAGGGGAGGAAAAACTTTCCTTCTCCCCTCATAGGTTGAGTAACTGGGACCTGTGAATTACATTGGCCAAAGACAAATTGACAGGAGAAAATATTTATTTTGCATGCTCTCAGGAGCTTCACAGAAAAGAAGTGAAAATGCAAACCTAGAAGTGTCTGGGTTTGAAAGTTTATATACCATTTTAACAAAGGGCAATACATTGCAGAGATGTGACTACACAATGGAGAAGGGTTTGGACCTCTAGGGGCTGTAAATTGTGGGAAGGTACATAGTATATGGAGGAAACTAATGAAATATATGGGTTATTTATTTAGTAAGGTTTGGTATGCAGACTCAGCTTGGTGCCATCTCTCTGATGATTAAGAGTCTTCTCTTCCTGGTATGGGAGAGGGGAGGGTGACACCTTCACAAAGAGTAATTTATGCTCTGCTTTCAGGCAGAAAGGAAGAGGGCAGAGAGTTCCTTTTATGTCTACTCTTTCTTAATGCCTTCAGCTCAAAATAATCCTTATGCTAAAGTGGCATATTTTGGGGTGGCTTATTCGGATCTCCTTCAGTGTAAAAAGTAAAAAACTCATAGTGTTGAGAAGTAACTATAGTAAGCATTTTATAAATGTCCTTTTTCCCTCTCAGGGAGATAGTTGATCAGGCTTTACTAGTAAGTGCCGCGCCAGCACAGCCAGGTTCGGTGAGCCTGAGGAGGGCCCGTGAAGGATTAAAGAAAAGCCAGACAAAGAGAATATAGCTGGGGCTTGGTGGATCTCTCGTGCCTGGATGAAGACACAGAAAGACCCAGCCTACAAGCCGAGGCTTTATTTTATAGTGAGATCAAAACAAGGGTAGTGGTCGATATGTTTACAATGTTCTTGTGAGTTTCACCTTGTTTTGGCAGCACTTGCTGCACCTCCCACAGCCCTTTAGCTACCTAGGAAGGAACTAGGGAGGGCTATAAGGTCAAGCTTAATTATGCTGGGAGGGCTCTGCCCTCCAAGCTGGGACTTATTTGTGTCCCTGCCACAGGTCAGTCCAAGGCTTAACCCTATAGCTCAGTCGTTCTCAACCTTCCTAATGCTGCGACCCTTTAATACAGTTCCTCATGTTGTGGTGACCCCCAATTTCATTGTTACAAATTGAACATAATTAAAGCATAGTGATTCATCACAAAAACAATATGTAATTATATATGTGTTTTCTGATGGTCTTAGGTGACCCCTGTGAAAGGGTCGTTCGACCCCCAAAGGGGTCGCGACCCACAGGTTGAGAACCGCTGCTATAGCTGCTCCCTACACTAGTAAACTACATAGCTGGAGAAATACATATATGTTTTTTGGGGACCACTGGAGAATGGGAGTGCCTTCACCAACCAGCTCCCCACAGAAGCCAAGGAGGGGAATCAAACATGTATGCGGAGCAAGACCTGGCCTTGCTGAAGACCTTCTCTTTGCCATAAGGGCTTGAAGTGGGCTGGTGGTGAGAGGGCTTGGCTAAAGGTTAGGCTGATAAGACATGGAAGGATGGTTTACTAAGTAATCTCTAATACCCAGTTTTCCTACCCTCCCTGTAGGTATTTCATCATAATATGCATGTATTCTAAAGACTTCCTCCCACAACTGGTTCTTGAGCTAGTCAAGCTAAGGCTCAGGGTCAGCCATAGGCAAAACTGGTTTTCTTTACGGTACTCTATTTTGCTCTCCAGTCAATATTTTCTCCACCCAATCCCAAATATATGCTTCACTTATCAGCATTTTCATGGTAGCCCTAAGCCTCCCAGAAAACTCCTCTTTTAGGTTGGATCCATCTGGAATTCCTTCCCTAGGGGCTCAGCTCTAAATCCAGCCAATATGACAAACTAAGGCCTGCTGAGATGTTAATGGGGGTTAATGAGTTATTCTCACCCAGGCCCAGCTTGAGGTGATATAGTTAACGGTCTACTAAATGATTCCATGGCATAATGTCCCCCTTCTCTTCCTCACCATTCCCACTGGCCTGCTGTAATTCTGAAAAAGTCCAGCATGAATCATTTATTTGAGTTAATAAGCTAGTATGTGGCCTGAAAGTTAAATTCTTAAGCAAGAATGTGCTGAAACAACAAGGCGATCTTAGCAAGAACCCCTTGTTCAGACAAAAGCTACTAGTTTAGTTTCCGTGGGCAAGGTGATTCAGGGTAGGGAAAACACAAATAGTGTCCCCTCTGTACTTAAACAAAGTAACTTGTTTTATTTTTCCCTGAAGCTCATTCCTCTCAAAGCTGCCTATTCATATCAGATCTGGAACATTTGCCAAGTACCCTACCCCAGGGCATAAGCTCATGTGAAATATTTGAAATAACTAAGAATGTAACTTGTCAACTGGACTGTTAACATTTAGTCTGTTTTATACTCCTAAATATTGAAAGATCTTTCTTAAATCTTGTTGGTGTGCTCAGCCTCAGTCGTGCTTTTTTTCCTGGACCTGCTTGTACACCTAGCTGTGTCTTAAAAGCAAGTTGGTGTATTCATGGTTCTAAATACTTATTCTGTGCAGCAAAAAATAAAAATTAAAAACAAAAATTGGATGGCTTTCAGAAACGTCAGGTTTGGGTCCAAATGCCTCGGGATGAGACAAATTGTCCTTTCACTGAGATCATCTTCACCGTGGAGGCTGTGTTGTGTGGAAATAAACAAAGACCACCCGTATGAGAACAAAGGCTATTTATTTCAAAGCTTGCTATACTAGTAGCAAGGGAGTCAGCTGCACTCACCTGTGTCTTGGCAGACTCAGAGTCAGGCAGATGAATGGGAAAGCTTCATAGTGGAAAAAGAGGAAGGCTTTAGGTGTCCTCTCCTTGGAGGCTGTTGGCATGGGGGAGCTGGAGGTGGGTTAACTGGCAGTGGGGCATTCTATGTGATGGTTAGTGTGCATGTCTGACTTTCTCTGGCTGGTCCTAAGTTGACAGTGGAGACATAAGTTAGGGAAACTGTCAGTTATGAATCACGTCCTGGCCATTGGGGACTGATTGTTATAAGAGTTATTATTTGGCTTTTTGTATTTTTGCAGAGATAGCAACCTGATTTTCTACAAGTCTGACTTATAGATATCAGGTTGGGCTGGTTACTGTAGATAATGATTTTGTTTCATGGGCTGGTTGCTGTAGGTTGTGGGAGAGAATTCTATTTTTATATATGGTCTGGCCATGTTTTCCATGTAGAATTTTAAAATTCTTATGTAGTTAGATCTGTCAATATTTTTCTGTGTTTTTTTTTTTAAGAAAAGAAATCATAGAGGAAGAAAAACAAACTTTCCAATTCTATTATGGTAGCGTTCACCTGTATTTTTCTTTAGCACATCTCTTATAAATAATTGAAACTGTGTTATGACAAAAACTAAGAAAGTTTAAAAATAAGAAATATATATTTTATTTATTTCTAGTCCATCCAAGTTTTAATATTTATAACAGATAAGGAGTAGTATAAATCAATAAAAAGACAAAGGACCCAACAGATATATGGGCAAAGTATATATACAGGCAATTTACAGAATATGAATAACCAAATAAACATATGAAAAGATGAGTAACCTCACTAATAATGCAAAAATGCAAATTAAAACAAAAATAAGACCTTTGCCAGCTACTGTTTTGGCAAAAGTTAAAGGAAACGAGCGAACAAGATTCCTGCACTCCTTACCCCATACTTTGCTCCATACTACCTCTAGTATTTTGGAAGCGATTTTTCTTATATTCATGCTAGTGCTTGCTTTTTGGTTATGAATTAATGTTTTTCTAGCAACATCTAAAATTTCAGTGTCGGTAACCTACCTTTAATCTTTCATTTTCTGTCTTCTTTCTCCCAATATCCTTTGGCTGAATTAAGTAGTGTACTGGAAGATGGAACAGAGTGATTCTCTCAGGTAATTTTTTCAACTATGTCTATTCTGCTACTCAAACTATTTATTTTTATTACCATAAATCATGTTTTCAATTTCTAGGAACTGGTTTTATCTTTTTCATAGCAATCTATTTTGCTTTTCTGGGTTAGTTTTTTTCCTTTTTTTGAATCTCATGAGCTGTGGATTTTATGACACCCCTTTATATTTCAGATGAATCCTCCTGTTTTATCTGCAATTGAAATAATGCTTTACTATGGCAGAAGTCTTGAAGATTGTAAGTGGGAAACATCGCACCTAGTTAGTTGAATCAGAAAAGGCTTTATGTAGTGGTTTATAACAATTGCTTTTTCAGATGGGTAAGATTTAAACTACCAAAAATGGGTGAAGCGTTCCTGGTTGAAGGAAGAGCAGTAACAAATGCAGGCCAGTACAACCTTTTTAGAGAACAAGAAGCTGTATCGTTTGGTTGGAATATAGGATGGTATGATGAGGGAGGAGTAAGTGGGAATGCTGGAAAGGTGTTGGGGGGGCATCATTTGGAGGGCCTGGCCTTGAGTGCCAGGGAGAAGACTTTGAACCTAGTCTGACATTGAGGAGATGCTCAAAGGATTTGAATGAAAGCATAGTATAACCGAAGATGTTGTTCTGAAAGATTAATCTGGCTACAGTGTGCAGAATGGATTTGAGTGGGGACTGTAGCAGGAGGACAAGTCAGGGAGACTACTAAATTACTTCAAGTAAGGTGTAATGAGGGTTTGAACATGTGGAAATTGAAATATTTCACACTCTATGCAGGATTTTGGTATCTAGATTAGAAAGTAGCTTATGCAAAGAAATAGTTGTATTTTTCTGTTCTAAGAATCAAGCATAACAGGATATGGTGATAAAATGCAGAGTGGCCAAAAATGTGAACTCTTGCTATATTAACAAGAAATTCACTCTTTCCTCTCTTGAAACATTCATTGAACTGTTTCTCATCATATTTCAACAAATGACATTGACAATATGTATGAAATGAGAACGGCATCGTTTGATGAGTTCTTCCAAGACCTAATCTTTAGAAATGTGCTTCTTAAAACGAATTTTTAATTTTTCATCTGGAATTCTTAACTAAACAGTATTTCTCCTTTACTTTTAGCATGTTTCAGAATAATTGTATCGATCTTGTTTCTTGAGTAGTTTCCAGGAAAATCTGCACTCTGAAGCTTTTCTTAACTTTAGAGACCCAAGAGAACTGAAGCATAGAGAACTTCAATGTAGCCACCCCCTCCCCTGCTCCCCTCCCAATAAAGCATGCTGAAGTGAGACTAGGATAAAAGAGTTTAATTTGCTGGGTAATAGCACATCTAACTGAATTTGTTTTACCTCCTGGGGCTAAATATCAGTACTGCAAGAGCTGGAGGTGAGGATTGGAAAAATACATAGATTTTCAGAGTACATTGTATTCCACCGTGTGCCTCCCAGACCCATCCCCTCATCCTTCCAGGACTTACACACCAATTGCCTTAGCCTCTGGGAGTGCTATCAGCCCTCTCTGGGAAAGCTTCCTTGCTCAATGTCATACCTTTTCCTAGGACAAATATGCATCTAGTGGTTTGTCTATTTGAGGGTATGAATGCCCAGCCCATCAGTCCAGTTTGGGACAATTTTGAATGGCCATCCTGACTTCAGAGTTCCTCATGGAATTGGCTGAGGCCTTTTGTATGAGTGTCTTATTACTAACTATAACAAATTAATATAAATGTAGGGGCTTCAAACAACCAAAATTTGTTATGTTACAGTTCTGGAGGTCAGAAATCTGAAATTAAACTCACTGGGTTAAAATTAAAATGTCAGCAGTGCTGCCTTCCTTCTGAAAGCTCTTGGAGTAGAATCCATTCCCTTGTCCTTTTCAGTTCTTAGAGGTTTCCTGCATTCTTTGGTCCATGACCCCTTCTTTCATCTTCAAAGCAGCAGCATAGCATTTTCTCTCCTCTCTGACCTCTGCTTCCATCCTTACTTCTTCTCTGACTCTCAGCCTCCTGCCTACTTCTTTTTCTTATAAGGACCCTAGTGATTACATTGGACCCAACTGGATAATCCAGGTTGATCTTCCCATTTCAGGATCCTCAATTACACATGTCAAGCTCCTTTGGCCATCTAAGGTAACATTCGCAGGCTACAGGGATCAGGTTGTGGATATCTTTGGGGAGGGGTCATTCTGCCAGCCACAACTTTTTGTGGCTGCACCACAGGCAGACTTCTTCTTCTGCCCTCAAATGCCCACAGGTGTCGATTCTAAGAGCATTCCCACTAAACTACCTGCACACAAATATCCATCTGTAGTCTGCTCCTCAGTAGACCTAACCTGTTATAGCAATATGGGGGGGGGCAGAGGGGGGGACAGGGGGAGAGGGGGACATCTGTAATACTTCCAACAATAAAGATAATTTTTCAAAAATGTAGTGGATGATGTTACTGCTGTTGTCTAGCTCCCTTTACAGACTGTCCAAACCCCACCTTCTGTGTGTTTTCCTCTTAATGATTTATACCTGCAGCCTTCCTTATAGAAGTACCCTTGAACTGTTAGTGTTGCCTCATCTGGAGACATTGAGAGCCTGGCAGTTTATGTGCCCAAGGGTGGCCCATAGCCAATGGCTGACTGGTCCAGCAATGCAGAAACCCACCCCCCACCCCCCGCCTTGAGGTGGGGCAAACTTTGGTGTGATTTCCATTCCAGAATTCGTCAAGAATGTGATTACCTAGAATCTTACTCTTGGTTTGTTTCTTCCCCAACCCTGCTCCGCTTCCCTTACTCCCTGATTGCTTCCTACTGGTAGCACTTCCTTCCAGGATAGGTCACTGACACATGAATCTTCATCTCAGGTTCTGCTTCTGGGGCCAGGACTAAAAATCTAAGGATGTGTCATCAAGGTTGCCCCTGTAGGGAACAGGACTATTATTCTCCTGGACGTTACAGGAGCACAGGGTGGTGGGGAGGGGAATGAAGACACCATGCCTTATTTCACCCAGTAGATAACTCATAACAAGGTTTCATACTTTGTCTCTCTAAGAATATGAATATTCAAAAAATTATAAAGCATTATGGGAAACATTAATCTTTTACAAAGCTCATTTCCTCTGTGCTTTACATTCTCAATAATGAGAATGAGACTGTCTTAGTGTATATTTTCAGCTACAAGGTTTTAGTGAAAACAGTATTTAATTTATCTGATAAATAAAAGCAGTATTTAATATATGTGATAAAATAACAACAATGTTTTAATTTCCCCAATCCTTTCTGAGTATGTGATATTACATGAGGTGCCTCTAAGTGAAAAAATAATAGGAATCATAAATTGCCATTTTATAAAATTCAGTAAAGACTTTTTTTTACATACTTCTCAGAAAATGAGAACATGAATGACTAAATTGACTGGATATCAAATCCATTTGGAAATCATGTGCTTTCTAATTCTTTCTTTTGAAGTGATTCAAAGGTGGACCTAATTTAGTTATCAAATTATACATAAAAAATCTGGGTATATATCTGAAGAAACCCAAAGCACTAACTTGAAAAAATTTATGCACCCCTAAGTTCATTGTTTGTTCTTTACAATAGTCAAGCTATGGAAGAACTCAAGTGCCCATCAAATAGACAAGTGGATAAAAAACTAGTGATACAGCCCTGACCGGTTTGGCTCAGTGGATGGAGAGTCGGCCTGCGGACTCAGGGGTCCCAGGTTTGATTCTGGTCAGAGACAAAGAATGACTCAGTAATTCCACTTCTGGGTATTTTACCCGAAGAAACCCCAAGCACTAATTCGAAGAGACATATGCATCCATACATTCACTGCAGCATTACTTACAATAGCCAAGATATGGAAGCAGCCTAGGTGCCTATCAAAAGTCAAATAAATAAAGAAGATGTGGTAAATACATGCAATGGAATATTACAAGGCTATAAAAAAAGAACAAAATCTTACCATTTGAAACAGCATGGATGGACCTAGAAGGTATTATGTTAAGTGAAGTAAGTCAGTTGAGAAAGACAAATACCATATGATGTCACTTATATTTGGAATCTAAAGAACAATATAAATGAACAAAACAAAAGCAGACTCAGATACAGAGAACAGACTGATGGCTGCCAGAGGGGAGGGGACTCAATGAAAAAGATGAAGGGATTGACAAGTACAGATGGGTAGTTACAACATAGTCACAGAGATGTAAAGAACAGCGTAGGAAATATAGTCAATCCTATATAATAAAAGGCTAATATGCAAATCGACCAAATGGTGGAAGGACTGGTCGCTATGATGCGCACTGACCACCAGGGGGCAGACGCTCAATGCAGGAGCTGCCCCCTGGTCATCAGAGAGCTCCCACAGGGGGAGTGCCGCTCAGCCAGAAGCCTCCGGGCAGCGCTTAGGATGTCTGACTGTTGGACATACCCCAAGGGCTCCCAGACTGTGAGAGGGTGCAGGCCAGGCCGCGAGACCACCCCCCCTGAGTGTACGAATTTCGTGCATTGGGCCTCTAGTAATGTAATAACTATGTATGGTGCCCGTTGGGTCCTGGAAATATCAGGGGGAACACTTTGTAAAGTATATAATTATCTAACCACCTGAAACTAATACAATGTAATATTGAATGTAAACTGTAATTGAAAAAAATTTTAAAAAGATAAAAAATTCTTTTTGATGATATAGCCACCATTGACTTTTAACATATATCTGGCAATGGAATGGTTTTGCTAGAACAGCAATTTCTATTCATTTACTTACCTAGGCAAGAAAGTTTCCTTTTTTTATTTTATTGTTTTAACAAGGCTTCTTAATTCTTACATCTATAAACATAATACAAATTTACTGTAACCTTTTAGAAATACCGAATATATTATTTACTTCATCTCATGAAAGGCTCTTTCTGTGCCCAGGTCTGGCGCACTCTCTGATGACTGCAGTGAGAAGCACCCTGCACTATACATTTTTGTTTGCTTATTTTTCTTTGCCTTACTGTTAAGCAAGGGAGTATACCTTGGGTGGTATTTCTCCTAGCTCTGTGTCACAGGGAAACTGGAGACTTCTTTACTAATTAATAAAAAGAAGTGGCAGAGTGTCCTTTTATGACATTCTTTCTGCAGACAAAATAGCATTCGCTCCATTACTTTGGAATGACTTGGCAATATGCTTTCAATCCAAGGCCACAGTGTTTGTTATATAATTAAGGAACTCTAAGACACCAATAAAAATTTAGGAATGCATACATTTCTTTGATGGGATTTGATTATCTGACAGTGTTAGCATCTTCAATTATGCATTTTCTAGGAAAGCGATTTTTAAACAACCTATTACCCATGATAACCAGCCCTACATTAATTGGGAGTTAGGATTTTCCAAAACTAACTGAATTTACTTATAATTTTGTTATAGTTCATACAAATGAGAGCTCATCAATATAACTATTGTATTCATTGTACTAGTTAATATCTTAGCATTATTAAAACCAGGAAAAAAAAAACAGTGAAAATTCCTTGTTGTTATAGTAAATTTTTAAAAAATATGTTTTTATTTTTTTCAATTTTATATATATATTTTATTGATTTTTTTACAGAAAGGAAGGGAAAGGGATAGAGAGTTAGAAACATCGATGAGCGAGAAACATCGACCAGCTGCCTCCTGCACACCTCCCACTGGGGATGTGCCCACAACCAAGGCACATGCCCTTGACCGGAATCGAACCTGGGACCTTTCAGTCCGCAGGCCGACGCTCTATCCACTGAGCCAAACCGGTTTGGCAGTTTTGATTTTTTTAGAGAGAGAGGAAGGGAGAATGACAGAGAGGTAGGGACATTGAGAGAGAAACATTGATTGGCTGTCTCCTGCACACTCCCTACTGGGCATCATACCTGTAACTCTGACATGTGTCCTGACCAGGAATTGAACCCGTGGCCTCCATGTTAATGGGTCGATTCTAACCACTGAACTACACCAGCCGGGCTATAGTAAATTTTAATTTTTATAAAAATCTCATAATCATTGCAAAGAAAATGTGAAAATCAAGTTGATGGTGAACTAGACTGTTTGATTTTAAGTGCTCCTGAGGGAATGAAGAAGAGGGAAGGGGGGAAAATAATCATGCCACAATGTACTCCATAAAATAAACAGCTTCATCATACACCAGTGCTTGAAATATATGAGAGCGAACATTAGAATTGCAAATGAATTGGGAGAGGAAAGAACTCTGCTTTTACATGATTTTGTTTTGCATTAGGCTAGGGGATTGTTTTCTACTATAAACTAAGAATTAATTCCCAACTTCAAGCAGAAGCATGGACAAAAATTACCTATTAATGGTGTGATAATTAAATAGGTGCTTTGTTGAAGGTCTGTCTCTTTTTAAATCATGTAAGTGGAACCTACTGAACTTGATTAATTAGAAAAAGAAATAGCATTCATGGCAGCAAAATACCTTACCACAAACATATGTCTAATTCCTAAAACATGACACTCCGTTTTAAATATGTGCAGGCTCCCCAGTTTTGGGGTTGTATATTTGGATGAACCAGATACTGCCTGATTAAATGACCTAGTCTTGGGATGCTGACATACATGGTTTGATTGTAAGTGCCCCCGAGAGAATGAACAATAATCAGTAACCCCCTACTTCATGCTGCTTCCCAATTGCTGATTCTTGCTTTTCTAACAGAGGTTAAATAGGTTTTTCCACCTTGATTATTAGTACTATATTTGGGGATTTTTCTACCTAATCTTATTTTGAATGCAAGCATGATGCATTTCCTCCTCTGTCCATAGAGGAGACTGCAATGGGAATTAGATAGATACAAATCTGAATATAGAACATAGTTCTAAATGGGTGATCTCAGGAAATTCACTCTAAGACTTAAGGCTAGGAGTTTTATTACCATTTACAAAGGATTTAATGTCTTTATTTACCCCTAATGGATCTGCTCCATAAATCCCCACAAACAAGTACTTAGGAAAGTGTGATATGTATAACCATAATTAAACATATTTACATGGATGAATAAAGCAGCCCAAGGTCAGTGTGGGAAACCTGGCATCTGTTCTCGTGCTCTAGTCACTCAACTTTAGCTGCTGCCTGTCAGGATGAAGCCATTGAATATCCATTCTATGTGGTATAGAATCCAGGGTCATGTCTAGGGTACTTTTCAACTTGAGAAAATCTAGATAAAAATGAAAGATCAATATCACCTAGTGACAAGCTTAAGGATAAAAGCCATGAAATATCAAAGGGACAGAAGGTGCTGTGTGTGTACATATGAGTATCTTCTGGGCAGTAAGGAGAGAAGACATGAGACCCAATTTGGCATTCAGAGTGAGAACCACCGAACTGTGAGTGTGGACCTGGGAAGACACTGGGGCACTTATATCAGAGTGGATGTGGCTCTTCTCTTGCTTGAAAACCCTGTATTAACTTCATTAGAGGAAGTTACCTTGCAAGGGAATCCCAAATTTCATAAAAACCTACTGCCACCACTCTCCGTTGCATCCAGGCCCATAACTGCAGGGGAGAAAATAACTTAAAAATTGGTAAAATGGCAAGGTTCTACTAGATTGTATCGGTGATAATCTGGAAAACACATATATGAGAATGAATTCTAAAGGCACTAAACCAAGGAGGATGAAATATAACATTGGCTAAATATACCTATTATTAATGAACTAGAGGCCCAGTGCATGAAAACTCATGCACTGGAGGGGGGGGGGCCCTTGGCCGGGCCTGCCCCCTCTC
>NW_005370552.1:3516367-3536543 GCF_000412655.1 Myotis brandtii | reverse complement strand
GGCGGGAGGTGACCTGGTGATCAGGGGAAGGCAATGCCCCCATCACACCTCTGCTGCTGCCACTGCCGGCAGCACAAGCCTTGACCGGCCCTGGTTACCTGAGCCTTGGGCGGCCCTGGGTGGCTGGGCAGCCGCCATCCGAGGCTTGTCTGTGCTTCGGGTGGCCCTAGGTGGCTGGGGGGGCTGAGGAGACTGGGTGCCACCATCTTGTGGCTGTGGGAACTGCCATCTTTGAGGCCGTGGCAGTCAATTAGAATATTCCCTCCTTATTGGCTTTGGGCATCGCCATCTTTGAGGGGGGGCAGCAATTAGCATATTCCCTCCTTATTGGCTGTGGGTGCTGCCATCTTTGTGATGGTGTGAGGGTCAATTAGCATATTACCAACTTATTGGCTGTTGGCACTGTCATCTTTGTGATGGCGTGAGGGTCAATTAGCATATTCCATCTTTATTAGATAGGATTCTTCTTCATAGAACAACTCAGCAGTCTCTACAGTTCAGATTGGACTCCATATACTACCTGAAACAGCTGGGAGTGGTTGACTAAAGCCTGAACACAGGAGTGGCCTATAAGGTTGGGATATGCACAAATCACATCCACTAGAAGAGGGAAGTAGAAGGAAGGAGGGTGTTAGGGTGAATGAGGCAGCGCAGATGATGAAGAGATGATGCTCTATTTTAGGGTCAGCTCCTCTTTGGTAACTGGAAGATACTTGACCAGCCTCTACATTGGCCAATCCTGTGGCATAAAGGGTATATCCCCACTAAAATGATCAGGTCTCTGTATTACTCTGCTTTGCAAGCTCATTTTATGTGTAGACAGAGAATTTAAAAAGCAATATTTATGCCCATTCTTGTTACAAACTGACTGTAAGCAATATGATTGCATCAAGTGTTCTCTATGTTTACCAAACTATTTCAGAGGAAAACCTTCCAAAACAGCTGCTTTATGGCTACAATGAACATCTTCTTTATAATTTCCCTTGTCAAAACAGCCTGTCCCACATTCTCTCTCCCAACCCTGACTCTTCAGTTTGCAGGGGAAGAAATATGAGCTAATGAGGGAGAGGGGAATGGAGTTTAGCAAAACAGCTGAAGAGGTGCCTTGAAGACACTCCAAGCAAGCTTGACCACTTTTCACCCTTCCTTAAAAATGCATGGAAATGATCCAATTAGTTGGAGAACAGAGTTTTTTTCTTCATTTGTAAGAAGATGAACAGTGAGAAAACACTGGCTGAAGTTTTTAAAGCTGAATATCAAGAGGATCCCTAGAAAAGAAAGAGATAATGTTATGGATGACAGGAAGTAAGGGCATAAGGAATTTATCAAGAATGCTGAGACAGATTTCAATGATGCAGAGAGGGAAATTTATGAACAAGTGACTGGGAGAAAGAAAAACTCAGAATGAAGAATGACATCAAATTTGCTTGTGCCTGAACTGACGGGGGCACGGAGGAAGAAAAATAGCGTATGTGTGAAGCCTATGTGAGGCACTGCTCTGGTCAGAGGTGCTATATGAACCTGGCTGCTCCTATGACATCATTCCATGGACCCTAGGGAAGTCTCTCCTATCCTCTCTTCCTGCTGTATCTTTGAAATTTGCTGTTAGGAATTACTTTATTATGTGTTCTTTCCCCTATAGTTTTGTTTTGAAACTTGCAGCACCGAGGATGAACTTGGTTTTGTGGCTGTGTTCTGTAAACACTTTCTGATTATTTTGAAAATGTGAAGTGTGACATCTCATGTTTAGTGGGGGAATAACTGCATGTGACATGTGCTT
The DNA here is from genome assembly GCF_000412655.1 of Myotis brandtii. Lineage (NCBI taxonomy): Eukaryota > Metazoa > Chordata > Mammalia > Chiroptera > Vespertilionidae > Myotis > Myotis brandtii. The sequence goes on along the minus strand of NW_005370552.1, from coordinate 3,534,763 downwards.
TCCTTAGCTGTTTGAGAGCACTGGGCATGCACTTGATATGTGGGACATTAGAAAGAAGGGTGCCAAAAAGAGAGGAAAAGATCTGCACTTCCTATTTTCCCATGCAGCTTTAGGCCATGGGAAAATAATGTGGTGAAGTCAGTGTTGCGAGTTCAAATCCCAACCTGAACTTATTTTTTATAGTTTAATGTTATAATATTTATAAACATAAATCACAAGTTAAAAGTTATAATATTTATAACCACATAACTCTAAATCACAAGTTAAAAGATGTAAATCACAAGTTAAAAGTAGATAATATCTCTCCTTGAATTCCATCATACTAATAGAGCGACTGCTTTTATTTTCTGTGTTCCTTTCCAGTATTTATTCTTATACATATTTTAAATAACTTTTGTAATTATAGAATACTAGAGGCCCGATGCTCGAAATTCGTGCCAGAGTAGGCCTTCCTTCCTCCGGCTGCTGGCACCGGCTTCCCTCTGGCACCCAGGACCTGGGCTTCCCTCCCAGCCCTGGCTTCGTCCGGAAGGTCGTCTGGAAGGACATCTGGTCTAATTAGCATATTACAATTTTATTATTATAGATTTTATATTTTGATTTTCTACAGGAAATAATTTTTCATGTTGTTACACAGTCTTCATAATAATAGTTTTTTATGGGTTTCTGTGCTATGATTTACTCAATTGTATTCCTATAGGACAATGGTGCTGGTTTGCAATTTTTGCACTAGAGAGCAGTCTCAAATTTGAGAAGAGGAACTATGTGGTCAAAAGGTTATGAATGTTTAGACAGCTTTTGAGACATTGGTGGATTGCTTTCCAAAATATTTTTGGCAATTTAAAATCCACCAAGCATTTCCACCTCACTTGCTAGCATTATGTTTTATCATTTTAAATGATTCAATTATTATAATGGTTTAAAACGTGATTGTATTGTTTTATCATATACTATTTCTTTGAGGGTTGGCAAGGTTTAATGGGTTCTCCCATATGTTTGAAATTTTCTCAAAATAAAAAGTTAAAAAGTATATATGTAGCAATTTTACAAGAAGTTGCAGGATGAATACAAAGATTTCTGAATACCTTTATCCTAATGCAGCAATTGGAAACATTTTGCCAGATTGGTTTATTGTTTTTTATATATATAAGTAATACTTTTTCTGAACTATTTGAACATATGCTGAATACATCATACTCCATTACCCATCAGCAATATTGTATTATGTTCCATTTCCTGAATTTTATCATTACCCTATTGTTATGTAAGAAAATATCCTTGTCCTTAGGAAAGACACATTTTAATTTAATCTCATCTAAAATTCATATTTCAGTTTTACAGATTATTTTAATAATATCATTAAGAACAACCTTCTTTCCTGTCCAGGAGTATGGACAGGAAATTCATGAGTATGCATGCACTTAGCTGTTGTGTTTCTTTAGTTTCTTTTAATGGGGAACATTTTTTTCAACATTATTTGTCTTCTATGATACTGACATTTTTGGAGAATATGGGCCAATTATTTGTAGAATATCCATTAGTGATCTAGTAAATGTTTAATAGTTATATTTCTGAAAAAATCCTGCTACCTAGTATTTGACAATTTCCATGATATAAATATTCCCACGGTGGCTGATGTTAAGCTACCAATGTGATATTGGTGGATGTGTCTTTGGAAAGAACTGTGCACAGTCAGCTCTCCTGAGCTGTATGCATGATCCAACTCTAGCACATCACAGAATGTCCCTCAATTTGGGTTGGTCTGCTTGTTTTCTCACAAATAGAATAGGTTATACATTTTTGTCAGGAATGCCAATGAAATGATGTTATGTTTTTCTCAGTACATCATGTCAGGAGACTTGTAATATAGGTATGTCTCACCTGCACTTATCTTAGAGTGAGAAAAAATGTGGTGTGTGTGCGTGTGTGTGTGTGTGTGTGTGTGTGTAAAATGTAATTTTATTTCCCCTCAATATGTGAAATGGATCGAGTGGGGATAAGGGAATGTTCTGGTTGAAGCAGAGGAAGTCAGGTGCCCAAATTTCCATGATCCCCACACTGTATCCTTGAGAGGGCTGTGAGTTGCACAGTGTGGAAACCACTATCCTAAATGGAGGATGAGTGTTTATATTCAAATGGCATGGGGTTCTAATTATCCATGAATGTTGTGCAATGTTAATAGGAAAGATTTGTTTACTTATTATTAATATCATGCCTGTCCAGAGGTCAGTTTCTCATTTAATTATCTCATCTTTATTTCTTCAAGAATGGTATATTTTGGTTTAAGTTAGCTCTGTGACAATAAATTTGTCACATAATTTACATGGATCTAATTTTGTCATCGGCGAAAGGAGAAAGATATTATAATCATGGATCCTTGGGTCTGTATGGGAAAAGACTTTAAAATTCCAATCCAGACTGTTCCCAGAGGGACTAGCCTAAGTCACCATAAAATAACTGACGAACAAATAGATCCAGAAACATAGAAGCAGGGAACAGACTAACAAATCTCAGAGGGAAGTTGGGGGCGGGTGGGTGGGTGGGAAGAGATCAACCAAAGAGCTTGTATGCATCTATACATAAGCCATGGACACACAGACAATAGGGTGCTGAAGGTGGGGGCGGGGCGAGTCAATGAGGGGAAAGGGAGAACATATATAATACTTTCAACAATAAAGATAAATTTAAAAAATAGCTGCAGGACTGTCACCGCATGCTCTCTGAGCTTCATCTTCCTCAAGTTGGAAATCTCTAAGTGTGCTCCAACCAAGGGAAATCTGTTCTTCCCCAAGATTCACATACTCGGTCACATTTCACCCTCTTTGGGTACTCATGGTTCCTCCTATTATTTCAAGGCTCTTAATGAGAAAACAATGACTGGGCAAAAATAATGACTATAGAAAACGTCCTCTTTTGAGATAACTCAGTTTTATGAATGCTGAAATATTAGCCGACATACAGCAATTAAATCTTTTTAAAATTGTATTATGTTTTGATCTTACAATAAGAAGTATACATTTATATTTTAGTGGACTGATAGAATTTCAACATTATAAATCTCAAGTAGATCTTCATTCCAGGTTTTAGATTATTTACATATATTTAAAAACAAATACTCAGATGTTAATGAGAAATCTGAAAGAATGACATGCCTTTTATCAAATTTAATTTAATTTTTTCCATCACCATTTGTCCCTTCTATGCCCTCTTCTACCTCCACCCACCTCCGACATGCCCTTTTAATATTCTGGATGTTATTCAAGGATGCTGAAAATAGTATTGATGTGGGATTTGGTTATTCAGCTTTTCAAAGGTTGTAATATAAAAGGAATATTACATTTTGGTTAAATACCAAGAGTAAAGCCAACGTTCAGTTATCTTTAACATTCTGCACCTGTTCCAGCCTTTTATTAAATCTTTTGTGAAATTACTTTTGAAATGCACTTTTGCTGAGAAAGCTGCCAAGGCCTTTGCCAGAGCTAAAGCACCCCCGTGTGCCAGGCTTCATCTCCCTTTGTCGCTATTAACTGTCTCATCTCACCTTTCCATTGAGAGAATATGCACATTTCCAAGTGGCTTCTCTTTGTCTTCAATTTTAGCTGTGTTCATTAGCCACTCACTTTTTAATGGAGTCAAAAAAGTAAAAAAAATAAAGGGTAGAAACAAGGAAGGCATTAGGTAAGTTTGACAACTGCTGCCAGCTCACATTTTGGAGGAATGGGTAGCTTGAGGTGCAAATACAGGACATGGAAACCCTGGCAATGATGCATGTCAAGTAGTTCTTCAAAGTATCTTGAGGCCATAAAAGAAAATAAAAGAGAAAGCCAAGATAAAGGGCTATACAATCCTATAAACTCTGTGAAGGCCGAGGCCATGTTTTTTGTTTCTCTCTTATGATTTAGTGCTGAACACTTAGCGTGTGATTAAATGTAAAACTAAACTCTAGGCCAGTGGTCGGCAAACTCTAGTCAACAGAGCCAAATATCAACAGTACGACGATTGAAATTTCTTTGGAGAGCCACATTTTTTAAACTTAAACTATATAGGTAGGTACATTGTTATTAACTTCATTAGGGTACTCCTAAGGCTTAGGAAGAGCCACACTCAAGGGGCCAAAGAGCCGCATGTGGCTCGCGAGCCGCAGTTTGCCGACCACTGCTCTAGGGAAAGGAAGTCCCATGTTTCTCATGTTTTCCCTTTGCATATTCTGTGATATTTCAGTGATTAATTCTTTCCTCAAATATTTGTTGAGTGTCTCGTATGGCACTTGCCATAAAGATATAAACAAGATAAACTTGATTCTTGCCTCAAGGTCTAGCTAAAGTTCAAGTCCTGGCCATTTTAACTGCTGATTGGCCTGGATAGAGCAGCCTCTGCCATGTGCAGAAGACAAACCCGGTCTTCTGATGTATTTTATGGGAAATGGTATTGCTCACATGCTTGTAAATCCTCATATGTTTTTTCAAAGAATCAGAGCTTCTTGGGATACAGAACCCAAAATTAAGGTTCTATTCATTTAAAATGTATCTAAATAAGATGATTTAAATAATCAGACTAATTTCAGTATATAAAAAAACCAAGCAATTTGGGGAAAATAATTTCTCAGTTTCCCCACCCCATTCTAACACCATATATTTATTATGGACACAAGAAGAAAAATGTGTTACAAATGTCTCCATGCAAAAAACAAATGGAGTTATTATAGATTTTTGCATCTTTCCCAGGTCTGTAAGTCAGTGATCATCTTCAGAATAACAAGCTGATTTTAGGGGTAGATTGTTCATGCATGCAAAAGGAAATGTTTGAAAAAATATCAGTCACTGCTTTGTCTTTGCTGTAGCCATCAGCTATATCTGCAGAAGAATTTCTTAGATAAAATGTAATCTTCCTTCTCATATAAATATTTGCCTTCTTCACTCCTTAGATGATTTTAAATGAATCCATTTTCTATGAACTATAATTTTTCCGAGGCCAAGACATATTAGAGGGATTATTTTGGAAAGGAGCTAATTTGAATTTTTCCTATATGAGTTAGGGCCCCAACAGGAAACTGATGATATTCTTGAATAAGGATAATTTAAGGAGGGATTAATAAAGTCACTATTTATAAAGATGTGGGTGGGATATAGGGGAACCATAAAAGATTCTGCAGGAAAACAGACTTTGGTGTTGGTAACTGCAAAGATATTGGCCTGCGGACCGAAAGGTCCTGGGTTCGATTCTGATCAAGAGCACATGCCTGGGTTGTGGGCTCAGTCCAATGTGCAGGAGGCAGCCAATCAATGATTCCCTCCCATCATTGATGTTTCTATCTCTCGCTTCCTCTCCCTTCCTCTCTGAAATCAATAAATATATTTTTAAAAAGTCATTCAAGTTAAGAAAATTTAAAATATATATATTCATATACTGGTATATTTAAAAAACCCTTCTCAATTGTTGTGTATCTGTCAGGAAACTACTTCCTGTGCTATTACACCTCTCTTTTTTCCCCTTCTTCTCTTTTGCCTTGCCTTGCCTCTCTCTCGCTCTCTTTCTCTCTCTCCCTCCCTATCTACCTACCTCAACCTCAATCTCCACATCTCCTGTACACTGGGGGGAAATTGCTTTGCTTCTCTACATATCCCTCTGAATCTGTTCTCTCTTTATTAGGCAGGCTTCATTCTAAGGGATCTTATTTTCTACTTCCCCACATTTTCAATTTGTATGTACCTTGGTATCCACTCTTGGATTTACTCTCCTTTCATTCTAGACCAGGTTTCTTAAACTTGGAGTGCTCATAGAACTGCCTGCAGACCTTGTTAGAAATGCAGACATGTAGATGATACCCCCATGGACAGTGATTGTGGATGTACTAGTATTAGTTTCCTAAGGCTGCCATAACGAAGTATTATGAACTGGGTGGCTTAAACAAAAGAAACTTATTGTCTCACAGTTCTAGAGGCTAAATGTCTGAGATCAATGTCAGCAGAGACATGTTTCCTCTAGGGAACCTAGGGAAGGAACTCTTCCTCTCTCTTAACTTTTGGTGCTTCCTTAGTTTGTGACAGTATAACTACTCTTCATAAGATGTTTTCCCTGTGTGAGTGTTTATGTTCACATCTACACTAATAAAAGACAAACATGCAAATTGACCATACCTTCGCTACGCCTTAAGCCATGCCCACCAACCAATCAGAGCGACTATATGTGTCTTATTTTTAATGTTATAATATCAGCTTTGAGTTCACCACATCATGGTAATTTTGTTCTACAATATCCGATAAGATTACTGATTTATCCTCCACATTGCTACCGGAGCAGTTTGGTTATATTGACACTTCTCATTCCTTTGGCTTTATTTCTGGTTTAAAACATAGTTATGATGGGAAGTTGCATGCAGGCTCTCTCCTCTTTGGTGCTAGAAATGCCTCTACACTTGTATTCTCTACAAGTAACTATTTTCTTCTCTGAAAAATTTCCAATGATCCTTTTAGGGATGCCTGCTAGGCACCTCTACGTTCAAAACCAAGAAATTAGGAAGATATTAATATAAGTTTGGGCATCCTCAGTTTATAGGGGACAAGTAGATAAACGACTGTTGATAAACAATGAATACATTCACCTTTAAACATAAACACACACTCACACATGCACACAGAAAATAATCCCTCATCCCAGCCAACAGGAGAACACTCAGTTTTCTAATGGTGACTCATCCTGCATAAGGCTGGTTGGTGCTGGATTAATGTTCTTCATGGTCAACCTTTGATGGAATATTTTTCATTGTTATACTATCTATACACACCATTCAGTGCATGCTTTGCCTTTGGGGGTGATCCAAACTCTCCATTTTTCTCCACCTTCAAAAGTCTGAGGTATGGCTGTCAGTAAGGGTGATTTAAATATCCTATATAATAAAAGGGTAATATGCAAATTGACCCTAAGAATGACCGGTCGCTATGACATGCACTGACCATCAGGGGGCAGACGTTCAATGCAGGAGTTGTCCCTGGTGGTCAGTGCACTCCCACAGGGGGAGCGCTGCACAGCCAGAAGCTGGCTCATGGCTGGCCAGTGCAGTGGTGGTGGCAAGAGCCTCTCCCTCCTCCACAGCAGCGTTAAGGATGTCCAACTAACGGCTTGGGCCTGCTCCCTCCATTAGTCAGACATCCCTCAAGGGCTCCTGGGCTGCCAGAGGGATGTCTGACTGCCAGCTTAGGCCCAATCCCCTGGGGAGCAGGCCTAAGCCATCAGTCAGACATCCCCCGAGCAGTCCCGGACTGTGAGAGAGCATAGGCTGGGCTGAGGGACCCCCCCGAGTGCACAAATTTTTGTGCACTAGGCCTCTAGTTTTTAAATAATGATACTAGTCATATTGGATTATTGGGTCACCACACTCTAACTTAAGAATTACTTAACTAATCACATCTGCAATGACCCTATTTCAAAAAGGTCGCATTCTAAAGTACTGTGAGTTAGGACTTCAACATATGAATTATGAGGAGGACACAATTCAATCCATAACCATGGATAGATTAGCAGAAACTGACATTTTTGCATGCGTATTGGAAACTTCTTGAACTGCTGCTTATAATTTTGGCCCAGTCTTAGACTCTAGCATCCTGATGCTAACCAGTTCTAGTAGGTTTTGATTCATTTCATACAGGTACACTTGGACAGCACCTCACCCCCAGTCAGCATCTCATACTTCTTGCCCCAGTTTTCTCTAACACACTGGCATGGAATGCCTGCTGCAGCCCACTCAGCAGTGAGACATGAATAAATCGTAAGTATGGAATAACTAACATCCCATGGGCAATGCTTGGCCACTGGGAGATGAAATCCAATGAATAAAAGCTTCTGTCTCATCCTCAGGTAAACAGGTCTGAGATCCCTTCTAATAGGGTCTTTAGAGATCTAAGATCAACCACCCGTCACCTACAGCAGTGTCCAATTTGATAATGCAACCTTGTATTGTTTTGTTTCCATTTTCATGAAAAATCTTTTCCCATCTCTTTACTTTCAGTGTGTGATAAAGACCCTATAGTTTTAACATTTGTATAATTCTATGAAATGGAAAAGGAAAGGTTTTTCTATATTAGTGAAAAGGTTATTATTACGTTTTATAATAATAATGCTAGTTATTGCCCGGCTGGTGTAGCTTGGTGGTTGCGGATCAACCTTATGAACCAGGAGGTCACAGTTTGATTCCCAGTCAGGGCACACATTTCAATCTTTTTAGTGTCCTTTAGTTTTCAGTTGGCTTTGTTTCATTAAGACCCTTGGAAGAAGATCAGGAGAGTAAGTCCAAGAGTGGATACCAAGGTACAGACAAATTGAAAATGTGGGAAAGTAGAAAATAAGATCCCTTAGAATGAAGCCTGCCTAATAAAGAGGAGAGAACAGATTCAGAGGGATATGTAGAGAAGCAAAGCAATTTCCCCCCAGTGTACAGGAGATGTGGAGATTGAGGTTGAGGTAGGTAGATAGGGAGGGAGAGAGAGAAAGAGAGGGAAGGGGTTGATCCCAGTGTGGGGCGTGCAGGAGGCAGCCAATCCATAATTTTCTTTCATCATTGACGTTTCTGTCTCTCTTCTGCTCCCTTCTTCTCTGAAATCAATAAAAATATGTTTTCTAAAAATAATGCTAGTTATTACTATTTTTTAAAATATATTTTATTGGTTTTTTTACAGAGAGGAATGGAGAGGGATAGAGAGAAACATCGATCAGCTGCCTCCTGCACACTCCCTACTGGGAATGTGCCTGCAACCAAGGTACATGCCCTTGACTAGAATCAAACCTGGGACCCTTGAGTCTGCAGGCCGACGCTCTATCCACTGAGCCAAACTGGTTAGGGCTAGTTATCACTATTAATTAGATGCTATATGCTAGGCATTGAGCTTAGAATTTTATATACATTACAACTTGTGACAAAGTTCCTTATCTGTAAAAAGCACAGGTAGTTAAACATTTTAACAAAATGATGTATCTAATAAGAGGCAAAGCCATAACTTGAACTCAGTCTAACAACCAGTAGATTAGATATTACCTTAAATTTAAACTGAGTATTCAAGACAATAATCCCTTTTAACATACAAGGAAACGGAAAACTGGAATCCTTGTCCCAGTGCTCATAACAGGTATAAACTTGAGGAAATCACTCACTCCCCTTCTCCAGTTTCCTGGGTCTCTAATTCTAAGTGCAGCTTCTTTTCCAATGCCCTCGGCTTCCTTGCTCAATAAAAAAAAATGCCTCAAGCTGGTCTGCAGCTGTGTCTTTCAAGAAAGAACTGCTTTTGGTACAAGGGAAGTAACCTGAGCCCCTTGGAGAAAGGCAGCCTTTCAGACAAGCTGGGCTCAGCATGTCTGAAAGGTTCTTTGTTACCGATGTGACTTTCAGACTTGATTGGATGAGACTTTTTCTGAAAAACAAAACACTGTTTTCCAGACTTATATTCCGGGCCTAACTCCATTCAAGGAAGAGCGTGTATCTCCCATTTGTAGTGAGCAAGATTTGCCAGGGTTCATCTCAGCCTTGTCAAAGTTTACACCAAGTGTCAGTGTTGCCGGGGGGCAAAGTTACACCTTCTTATATTTTTTCAATGCACAAGTTCCTGTCCCCAGTGAGCATTTACTGAAGGAGTCAAAGCTGGTGGCTTTGCTGTATTGTTTAATCTTGGAGTGCCCTGAACCATTTCTGGAGTGAATGGCAAAATAGTAAGAGAGACTAAAACAGTTCTGTAGGAAGTAAACAGGGAAAATTTAGTAAAGCTATAAGAGCTTTCTTTTTCACTTGGATTTGACCTCAACAAATGCCCTCTTTTCAAACTGCCTTCCCCTTACTTTTATTTTGGATCGGAATGTTAAATGGTATTTTAATAGTTGATGTAAAAGAAATCAAAACACCATAATACAAAATTATATATTATGGCTGCTATCGTGCAAAAATGAGCTTTCATAATGAAAAATAATGGGAAGGTAACATTTGAAAATAAAAATAAGTTTTGAATTATGGGTGCTTGTATCTGCTCTCAACATGCTTATTATTATATGGCCTTTTAATTAAACAAGCATAGAGCTTTTAAACGGGTCCTCCAATAGAAAAATAGGCAAAGGATATGAGCAAGCAATTCATAAAAGAAGTAGAAAATACCATTAAACATTTCAAAATCACATGATTTTATTATTGCTAAAATGCAAACTGTTGATTATTAATTTTATGTCACCTCCACTAGGGCCACAGAGTACCCAGACATCTGGGTAAACATTCTGGAGATGTGAGTTTTAGGGTGTTTCTAGATTAGATTAACTACTGAGTAAAGCAGATCGCCCTCTTTAATGTAAGACAGCCTCATCCAATCAGTGAAAGACCTGATTAAATGTGAATCAGCCTCATCCAATCAGTGAAAGACCTGATTAGAACAAAAAGGCTGAGTAAGAGGAAACTCCTGCTGCCTGCCTATTTGAGCTGGGACATTGATCGTTGTTTCCAGCCCTCGAACTTGAACTGAAACATTGGTTCTTTGGGGGGGGGGGGGGGCGTCTCCAGCCTGCTTTCAGAAAGGAATTTACACCATGGACTCTCCTGGCTCTTCAGCTTGCTGGTTGCAGATCTTGGACTTCTGCCTCCATAATTGTGTGAGCCAAATCCTTATAATGAATCTCTCTCTTCTCTCTGGAGATCCCTGACGAATATAGCATTTTAACAATCATACTATATTATTTTATGCCTATTGTATTAGTTTGAAGGGGAAATTTTGACACAGGCACACACAGGGAGAATGCCACGTGACCGTGAATGCAGAGATGGAGATGCTTCTATTAGCTAAGCTAAGGGATGCCAAAGATTGTCAGCAAACCACCAGAAGCTAAGGGCGAGGCATGGAGGATTATTCCTCACAGCCCTCAGAAAGGACCAATCCATCTGCCACCTTGCTCTTGGATACCTGTCCTCTATGTAAGATAATACATTTCTGTTGTTTAAGCCACTCAGTTTGTGGTACTTTGTTATGGCAGCCCTAGAAAACTATTACAACTATCAAATTGGAAAAAAAGTTAAAAGACGGATGATAGCCAATGTTAGAACAGCTGCAGAGAAAAGGAGAAAGTGTGAGGAGGTACCTCTTTCGAAGCATTTTTGGAATAAACAGCAGCATACAATTTCATGCATCCATTCACTCAGCAGAATACTTGTGTATTTAAGACCTATTTAACAGGATTAGAGTCAAAGAGCTACTGATAAAGTACAAAAACTTCAAATAAGATTTTATATCAATAAAGAGATTATGAGCAGTGGGAAGAACCTGGAAAGACATTGAAGAGAGTTCGTGAGAAATTAAAATTCTTGAAGAAATGTAATTCCTGACTCTTACAAACTGAGATAATATTTGCTGGTTCAAGCTACCAAGTTTTATGATAATTACTATGTAGTAATAGATAACTAAGGTACTTTCCTTTTAATATCTATAGGATCTGTGGTGATGTGATCTTTCCGATGTTGGTATTTTTGGTCTTTCTTTTTTCTGACTAATCTGACTAGACTCTACAGTGGGGCCTTGACTTACGAGTGTCCCGACTAACGAGTTTTTTGAGATACCAGCTGTCTCTCGGCCAATTTTTTGCATTGAGTTGACAGAGTAATTTGAGTTAACGAGCTCCTTAATGAGCTCGGTCTCGGAACGAATTAAACTCGTAAGTCAAGGCCCCACTGTAGTTACTAGAGGCTTATCATCTTTTTAATCTCAAAGAAATAGCTTGTTTTTTAAAAAGTTATTTTATATTTCCTCTGTTGAATCATTTGCTATAATTTTATTTTGGTTTTCTTAGCATATAAACATCTTTAATTTATTGAATTAATTATCTTCAAGTGCTATTATACTGCTTCCCATACAGTATAAAAACCTTACAACAGTGTATTTCCATCTTCCTACCCTAACCTTTGTGTCATTTTACTTATACATATGTTATAAACTCACAATACATTGCTATTTTTGCTTTTAATAAGCAGTTATCTTTTAATAGCTTAAAATGACAAAAAGGTATTTTACATTTACCCATGTTTTTACCATGTGTGGTGCTTTTCATTCCTGGTATAGATTACTTTCTTCTGCCTAAGATCTTTCTTCAATACTTCTTGTAGTACAGCTCTGCTGATAATGAATTCTTTCAGGCTTTGTACGTATGAGAAAAATTTTCACCCATTTTGCAAGATACCTTCATTAGGTATAGAATTCCATTTGAGAGGTTTTTTTTTTCTTTCAGTACTTTCAGGATGTTGTCCCACTATCTTGGCCTTCCTTATCTGTAATGAAAATGTTATCATCCTTATCTTTGTTATTCTACATAATGTGTCTTTTGCCCCCTCTGGCTAGTTTTCAGATTTTTTTTTTTATCGCTGGTTTAGTAATTTGAGGATGATATGACTTGATGTGGTTTTCTTCATATGTCTTGTGGTTACAAGTCTTTGAACCTTTTGGTTCTGAGTTTGTAGTTTTCATCAAATTAGAAAAAAAATCAGTTATTATTTCTTCAAGTATTGTTTAAATTTTTTGTGTGGACTCCAATTACATGTATATCAGGCCACTTGAATTTTTTCTAAGTTATACTCTGCTCATTTTTCAAGTATTTTTTATTTGTATATTTCAGTTTTGATAACTCTCATTGATATGATTTTGGGTTTACTAACATTTTCTTCTCTAGTGTCTCATTTGTTACTAATCCTATCCCCAGTGTATTTTTTATCTTAGACATTGCAGTTTTTAATCTCTGAAATTTTAATTTGGGTCTTTGTATGGCTTCCATGTCTCTCTCTAACATGCTCAATTTTTCTGCCTTCTTAAACATGAAATATAGTTATTTATGTTGTATTCTTCTTGTCTAGTAAATCTAACATGTTTTTTCTATTGATTGACTTTCTTTTCATTATCTATCAAGTGCATTTTCCTGTTTCTTTGCACACCTTGATTGGATGCCAGGCATTCTGAATTTTAGTTTTTGGGGTGCTGGATATTTTTTGTGAAGTTTAATTTTAATTTTTCAATTACAGTTTACTTTCAATATTATTTGCATTGGTTTCAGGTATACAGCATAGTGGCTAGACAATCTTTAATGATCATATTATATCCAAACTCCTTTATCTGATGTTTAAAGTCTCCTGGTAGAAGGAAAAACATTCCATCCTTCTTTTTTTCCTTCCATCGGACAGATGGAAGATAAAGAGAAGGAATTTACTTTGACACCTTTCTTCTTTCCCTTTGAGGCTCTATCTCTGGAACAGTAGTCCTTTTGTGCATAATCTATAATTCTAGCTGAGAATGAAGGTCAGTCAGTGGAGAAGTCGGTAGCTGACAGTCAAAACCTGTGATGATAGATAGGATTGTATCCTACTGTGTAATATACCTGGTATATATTTAATAAAGACACATTCTGTATAAACCACAGTACCTGGAACAAAAGTGTTTACCTAATAGTTCTATGAAAATACTTCTTGGCTCAGCAAGCAATACATTTTAGACCGTAAAAATGTATGAAAGCATGAGTTACATCTTTGCTCTCTTCAGCAATCAATTAAGCCTTATTATTCCTGGTATTTTCTGTGGCAGATCAAACTACAGCTATCTCAGCCTGGAAAAGCTGTTATGGACTTCACATTGTTTTTCAGTCTCAAAGACGGAGATTTAACATAAAACATTTGGGAGGAAGAATTGGAAGGAAAAACCAAACCATACCTAGGGAAATGTTACTCACTGTGTCTAATCTCAATTAAGAAAATGAGGCGGTGATTTTCCTAGCATTTCAGTTGTCACTTTTCTTTGTCAATAAATGTTTTTGAATGTTTCAAGGTTAGGAAACAACCAGTGGTGGCAGCATAGGTAGCGGAGGCATAAACTGCTTGGCTGATTATTTCAGCCCTGACCTGTCAGCGGCTCCCTCCGGGGTGAAATGCAATTGAGTCTCCCTATTAACTCCAGTCTGGAGCAGCTCCCCAGCAGTCTCGGTTATCAGGCTCAGAACACATTGAGTGAAGCAGGAAGGGGCACGGTGGGTAATAGTTTTGCAACACAGATGACTATCAGCCAGGGACGAAGCTGAATAGGACTTATCTGGGGCTGCTGAGGATGGGGAATCGGGGTGAAAGTTGAGGTTGTGTTGCATGCCTCCAACATGGTCTTGCTCTGTGAGTTAAAGGACACTGCTGTACTCATGAATATATACTATTTCTGGCTGCCGTAATTGATCAGCTACACGTTGCAGCTGGCTGGTTGAGCCTGCGAGCAACAATTCAAGGCCTGTGGAGCAGTATAGAACAATATATCCGTAGAAGCTTTGAGTTGTCATTGGCCATGTGGAAACTAAGACAGCAAACTCATCAGAATAAAATATTATACACATTAAATGGAGTAAACTTTAAACACTGTTCCCGGCACTGTCTCCACATTGGTTCTATCACTTTATATTTTACAGAGGGGAAAAAACACAAGACATTCAACACTTCATTTTTCTCAAGTTTGCCTTTGTCTTCATTTATGTGTGTAAGCAGATGACCTTATCTGTATAATGGGCAATAGATTCAACATCTGATGAGGCGTGGCCTCAGGACTCTGGAGAAGGCGATATGGTGTTAAATCTCAGCTTCACCGCCTACTAGCTGTGTGACCCTGGGAAAATTACTTCACCTCTCTGTGCTCCAGTATCTTCATCTGTAAAAACGGGATGATAAAATGACTGCACTCGTACGTTTGTTATGTTACCTAGCAAGGGCCCACTACCCAATGCACATGGGAGCCAAAAGTATGGCACCAGCCTTTGAGAAATGGAAGAGCTGCTTATTTAATGCTGAGTCAACTCACAGGAGACAGAATACGCGGCTCAAATCTGTCTCCCTGATCCAGAGTCCAGGGCAAGTTTGAAAGGGTTTGTGGGAAACAGGCTGGTGTGCAGAAGTACTGGGGAAGTGGGGTTTTTAAAAAAACATATTTTATTGATTTTTTAGAGAGAGGAAGGGAGAAGGATAGAGAGTCAGAAACATCGATCAGCTGCCTCCTGCACACCCCGTATTGGGGATGTGCCCGAATCCAAAGTACATGCCCCTGACTGGAATTGAACCTGGGACCCTCCAGTCCGCAGGCCAATGCTCTATCCACTGAGCCAAACCAGTCAGGGCGGGAAGTGGGTTTTGATTGGAGAGCTTTGGCACTTGGTGATTTCCGGTAAGATATGGTAAGGTGCTGCCAGACCAGATCCTCCTAGACAACAGACCCTCCCCTTCTTGAGCACCGGTCATGTCCATGCGTTTTAGTTCCCTGGGGGTGGAGTGGGAGTCAGGTGTAGGTGGGAATCAAAGTTCTCTCCTCTGCCACGTTTCGGCTGCATGCCTTGTGGTTTTGGTTTGTTGCCTCTGAAAAGCAATCCAATATCTTTTTAGAAACAGGATAAGGCCATTGTGAGCTGGCTGTGCAGTCAATAAATAGAAAACTCTTCTATAGCGTTTAGCACATTCTAGACCTTTTTCTAAGTGTTAGTCATTAGTATTATCTTAAATGACAAAAGAATAGCAATGTACCTATCTGTGTGTAAAGCTTAGAATTCAAGATGATGTTACCCATTCATTCTTGACCTCAAGCCTATTTTTGAAAGGCTTTCCTTTGAATTTGTTATGCACACATGGAATTCTTTTCTTCGGTTTATAATTATGCCGTCTTCCTTAGCTGACTAGGAGCTCTTCGAGGGGGGATTTCATTGCCCCTCTCACTTGCTCTTTAAGGAGCAGTTAGCACAAGCAATGCATGTTTGTAAATATTACATTTAGCAAGTCTATTTTTCGCTAAATAAAAGCACTGGCTTTATATGCGATCTTTACACCTTATTGCTATGAGTGTAGAGCCCCATGTATTAGCTCCTTAAATATCGGATATTATTCAGATTGCATGTCTGAAAAGATACCAGCTCCCATTTATTGAGTGGCTACCATCTATAGGACTATGTACAAATATTTTACATAGCGTATTTCCTGGAACTCTCACAAAATCTCTATGAAGTGCATGGTTTTACCCCCACTTTAGAGATGGAGAAATAGCTCAGAGGGATGAAGTTAATAGGGTCCTACGACTCTGTTGCCCAGGTCTGTCTGATTGTAAAGGTTGTCAGTTTGTTTAGCACACCGCAGTGCGATTCTCTGTTTGGTCTCGCATTTGTCTTCATGTTATGTACAATTGTGTTTTTCATCCTTGCCTATGCTGCTTTGATGACAGTTTCCATCAATGGACATAAACATCAGAGTGAAATGAGACTAGTTCACTTTCAGAAAACTAAGCCCAGAGACTTTCCCTGTGTTGTGAATGAATGAAATCGTGGTTAACCGTTAAACATCTCTCCAAGTCACTTGATGTGCTTTTTAAAAACTCACAGCTCAAATACTCTGATTAACTGAAAAAGTTACCTGACTGCCCAGCCAGTGTGGCTCAGTGGTTTAGTGTCCACCTATGTATGAACCAGGAGACCAGGGTTCAATTCCCGGTCAGGGCATATGCCTGGGTTTCGGGCTCCATCCCCAATGTGGCGTGTGCAGGAGGCAGCTGATCAATGATTCTCTCTCATCATTGATGTTTCTATCTCCCTCTCTCTTCCTCTCTGAAATCAATAAAAATATATTTTTTAAAAAGTTACCTGACTGAAATCCCCACTGCACTCAGAGGGCAGTCACAGTGATAGGGCGAGGAGAGAAATATAGCTGGAGCTTTTCGTAAGATAAAAACCCATATTCTCTAAGGATTCTAGATTATCACAAGAAGGAAAAATCTGGAAATGACTATTCATCAGAGCTATGATTAAAGGAAGGGCTGTTTCTAAGTTTTTCTTTAAGTTCTCTTCATTTTTCAGAGTGGCAGCACAGCATAGCATTTCAGAACCACTGAGCAATGCTGGAGCCACATGTCTGGCTTCAGATCACACATGGGCGTTACTCACTGGGTCTGTGACACTGGGCAGCTACTCTACTCTTAATCCTCACAACAGCCCCAGGCGTAGGCACTGTCACTATCCCCACTTCCCAGATGAGGAGACTGAGGCATAGAGTTTATACAACTAGTCTGAGGTCCTCCTGGTGACATCTCAAGGTTGTAATTCTGGATTTCAAAGCCAATCCTTGAGATTAGACCAGCGGTTCTCAACCTGTGAGTCGTGACCCCTCTGGCGGTCGAAAGACCCTTTCTCAGGGGTCGCCTAAGACCATCCTGCATATCAGATATTTACATTATGATTCATCACAGTAGCAACATGACAGTTATGAAGTAGCAACGAAAATAATTTTATGGTTGGGGGTCACCACAACATGAGGAACTGTATTTAAAGGGCCAGAAGGTTGAGAACCACTGGATTAGAGCTTTGATGTATAAGAAGCCATGATTAAATTGGAAACTCTGATGAAAATTATTTGTCCCCTTTTCAGCCATGTCTGCCAGCCCTTTTCTTGACCATCATTGGTGTAATTGCTCTTCTCTTGACACATTTTGCTTCTCCCATCCCTCCCCAAGTTCCATCCTGATTCACTCACATCCTCACAAGTGGGAAGCATCTATTCCCAAGACAGTGATATGGATTTAAGGGAGGAGAAGAGGGGGCAGTGAGGTGCACACTTAATTGAGGGTACTGAGATGTAACAGGAACCATCCTCTCTACAGCTCTGTGACATGCCCTAGACCAGTGGTTCTCAACCTTCTGGCCCTTTAAATACAGTTCCTCCACTTCTGCACTGCTGGTGGGAATGCAGACTGGTGCAGCCACTGTGGAGAACAGTATGGAGTTTCCTCAAAAAACTGGAAATGGAACTCCCATTTGACCCTGTGATCCCACTTCTAGGAATATATCCCAAGAAACCAGAAACACCAATCAGAAAGGATATGTGCACCCATATGTTCATAGCAGCACAATTCACCATAGCTAAGATCTGGAAACAGCCTAAGTGCCCATCAGTAGATGAATGGATTAGAAAACTGTGGTACATCTACACGATGGAATACTATGCTGCTGTAAAAAAGAAGGAACTCTTACAATTTGCAACGGCATGGATGGAGCTGGAGAGCATTATGCTAAGTGAAACAAGCCAGTCAATGAAGGAAAAATACCACATGATCTCACTCATTCATGGATAATAAAGACCATTACAAACTTTTGAACAATAATAGATACAGAGGCAGAGCTGCCTCAAACTGATTGTCAAACTGCAGTGGGAAGGCCAGAGAGGGTTGGGGGGCAGAAGGGAGGGGAGTAAGAGATCAACCGAAGGACTTGTATGCATGCATATAAGCATAACCAATGGACATAAAACACTGGGGGGTAGGGGAGGCCAGGGGATTGCCAAGGGCGGGGAACAAAAGGACACATATGTAATACCCTTTGTAATACTTATAATATTTTTTT
>NW_005370552.1:3456886-3516003 GCF_000412655.1 Myotis brandtii | reverse complement strand
TGAGTAACAAAGAAACAGAATTTCCAGAGGATGAGGCCCAGAAATCAGGATTTTAAAAAGATTCCCAGGTGATTCTAATGTGCGGCCAAGGTTGAGAACCACTGCTCTAAGTGCCTGCCTTCCCAGGGCGTCTAGAACTTCGATGTGGCTAAGAGTCACCTGGGATTATTGCTAAAATGAAGAGTCAGATTCAGTAGGCCTGGGGAGGAGCCTGCAATTTGTGTCTTTAACAAGCTCCTAGGAGATGTTAATCCTGCTTCAAAAAGCAAAGTGCTACCTAAAAGAAAGAACAAACATTAGTTTATGTGCGGTGAGCATTCAGGGCATTTCATGAGGGGTTTGGCCAGGGTCCTCCAAGAATATACTGCTAATGAAAATCACGGCTCAGAATGAGTCCTAATGAGCCCTAAACTCACCAGCAGAGAGCTCTATAGCTGTTCCAGTTTGTGCTGGTTGGTGTGCCTGAGTGAGCTGTAACTATACATAACTCATACTCAGCTATAGCTTTCCCCACTAACCCAGTCTATAGGCCTAGGCTGCATCCCTCCCATTCCTAACTTTACCTTAGAATACCATCACATTGACTGGAGCCCTGGCAACCCGTCTAGTCTTACTGCCCTTCTTTTAATGGCACATGACCCTGAGGTCCTTCCCTAAGGTAGCCCTGAAGTGCTCTTGCCTCCACTTGCCTGTCTACAGCCATTGTCATTGACCTATAGTTCACTGGATGTTGCAAAATGGTTATTTTTTTATTCTGTTATTTTATTAACTGGCTTTAGTTTATAAAAATTTGTTTACCTTATTAGCTGGGAATGAACTGAAGGGTCTCCAAAAACAGCAGTCTAAAAAATTATATTATTTTATTACTATGGATTCATGCATTTCAATTCTTTCACTGTTTTATAATCAGTTTATAGTCACTATTCATTTTATGCTCAAATTATCCCCAATTTAGCCAGTGTGGATCCCTTTACACTGGCTCCTGTATCCTTTTGACATGTCCCCATTATTCTTTGAGTCCTTCCTGCTTTCGAGCTCCACTTTTATTGTCTCTGCCATAGACATGGATTCATCCAACTTTCCACATAAGTTCCTTCTAGTGGGAAATGGTTCTTATACAACAGGATCTGAGTGCTAGCTATCTTCATTTCCATTGGGATGTTATTACTCCTAATATCTTTCAGGGATAGAACTAGCATATATTAATATTAACTAAATTGTTCAAAATATATTTCCAATTCAAATTTAATACTACAGGGTTTTGTCTTATTTGGTTTTGTTTTCCTTTTCTTTAACATTTAAAATATTGGTTCCTTAAAAAGATTAACTATTTACTTTCTTGCTTATCCTATAATATACACACAGTAGCAAAATTGCTGTAGCAGATTGTTGTTGAAGGATATTTACTCCTTCCTTCTCACACTTATGGGGAAAATATATTTCTCTGAAACATTGACTTTGGCCTTGTCCATGTGATTGGCTTTGGCCCCAGAGTGGAATGAGTATGTTTTATTGTCCCTTATTGTTTAGCTTTGCCATGTGACTTGCTTTAGCCAATGACATAATCAAAACTTGATACAAGCAGAAATGTGAAATGCACTTGTACAACTGAGCTTCTGTTCTGGTGCCTCTGCCTGCTGTCCCTTTAACTGGGCTTCGCAATATGAGCACATATAGATCAGACATGTGCCCTTGTAGCAAAGGAACAAACCAAACTGCAGCTTCATATTGAAGCAGAGATACCCAGCCAAGCACAGCCTCAATCACAGATGTATAAGTGAAAATAAATGAGTGTCATTTTAATCCACTGAGTAAGGTGGTTTTATTATAGGGAATTATCCTATATAATAAAAGCCTAAGATGCTAAGTGTCCCACCGTTCGTTTGACCGTTTGACCAGTCGCTATGATGCACACTGACCACCAGGGGGCAGGCGCTCCAACCGGTAGGTTAGCTTGCTGCTGGGATCTGGCCGATTGGGACTGGGAGAGATGGGCTGGACATGCCCTGGAGCCCTCCCGTGGCCCCTCCCTTGCTCTGATCGTGCACCGGTGGGGTCCTTCGGCCTGGCCTGTGCCCTCTCGCAATCCGGGACCCCTCGGAGGATGTTGGAGAGCTGGTTTCAGCCTGATCCCCACAGGCCAGGTCAAGGGGCCTCTAGTTTTTATAATAAAAAACTCATAAAGGCAGAGACACCCCTCCCCCAATAAAGTTTTCTGAGTCCTTACCTAGTAATATTTTCTATGGAACAGTTTGTGATTGATACTGTCACATGCCCTTGAATTTAAAAATATTTTGGTATAAGTTTTTTATTTTCTATATACTATCCGTTTCTTCACTGTGATAGATTTTAACAGTGAAATGGCACCAGAATGTTACCAGCCCTCAGTTCATCAACCTCAGTACTTGAGTTTGGCAAAGAAAGAATTCAGATCCAAGGAAAAGGCACATCATGTGTGTTCTAGAGAGAGACAGTGCAAGCCCTGGGGAAAGAAGGGGTTTTCAAGGGCAAGAATTTTAGGGGAGGTCCCAGGGGAGGGTCTTAACAGAAGATTCATCAGCTTTTCAGGTGTGTCCTTTTAGGGTCCTGGTCTCCACTGGTTGATTGGCACTAGGGCAAAGGGTCATTAGTCATAGCAGCTGATCTGATATCAGCCATGGTGTCACCCTACCTCAGTGGTCGCAAACTGCGGCCCCTTGAGTGTGGCTCTTCCACAAAATACCACGTGCGGGTGCGCACGTACAGTGCGATTGAAACTTCATGGCCACACTCAAGGGGCCAAAGAGCCGCAGTTTGCCGACCACTGCCCTACCTGGCCTGGCTGAAACACAACAGAGGCTTAGATGTTATCTCTAGTTTGACCATAACTCGGTCTCTGTGGTCAACAGACTGAAGCTTTGTTCCTAAGATTATCTGATGTGGGTCAGAACCTCATTGTTCTGAGGTTTTAATGCTTAAAAGTGTGATCATGCAAGGGCTTGTACGGGAATCAGATGAGGCTATTCTCTGCCCCCTTGTTTCCTCTCTAAGGGGGTCTATCACTTGACTAGAAGAGAAAAGGTCATGGGATCCTGAAACACATGACCAGAGTTATCAAAGGCTAGGGCCGTGGTCGGCAAACTCATTAGTCAACAGAGCCAAATAGCAACAGTACAACGACTGAAACTTCTTTGAGAACCAAATTTTTTAAACGTAAACTAGATAGGTAGGTACATTGTTATTAACTTCATTAGGGTACTCCTAAGGCTTAGGGGGAGCCACACTCAAGGGGCCAAAGAGCCGCATGTGGCTCGCGAGCCGCAGTTTGCCGACCATGGGGCTAGGGGGACTAAACTGAATGACCAAAACTATGCGAGGGGAGGAAAGGTCACCCCGGGGGTGAGGTCACACCCTACAGTTGTCCCTTGCTAGGCACCCAGGGCTTCTCACCCTGATGACCTTCCGTTTCTGGCCTATCATTCCTACTCTGCTCATGCCTGCCTAACTGCCTACTGCATAATGAGTTACATTGATTAGATTTTCTACATATTTTAACAGCAAGCTACAATTCACCTTTCTATTGCCTCGATATAAATAAGCAGCATTGCAAATAAATTACAACCCACATTCTCTCCCGTTTAAAACTCAGGTGGCAGTTAAAACAACACTTGTTTAATCAAAAAAAGCAACCAGTTGAAAACAACTATTAAAATTTCAATCTACCCACTAACTATGTATATTCTTAAATGAAGAGAAAATAGCATTTGCGTCCCTTCTTCCCTTCATTTCCCATCATCTCCACACATCCCAATGCAGGCAAAGCTGTAAATTTAAAATATGATCCCCAGAATTGATAGCAAAGAAAATAGCTTTTAGTCAGTCCCATTCTTCCTGGGAATTGGTATTTTCCTTAACTAGTACATTTTTTTTTCATAGGCAAAGGCACAGAGAATGGTCAGAGAATCTTCAGGAAGGCTGGAGACTTTTATGAGACAAACATTAATTGTGCTGAATTCCACAGCTAGACGGATCTGTCTTTTCCAAGATTATTACATCAGTAGCAATACTAGCTTACACGCATAAAAAATGCATTTTAATACAGTAGTGAGTTCTCCGACCTTCCTGCAAAAGAGACTGAAAAATAAACAAATGGTAATTTGTACTTGAACTCTATCATGCAATTCAATTTTCGCTTATGCTATTCATTTTTTTCCCATTTCCAATGGCTCATTTAAAATAATATGCTTGGCTTATTTTAAAAAGAATCATTATGTATTTCTTCTCCTCTAAACCTCGCTTAGGTCACCTTGCCACTAATTGAGACCACAAGCCAATTCCCCTTTTAATTGTTTCTTTGTTTCTGCTGTAATTCTACATCACTTCTTTTCTTGCTTTTAATTATCGGGTTGAGAGGTAACAACTATTCTTTTGGTTTGTATTAAAGAGGTCGGGTGTAATAATATGATCTTTTAATACTTTTGTTTGCCAAGTATCGATTTCTTCTTGCCAGTGTTCTCACTCTTCTCTGTCTCCCCTGCCTCCCTTTTGTACACAGATCCTCATTCTTCCTGAGGTGCCAGAATTCACCCCATCCCCCCAAATTAATTCTCTTGTCTCAGATTTTTATTTTTTTGTGTTCTTTATAATGAGTGAGTATTTGAGAGAGAATTAGATGCTCTAATATACTGATTCTTTGTTCCCATGACAACCTGGATGACATCAGAGAGAAGACACATCAATGCCACAAGGATTCCAGTATAAATGATTGTTACCAAGGCCTCTTAATTGTAGTTTAAATTTTTTCTATCCTAAAAGCTTCAACAGTAAAGATGGTGAATAAAAGTTTATTTTCTAAAGGCTGCCTGCCTACACCATGCAATTCTCTGATTTTACCCCATAAGTGTTTTTCTGTCAGAAAACATTCACCTAACACCACACTCACATGTAACTTGGTAGACAATCCATTTACAGATGGCTTTTATATTTAGAATGCAGTTGAGATGAACAGAGTAGAGTGATTCGATTCTTTCTCTTATTTGCCACACAAAGGAGCACATTTCTAGAACTTATTCCTGGGAAATATAAAAAACAGCAACTCTTGTCTGCTTCTATGAACCTGGGGAAGCAAAAGCCAGCTGGGTAAAAAATAATTCCCAAATCTCCCATGGCGCTGAAATGTTGAACTATTTTCATTTTTGCCACAGTCCAAGTCTCCTTTAAAATAAGTTGCTTCCACCTTAAAGGACACTATCTGTTGGAATCTTTTATTAAAAAGTCTTTATTTAAGCTTGGCCTAATGATAGCAACTCTGTTGACGTCTACCACTCCCTTACCCAAACTCCTACTCCCCTCCAAATTAGCTACACAATCATCTCTCTGCAAAGGGCTATGGTTAATGGCTGGTACTCACAGATTTCCACAGTAGGGATAGGATCCTCTTAGCAGGCAAGAGGAGCTGCCTAATAGTCTTTGATGTACTGCCTCATTTCTTTGGGCAAAGGTTTCCCATCATTAGGTCTTCCTACTGCTGGTCCAAATGGACTTTTGCTTGAACCAGGCTAATTTAAGACACTCCTATATCAAGCCTGTACTGAGTTCCCAGCTCCTCTGTTCTTGTCTTGGGCTTTTGTGTGAAGTTCAAGGGGGTGCTACTACATCATTCCTTGTACACATCCTTTACTGTAATCTGTACTGACAGATGGGCAAAATAGATATAATCATGATCTGTCTTCTGAGTTCCACACATCACAAATCAAGTGATGGGAATTAAGTTTTAAGCGGTTTTTTTTGCAGTGCTGTTTTCTGAAACACTAACCACTTTGCATGGAAGAGATTCATTTTCAGCCCTGTGTGTTCCTTAGCTGTCAGGAATAAGCCCGGATAGGAAACCCACAAAGCATAGGATGCTGTCACAGGTACATACGCTGAGGTTTCGATGACAGAATTAACCCCTAGTTTCAGCAATGGATGTTGAATGTCTATTAAGCCGAAATCAGTGTTAGGCAGAGTATGACACCCAAGGCCTCTCTAAAGCTTTAAGACCCAAGAAGGAGCCCTAGCCGATTTGGCTCAGTGGATAGAGCGTCAGCCTGTGAACTGAAGGGTCCCAGGTGTAATTCTGGTCAAGGGCACATGCCCGGGTTGTGGGCTCCATCCCCAGTAGGGGTTGTACAAGAGGCAGCCAATCAATGATTCTCTCTCGTCATTGATGTTTCTATCTCCCCCTCTCCCTTCCTCTCTGAAATCAATATATATATATATATTTAAAGACCCAAGAAGGAGATAAGGCATGGATGCAAAATCCCCTGGCATTTATATTTAGAGAAGGCAAAATCACTCAAGTTGGAGGAGGAGGAAGAGCTCATTTTATCTCCGGAGCCATAAAAAGTGATCACAAAGATGTTTCACTAAGAGTCATTTAAAGAGATGCACTTGTTTACTTTTTCATGCAGAAGAATGAATAATGTGGTAGTCACTTCCTTTCACATTAAGACCACAGATTTACATGGTAGGTGAGGAAGGCATGACAACATTTAAAATTTAAATGGTTAAAAGGGAACAAAGAAGGTAATCATGTTATTTCTATCAAATGTTTGGCTGAAATAATCCAAGGGCATGCCAATTCAAAGGCAGATGAAAGGATACATTGCTAACTCCGAGTATCTTATGACTATGACCATTTTCTCATCCAGCTACTTTTATCAGGGTCACGCAAGTCATTAGCTTTGTGAGCATGATTTAGTCTTCTAGTAAACAAGGTAGGTTTCCCAGCCATAATCCCATGGCTTACCCCTGAGGTCAAGTGCAGCTGTGTTGGACAGTTTCCATGTGTATTGTCAATGTCTTACCTCAAATGCTTGCTTTATTGCTCTTTTTTGGGGGGGGCGAGGGGGGGCCTCTGAGCTTTAGACAGATGGGAATAACAACAGGAGAATAAACAGGAAGGAGAAGAGGTTAGAGTGTTTCTTCTCCAGATTCCCTACTTGGAGGTTGGCTGAGTACTGGCTGCGCCCATCAGAAAGGCTTCCTTCCGTTCCACAGCCTTTTCCCTATCCTGTCAATCATCTGAGTTATAAAAAGTCCAGCAGATTTTAGCCTGGGATTACTGCACGAACCTTTGTGTTTTTCCTACCTGTGTACTTTACACATAAAGTTCCTTTAGTACACCTCTCCTCAAATTCACCTAGTTTGACTGTACCGTCTGTTCCCTCTGGAACCTCGACTGATACATACCTCTAACTTAACATGTTCTCATCCTCACCCACAACCTCGGATCTGCTCCTCTAGCAGCCATCTACCCCATATTGCCAAGTGACAAGCCAGTTCTTCCAATTAGTGAGGCCAAATAGCTTGGCCTGACCCTTATCTCTCAATACTGATGGAAAATCAGCAAATCCTGTCATGTCTACCATAAAAATATATCCAGGGTCTGACCATTTAAAAAATTTTTTTGTTAATCCTCACATGAGGATATTTTTTCCATTGCTTTTCAGAGAGTGAAAGGGAGGGAGAAGAGAAGGAAAAGGAGGAAAGCGAGCTAGTGAGAGAGAAAGAGAGAGAGGGAGATAGAGGAACATTGATGTGAGAGAGACATATCTGACTACCTCCCTCAGGCACTCTGACCAGGCACAGAGATTGAACCCATGACCCTTCCATGCGTGGGGTGTTGCTCCAACCACTGAGCATGCTGGCCAGGGCTAGGATCTGAGCATTCTTAACATTTCTACTACTATCATCTTGGTGCAAAACCACTGTCATCTGTTGTCTAGATTATTATATCAGCGGATCTCAACCTGTGGGTCGCGACCCCTTTGAAGGTCGAATGACCCTTTCACAGGGGTCGCCTAAGACCATCCTGCATATCAGATATTTACATGATGATTCATCACAGTAGCAACATGACAGTTATGAAGTAGCAACGAAAATAATTTTATGGTTGGGTCACAACATGAGGAACTGTATTTAAAGGGCCAGAAGGTGGAGAACCACTGTATAGGTTCTTCCTAACTGGTTTTCCTGCTCCCGCCCTTGCCCTGAATCATCTAGGATTATCCTTAGAGGAGCCAGTGATCCTCTTAAAAATAACACGTCAGATCATACCACCCCCTTGTTCAAACCTTCTAAAGCCTTCTTATTTCCCTCAGGGTAAAATCAAAGTCCCGGCCATGGAGTACAAGGTCCTGCAAGCCCTGTCCTTGGCTACCTGCCTGATGTCAGCTCCCATCACTCTTCCCTTCATTCTCTGTGCTCCATCCACAACTGCCTTCTTGTTATGCCTCCAGCAGACCAATGCAGTCCTGCTTCAAGGACTTCGATCATGCTATATGAAAGAGCTCGACTGCTATCCATCCAGCATCTCTATCCATCTGTCTTACCTCATTTATTTTTCTTCATTGTATTGATCATCAGACATTTATTATTTTTTTCTTCCTAATTGAATATAAGGTAGTAGTTTTGACTATTTTGTTCACTGCTGACTTCGAGTGCCTAGAATAGTTCCTAGCACATAATAAGCACTCCACAAATATTTGTTAAATGGATGAATACACACATATGGTAACTGACGTGATAGTGTACCTTAAGATAAATTACAGAGCCCGCACTTAAGGAGTGCAGAGTTATTAGAAGGTTTAGATTGAACCTTCTTATTAAAAATATCCACAGCCCTGGCCAATGTGGTTGGAGCACTGTCCTGTACACAAAAAGATGGTGGGTTCGATTTTTGGTGAAGGCAGGTGCAGGCAACTGATCAATGTATCTTTCTCACCTCTCTCTCTCTCTCTCTCTCTCTCTTCCTTCCCCTTTCTCTAAAATCAATAAATAAATTTAAAAAATAAAATAAAAATATCCACAGAGTGCAGGATATTTTCAGAAAGGAGACAAACATTGTGCTTTAGTAGTTTATATGGCTTTCAGCGTTCATTGACAAGAACCTCTGTGCCAGGTCACTTCGTTCCATTGTATTAAAAAAGAAAGTCAAAACAAAACACAATAATGTTGTTATAGTTTCCTTAAAGAAATTTCCAACTTTAACTTGGCCCATTGCATACAAATATAGATGCAATAATTGTAATTGCAAGGTATGTTTTCCTAAATTTCTATCAAGTATTCTACTTGACATGTTATTATGAAGAGAGCGAAGATTATATGTTAGCTGGCTGGGAAAGGTAGCATTTCTTGCGTTCTGTTGCTTTGGGGAGTTAGAATGTTGCAACGTATAATTTGTTATGATTTTGCCAAGAAAATCTTTGGACATAGATGCAATAATTGTAATTGCAAGGTATGTTTTCCTAAATTTCTATCAAGTATTCTACTTGACATGTTATTATGAAGAGAGCGAAGATTATATGTTAGCTGGCTGGGAAAGGTAGCATTTCTTGCGTTCTGTTGCTTTGGGGAGTTAGAATGTTGCAACGTATAATTTGTTATGATTTTGCCAAGAAAATCTTTGGACCTCATTCCTGAACTTACCCCCCCCCCCCCCCCCACACACACACACCTTCTCTCACCAACCTAATCCATTCATATACCATGATCTGTATGTCTGCTCTGGATTTTCTAAAGGTTACCTGAGAGTCAGGCTGTAAGATTATCAGTGCTGGAAATTTGGGTTGCTTTATTTAGTGCCTAATAACCATTCAGTAGAGAAAATGCTTTTCCTGAATGATACCTGGGCATCAGGCCATTGACTGAGCCTGAAAGAATTGGCAGAAACCAATGAAAACTCACTATCATATCTTCCCATAAAGCATGGTCATGAACTTCATCCATTGCTTCCCACAGTATCCTCTCTTTCAGGACCCACAGAAGAAAAAGAAACTGCTCTCAGATTTACATATCACACACAAGCAAGTTGCCTAGGACCGTGGTTGGCAAACCGCGGCCCACGAGCCACATGCGGCTCTTTGGACCCTTGAGTATGGCTCTTCCACAAAATACCACGTGCAGGCGCGCACGTACAGTGCGATTGAAACTTCATGGCCCATGCTCAGGAGTCGGTATTTTGTGGAAGAGCCGGTATTTTGTGGAAGAGCTGGTATTTTGTGGAAGAGCCACACTCAAGGGGCCAAAGAGCCGCATGTGGCTCGCGAGCCTCGGTTTGCCGAGCTGCAGTTTGACGACCACTGGCCTAGGAGATATTCACTTTTTCTATCTTATGGGTCCTGTGAGTCATGTTAATTATCATATTTACTTTTTGTGTAGCCACTGGAAAGCAAACAGCCAAATTGTTGTAACTTTATAGGACCCTATGCTCTACAATTCTAAAGTTACCTCTGTCTGATTTTTCCTATCATACCAACCCTGTCAAGTGTTTATTTGTATCCTTTTGCGCAGCATAGTTTTTTAAAAAAGCAACCTTAAATCTTTTGTGGGACAATCTGGGAAATAAATAAAAAATCGTGCTGTGTTTTCGTTTGTTTCTCACTGTGCTGCATCATTAATTGTGTATGAATCTGTACTGTGCTGGAGGAATAGTTTAAAAAATGTATAAGCTCAAAGCCATTCCGTGCCTTGGATCACTGGTGATAATGAGTCTTCAGAAAATTCCAGAGTTGTTTATATGATCATGTCATTGGCATGTAATTATAATTATTTTTAAATTTATGTTTTGGTTTCCACTTATAGCCAACTTGAATGTTAATGATAGAAGGTGGCAAAATATTGATAATTGGTGAATCTAGGTAAAATATATACAGCTCTTTTTGTATTAATCTTTTGACTTTTGTCAAAATAAAAAATGTAATGCTAGCAAAGAATCCTCTGGCCCTACTCCAACTTGAAATATGTTAGGCTGAATAGAATTTTAAAAATCACCAATATTATATGAGTCTTGAAACAATTCTTCTATTATGCTAATGGCTGGACATCTGTGCTTCTGTCCTTGGAGATGAGTGATGATTTGTGCTAAACAAAATCAAAAGTGTCTTTGAACATGACTCCAAGTTAAATATTGTTATCTTGTGCCATTGAGTTATATGAGTGTGTCAGAACTTTGTTAAATCTGTTGTGTCTTATATTTGCTTTGCTGGTTGGTATTCTCTAATAAATAATCTCTGGAAATGGTTTTCTCATTTTTTAAGATCTATGTTTCTGAAATATGGTTCATATATTTGGGAATGAATACTGTGCATATCACTTAAGTCCTTCCTGGATCTTTTCTAACTTTACAAGTTTGCTAGCTTCTTATACTATTCCTCATCCAGATGGGAAAACTTTATGCCATCTGGCTGTAATTCTGAGTTGTTTCGCATACTATGAAACATAATGAGTACTTCACTCCTCTGATGATACAAGCTTATCCTCCATCGTCTGCCTTACCAAAGCTGTCAAATCAAACTTGAACCCTTAAACTCAGGGGAGAATGCCAGATCCACATACGCTATGGATGATTTTTTTCCAGGAGGAGGGGTTCTATGGTTTGTTATTTGTGAGATAGCCAACTTGGTATTAATTGAGCACTTACTAGGTGCTCTGATCATGTCCTGGATGAAATAAAGAAATTATTTGTGTTTTGAAGGTGAGCCAAAGATTTTTATAGACAGTGATGGAAGAAAGGTGTGTTACATGGGAATGGCATGGAAAAACAAAGGTTATATTTAAGGAATAACAACTATTTTAATTAGGTGTCATGTTGGTTGGTTGGATAACTGTAGGGCACAGCTATAGGGTTAAGCCTCGGACTGACCTGTTGGCAAAGCCACAAAGAAGTCCCAGCTTAGAGGGCACAGCCCTCTTAGCATAATTAGGCTTGACCTTATGAGTTCCCTAGATCCTTCCTAGGTAGCTAATGGGCTGGTGGAGGTGCAGCAAGTGCTGCCAAAACAAGTGAAACTCACAAGAACATTGTAACTATGGTGACCACTACCTTGTTTACCTCTGATTATAAAATAAAGGCTCAGCTTGCCTCTGGATCTCTCTCTGTGGCCTCAGCCAGGCACAGGAAGATCCACCTAGACCCAGCTTCTTCTCTTTGTCTTTTCTACATCCTTCGCCGCCCCTCCTCAGGCTTTTTGAACCCTTGGCTGAGCTGGCCCGGTACAGATAACAGGGAATATTGAGAGATGAACCTTGAATACTGTGCAAAATAACCGATATTTACCTATTTTCACCATTTCATATTGAGGAAAAATTTTGAGCAGGAGAGTGATAGATTGATCTGGCAATAGTGAGTAGAATAAAGTCCGAGAGGGAAGAGTATAGGCAAGGAGATGGTTTTAAAAACTGTTATAATAGCTTATTTGACTTGTTCCCTCTTTGTTTCTTGCTATTTACATGTTTTATTTTCTCTCTCTCTCTTTTTTTTTATTAATCAAGGTAGAAACATCGATGAGAGAGAAACATCATCCATCTGCTTTCTCCAGCATAACCCCTACCGGGGACCAAGCCCACAACCCAGGCGTGTGCCCTGACTGAAAATCGAATCAGCAATCTTTGTTCATAGGTCAGTGTTCAACCCAGTGAGCCACACTAGCCAGACTATTTTGTTTTTCTTTAATTTTTACCCTGGATATTACAAATGCATCCTTGACTTATTTGATTTTAGCTTAAGTTACATCTTTTATCACTCTCTGAGCAATGCAAAGATCTTATAACATTTTAACTTCATTTATCCCCATTCTGCTTTTGGCCTATTATTGTTATGTATTTTAATTCTCTATATGGCAAACCCCATAGACTAATAGTACTATTGTTTTGAACAGTCAATTCATGTTCATATTTATTCTTTCTAGTGGCTCTTTATGCCTACTTGCATTACCATAATTCCAACTCAGATAATTTTTTTTCTTTCTTCTTCCT
The DNA here is from genome assembly GCF_000412655.1 of Myotis brandtii. Classification (NCBI taxonomy): domain Eukaryota; kingdom Metazoa; phylum Chordata; class Mammalia; order Chiroptera; family Vespertilionidae; genus Myotis; species Myotis brandtii. Next base: position 3,503,226 of record NW_005370552.1, on the reverse strand, counting down.
ATAGTATTTCTTTAGTGAATCCAGTGAAGTTATTTCTGTTTTCTTGAAAATGTATGTATTTTCTCTTTTTTGAAAGATATTTTCCCTGAATTCTAAGTTTGTAGTTTTTATTTCAGTATTTCAAATATATTACTCCACTATTTTCTGTGTCCCATTGGATCTTGTGATAATTTGACTGTTAGTCATATAGACATATTGCTGTTCCTTTGGATATAATATGTCATTTTTCCCCTGTATAATTTTATTTTTTAATATTTTAGTGATTTTTATGTCTATATGTAATTACATAGTTTGGGTTTATAGAACTTCTTAATAATATTAATAATATGGAACATCTATTCACATATTACTTCTACCCCATGTCTCTTTTAAGTCTTGCCATAAATATAAAGTATATATATGTTAGACCTTTATCCATGCCCCATATAACTCTTATACTCTTTTATTATTTTTTATCTTTCTTTCTGTACACCAATGTGTATGTTTTCACCCAACTTACTATTCACTACTCCATTCTTCTGCAAATGTGCTGTTAATAATATTGAGTCAGTGTTTAATTTCATGTTATTATACATTCTTTTCAACAATTGCCATCTGATTATCTTTTATAGATTCCAGTTCTCTGAGGAGACATTCCTATTTTTAAAAACCTATTTTCTTGAATGACTTAATTATATTTATAAAGTTTTAAGTTCATGTCTGATAACTCCAATTTTTGGATCATCTGTGGCTCTAATTGTCTTTATTTCTATTGATTTTTTTGGTAATTTGGTTCTGTTTCATTTCATGACTTTTTTATTAAATGTGAGGCATTGTGTATGAACATTTGTAGAGGCTCAGGATATTATTTTCCTCCAGAGAAGATTTGATTTTCTTCTGATTAAAGATGGAGTTAGGGGAATCACCTCATTCTAACTGAAAATGCTTTATTTTCACTTTGCTCTTATTCTTAGGGTACAGTCATTCTGGGGCATCAGCGAAAATTGTGGAGTGTTTACTAGGGCACCTCTTTCATGGTGGGCCTTAACCTCTCTATTTCATCCTCTTAGCAGTTGCTTTTTTGTTGTTGTTACCCAGAATCATGCTTTTTGTGTTTTATAATTGCCCAGGGGAGGATGGCATGCATGCTGTCCACTGCATCTCAATGTATTTCCCTTCTCTGTGGGATCTAGATTCTTTTAATTCTGACTCTTTAGTGCCTTCAAATAATTATTTTGGCATCACCATAGCTTTTATGCTTATTGTCATTAGGAGATTTAACCTGAGATCAGCTAATTATTTATGGCTACAGAAATACTTCCTCCATAACTTTTATTCTAATTATGTTGTACTTTAGTTACTGGAGAAATATTCAGAAGGAATTATAAGGCAGTGGTATTATTTTTTTGAGGATATGCTTTTTATTGATTTTGGACAGGGAGAGGGAGAGAGAGAAACATCTCTGTGAGAGAGAAATATCGGTCAATTGCTTCCCATATGTGCCTTAACCTGGGATCAAACCCGCCACTTTTTGGTGTATGGGTCAAGGATGCAACCAACTGAGCCACACCTTCCAGGGCTGGCAATAGTCTTTAAATCTGAATTTAGGATTTAGGAGCAAATAGCAGATTTCAGTGTCATCATCATCCAAAAGATGTTTGAAAACTTGGAATGTCAAGAGAATGAGAGCTTTAAAAAGTCTATATAAAAAAAAGGAAAGTAAAGCAATAAGGGAGAAAAAGAAATGGCCTCTAAAATAGGAAGATGAACAATTTCACAGAGAAAGATTTGAGAAGAAGGTAGCTGACTCAAATTCTACAGAGTTAAGGAGAAGAGTCAGAAAGGATCTTTGGATTTCATCTCTATGGGGACAATTGTGACAACTGAGTGGATAGTTTTAGAAAGGAGACCGGAATAATACTTAGATTGTTGTGAGAGATTAAAAAATAAGAAGGCATTGGGAAAGTGGAAGAGTTCGATTTTTCTTTAAGGAATCTAGCGATAAAAGAAGACAGAGATCAGAAAGTGTGGTAGCAAACCTCAGGCAATGTTTTTAGAGAAATTTTAAGTATATGTGAGCAGAGGTAGAAATACTTCAATGACCAAGTGAAAAAAAAGGTTAAAGATGCAAGAAAGGACAAAAGTGTGTGTGGTAAAGGTATCTAAGACCTGGAATTGAGAGATCATGTCAATGGGAAAGGCTATGAAATATTTTATCTTCTGAGAGAAAAAAAGAAGAAAATGGCCCATTTTTATTTCAGTAAAGGAGGAATTGAGGTTATATGCTGAGGGTGGGAATGAGAGTCAAGATTTGAAAAGGATGGGGTTCAAGATGGAGTGACTATGAAGGCTACTGGAATTATAGGGCTCATGGGACAGTGAGGTTAAGGTGTTAAACATCTATCTGGATAATCCTACCTAATTTTAGTGATAAACTCGTCAGTAATAGAGACTTGGGCACCCACAATATAAATACAGATGGGAGGAAGATAATATGAAACAACAAGTGGTTCAAATGAGAAAGGATTATCAAGCAAGAATGGAAAAAAATAGCATAGAACCATGTTTTTGTTGATATCTCTTTGCTATGAGAAATGAGGTGGCTTATGAGGGATACATTTGCTTGGAGGCTCTGATTTTTAGTTAAGGGGAATCATAGAAAAATGTAAGAATGCATTGGAATTTGATCCAAGGAGGTGCAGGAAAAGGGAATGATAGAAAGTCTTGCAAAAGGTGAGTGGACCTGAGTATGAACAGATGAAATGGATAGGAATAAAAGTAGAGGAAGACGTAGTATTGGTAGATCAAAGATAAGGAAATGGGATGCTGGGTCATAGGCCAGAAAAAACCATTAGGAACTAGCCAGTATTGAGGAGTCTGGAATTTTGTAATGGGGATTTTCAATGGATCCACATGGTCATATTGTCCTACCACTAAAAGCTTTTGGTTATTTTTATACTAGAGGCCGGTGCACGAAATTTGTGCACGGAGGGGGGGGGGTTCCCTCAGCCCAGCCTACACTCTCTCCAATTGGGGACCCCTCAGGGGATGTCTGACTGCCAGTATAAGCCCAATCCAGCGGTCGGACATCCCTCTCGCAATCTGGGACCACTGGCTCCTAACTGCCCACCTGCCTGCCTGCCTGATCACCCCTAACTGCCCTCCCCTGCTGGCCTTCAGTTCAAAATAATTCTTATACCCAAGTAGGATATTTGGAGGTGGAATATTCTGATCCCCTTCAATATAATTCAGCAACACTCTCTAGTTAAATATTTTAGTGTATTCTCATAATCAGTTTTGATTGCCATCAACTAACAACTTCTGGGTTTAAATTATTCAGGATTTTTAATTGCTCCAGAGTACATCAGTAGTTCAGTGTTAGTTCTTTACAAGGTTCTGTCTATGCAAGAATTTCTACTAAACCTGTAGAAAATTTTTAAGAGGTCTTTTGATCTCAAATGCTCCCTTGAGGGTGGTTATATCTCCAAGGGGTCTTAACAAGAGGATTGCTCCTAGCATTTCAAAGATGTGTTAACCTAGATACACAAGAACAATGGACAGGGCTTACTTAAAGCAAAGATAAACCTTGTATAGACCTGGGCCATGACTATCCACCATGACCTGCCCAGCTAGGAATTTATGATTCGACTAGATCAGTGGTTCTCAACCTTCCTAATGTTGTGACCCTTTAATACAGTTCCTCATGTTGTGGTGACCCCCAACCATAAAATTATTTTTGTTGCTACTTCATAACTGTAATTTTGCTACTGTTATGAATCGTAATGTAAATATCTGATATGCAGGATGTATTTTCATTGTTACAAATTGAACATAATTAAAGCATAGTGATTAATCACAAAAACAATATGTAATTATATATGTGTTTTCAGATGGTCTTAGGCGACCCCTGTGAAAGGGTCATTCGACCCCCAAAGGGGTCGCGACCCACAGGTTGAGAACCGCTGGACTAGAGGCTGGTGCACAAATTCATGCACCAGTGGGGTCCCTCAGCCTGGCCTGTGGGATCAGGTCGAAACCGGCTCTCCGACATCCCCCGAGGAGTCCTGGATTGCAAGAGGGTGCAGGCCAGGCTGAGGGACCCCACTGGTGCAAGATTGGGGCCAGGGAGGGACACAGGAGGTTGGCCAGCTGGGGAGGGACCGCGGGAAGGCTCCAGGACGCATCCAGCCCGTCTCACTCAGTCCTGATCGGCCAGACCCCAGCAGCAAGCTAACCTACCTGTTGGAGCATCTGCCCCCTGGTGGTCAGTGCACGTCACAGCGAGCGGTTGAGCGGCTTTAGCATATCATTAGCATATTATACTTTGATTGGTTGAATGAATGACTGTACAACTGGACACTTAGCATATTAGGCTTTTATTATATAGGATTACTCTGTGAGGTTACTTTAGGTCACTGAAATTTTCAGATTTATTACAGAGCCTCCTTTTCATTCACAGTTCAATGAACTATGAATTATGTGGGAGAAATGTTTTTAAAGTCACGCCTGACTGATATTTCTTGTTTTGAATCTAGTCTTTTCTCTTAGGACTTTAGTTTTGTTCATCTTACACCAAGCTGATTTGTAGCTTCTATATGTGTGGTTTTCTTAGAGACAATTTCTAAAGTATTTGTTTGATGTCTATACTTTTCATCTGTTGTATTCCTCTTCAGTGGATGTAAGAACTCTACTTTTTTTGCTAAACATATGGTTCAGTGTCTGGTATTCACTGGCTCAATCTTGGACCCAATTGATTAGTGTAGCCCCCAAGTCCCTGTTTTGTTTTTCAGCGTTTTTTGTTCTTTTCTATATAGTGCAAATGCCACTCATACTGAGACTCCTCTGATGTAGACTAAAACCCATAGCACACACATTTGGAAACCTATGGCTCTTGTGAGGCCATATGGTAACTTAAGAGAGTCTCTGTTACTGCTGCCAAGTCCTTGACTATTATGAAAACACAACTGCATTGTTTCAAAGCCCTGGGAGTGGGAGAGCTAATTTTTCCTATTTCTTTTGTAAAACAGCAGGGACTATCCATAACAATCCTCTAGATAACACAAACAGGTAAACATTGCTAAGGTTTGTTATCTAAAGTTCTAAAAATCCTACATTCCTACTGTGTTGTTGGTATGTTATTGGTGGGGTGTCCCCTGTGTCCCCACCTGTTGCTGGTGGAAGTGGGCTTCTGGGGGGTGCAACGGTAACAAGAATTTCCTGAGACCCCCCACAGGAGGACAAGGTATTGTGGAGAGCCTTATTGGTGATGTAACATTAAGAGAGTTCCCTTCCAAGGTCATATCTCCCTCCTTCCCGCCATGGAAAAAGTTCCAGATTGTCTTCAGCAGGGCTAGAATCAAAGCCAGAGTTTCCACTCCATATCAAGGTCCCGTCCAGTCCGGCATCTGGCTAGCTTAGCTTGTGTTCCCAACTGCAGTCACTGCACGCGGGGTCCTCATGCGACTGCTGAAGGCTACATGGCTATGGGGGTGCACAGTGAGTGTGGGTCACCGAGCAAATGATGCACAGGAGCATAAGAGGCAAGAGAGTGACAATTCTTTGTTTTGGGGGTTTTAACTAGGAGCTTAACCAATGAATCCTTCAGGATTTCGCATGTTTGCAGTGGTTCCACCCCTCTAGCCAATCCATGGTTCCCCAGGCTAGATTGACAGGCAAGCATCTTCCCTATGTCACCCTGACCTCACTGCACATGTGTCCAGATCCCCTTTGTTGGAACCCTTCCCCAGTAATTTGCAGGGAATGGACCAGGGTTCCCTGGGGAGTATAAAGTTTCAGCTTCCTGATGAAGCTACCCAGATGACCATATATTTGGTTACTATATGTGCAAGATATAGTGTCCATGGGTTATGCTGAAAAGGAAAATGGAGTTGGTGGGCTTGCAGCCTAGTTCAGTATCTGGTTAAAACTGTAGTCTTACTTCCCTACTCTGACTGCCTTGGGCAGAGCTGCAGAGCCAACCCCAGGGCCCCGCCACAGCTGACTTGGGCGGAGCTGCAGGGACCCTCAGGGGCCGCCACAGGAGGAGATATATAGGTCAGAGCCTCCCCAAGAGCTCAGTTCAGGCTTTGGCTCCAGAATTGCCCTGGACTAGCAGATCTGCGAAACGAAGGTTAAACTTTCCTCCCTCCCTCAGAGCTGGCTGATCGTTCTCTCATGCAACACACACAACACACATTCACACACACACATCTTAAAGGAAAAAAGAAAAACAGATCAGGGACATTTACAGAATATAAAATAAAAATGACTAATAGGCATGTGAACAAAAGTTCAAACTCAATAGCCGAAGATAATGTAAGATGATAGCATTAAGTGCCTTTGAATTCATTAAGATTTCAACAATGTTAATATCCATTGTTGATAAGTGTATATGAAAATGAATATTCGCCTACATTTTTTGCAAGGCATTGTGTCAGGGTCCAAAACACCACCCCAAGTTTTGATGATTTGCTGGGAGTCACAGAATTCAGCATATAGTCATACTCATGGCTATGATTTATTATTCCAAAAGGATTCAAAGTAAAATTACCAAAAGGAAAAGATGCATGGGGTCAAGTCCAGGGGAGACCTGGACTTCCAAGCTTCATGACTCCTTCCCAGTGATACCGAATTTGGACTGGAACCCGGATTCTTTGTCCACCGGAATCAAAGAATGAATCCACGGACAGAAAGTGATACAGCAAAGGTGGAGATGTGTTGAAGAATAGATACAGATTCCCATGTGGGGAGAGGGAAGAGTCCCGCAGAATGGACTCCCAAGTAGGAAGGGGGAAAAGGGTCCTACAGAACTGACTCCCAAGTAGGGAAAGGGTCCCACTGAGTTCCTTTTCCCTATGGCTTATAAAGGCTGCAGTTCCTGTGTCCTGATATCCCCTCTGATTGGTCAATATTCCGGAGTTGGTTACTATAGTGATTCCTAAGGCCCTCCTTCCTCTTGGTCCTTCCATTCCTCTGGGCTGTCTTCTTTTCCATCTGAATGAAGGGCTTCCTTCTCTTTATTTTGTAAATATAGACCTTTCCTGGCTACTTCCAGTTCCCGTGTCTTATGTAAATGCAACTGTTGCTGCTCCCTTGTCTTATGGAGATGTAAGTGCACCTGGCTTCCTTGTGCTATGGAAATGTACCAGTCTGCAGGCCGCCCCCCCCCCTTTTCCATGGACCCCAATTCTAAAAAACCCTAAACCCCAAATTCCTGCTTCACCAGGGGATGGCACAATTATTCCAACAACCAATTGTGATGACACATATGAAATGTCTGTGTTCACGTAAAAACATTCAAATCTGTAAAGAAATTTTGTGAGTTTATTTGAGCCAAATTGTCCACAATTGCTGGGAAGCAGAACCTCAATGGATTGGAATAATGCTCCAGAGAATGGCAGTTTTTCATCTATTTTTATACATTGCAATCAAAGGAGGAGACGTAGGGGGTTTATATGAAATCCATTGGTGATAGATTAGAGAGGCCGGAGAACCTCTGGGATTGGATAAAAGGTAAAATGATAGACACATACTTCTTTTACTCAGGTGGGTACAGGATAGTTCACAGTCGACAATTAACACAGTAACAATGAGGAAATGTGTGGTTTCCCCTCCGGTGCCATTTGTTGTGCCCTGAGGGATTTGGAAAAAGGGAAGTTTGCAAGATTGCCCTGTAGGCCTTCCTGAGCTGGTCAGGTTAGCATGTGGCCCCTTTCCTCCACATCTGTCAGGAAGAACTTAGAAACTCAGTGCCCAAAGTTTGTACTGCAGACTGGTCACGTAGTACTCTTTGCCTAGTCTGCACCCAAATGACTGAGTCCCCGAAAGAAAGCAGGTGTTCACTGTAAACCACATTGATTGTCCCAACTGAAATCACAGTCTCAGACAGCTGCGATGTTAATAACCTGGGCTGATTGCTATTGTTTTCAGTCACACCCTGGGGACAGGGCAGGTTGCACATAGCTAAGTTCTGAGTCAGATCAAATAGCACCAATACCATGGAATTGGAGCTTCTAAGGAGAGCTATGGGTCTTATCCAAATATTGACTATGCTCTAGGGAAGGGCTTTTAACAGAGCTTCAAACACTCTTTTGGCTGTAGAACCTTTAGCTTTTTATGGCTACCATGCCGAATGAGCTAAGGACTAGGGAATGGGAGAAGACTCAGATTAAAATGCCATAGACCTCATTGTTACTACTAAGATTCAGTATTTTTTGTTGAATAAACTTTTTATTTTTTTCTGTGCTTTTGGTTAATTTGCAGAGTTCATAAATAGTTGCTTTGGCTTGCTTTGTCAGTATTCCTTTGCTTTCATGGGAGAGCAGATTTATCAAGGTTCTCACTCGGCCGCTATGGAAGTCAACTTCATTTCTCATACATTTTTAAATAAGCAGAAATTGGCATCACTTTCCCAGCCGGTAGATTATGAACATGAATATAAATCATGAAAAAAGTTTATACCTTCTTACTTAGCTTATTGTTTTTTGAGCAGCTATCATAAGGTAATAATCAGAATTCAGTAAAAGATTATGTACAGTTTTATTCGTAATAGAGAAAATACATGCATATCCAGTTTATAAGTTTAGTAAAATAAAATTTAGCATAATTTTCAATGACTACAGAGTATTTTACATATAAATGTACCATAAAAGAATATATAGCATGGGGAATATCCAAAGCATACTAATAAATAACCAATGCATGAGTCCAATATTTTAATATCATATATTGCAATTTATATTGTAAATTATATAATACATGAATATTATAAAATATTATGGAATAAATATTTTGTAACATATATATTGTTTTATTTATAAAACAACATGTATATACATTTATATATTACATATATATTCACACATAAGCATATATATATGTACACAGTATAAACTATAGTATTAAAAGTGGTTATCTCTACATGGTGAACAATTTTTATTTTCTTCTTTGACCTTTTATGTATTTTAGAAAATTTTTTATAGTCAATGCATTCCTTTTGCAACCTGAGGAAAAATAATACATATTATAAAACTCATTTAATAAACTATGTATTTATAAGTTGTAGTTACATTTATTGAGTTGATGTACCTTACTACATGAGTGTTCTACTTTTGAAGAACTTTAGAAGTATTGTTCCTGACAAATTAGCCTTTTTATTTCATTTGATACTGGTAATTAAGTGAAGAATCCTTTCTAACTTTACCTGCTAAAAATCTGAGAGCCAAATGAATTGTCTATTCTTAACAATAACAACTGAAAAGGCTTTTATGATATGCATTTTTAATCTTTTTCATAGTTCCATTGCATATTCCTTCTAATTTTCTTTTTTACTTCTATTTTCAATTTACCATGTTTTCTTATATTTCATATATTATTGTAAAGCATTTTCAATCCCTTTTAGAAAAATAGAACAATTGGGGCATGAATATATCTGTATATACACACAGATACACATACACATATTTTATTTATTTACTAGAGGCCCGGTGCATGAAATTCGTGCACTGGAGGGGGGGTCTCTCAGCCTGGCCTGCACCCTTTCTCAGCCTGGGTCCCCTCAGGGGATGTCCGTCTGCCAGCTTAGGCCCGATCAGGTCTAAACCAGCAGTCAGACATCCCTCTCACAGTCCAGGGCTCTCACAGTCTGGGACCCCTCACTCCTTACCGCCTTCCTGCAGCAGAGGTGGGAGAGGCTCCCACCATCACCACTGCACTTGCCGGCCGTGAGCCCAGCTTCTGGCTGAGTGGCGCTCCCCCTGTGGGAGGACACTGACCACCAGGGGGCAGCTTCTGTGTTGAGCCTCTGCCCCCTGGTGGTCAGTGCGTATCATAGAAACCGGTCATTCTGGTTGTTCTGCCGTAATGGTTGCTTAGGCTTTTATTATATAGATTTTTACTTATTTTATTTTCCAATTACAATTTACTTTCAATACTATTTTGTTTTAGGTATACAGCATAGTGATTAAACAATCATGTAATTTACAAAGTTATCCTCATGATAATTCAAGTACCTATCTGGCATCATACATAGTTATTACAATATTATTAACCATAATTCCCTATGCTGTACTTTATAGCCTCGTGACTACTTTGTAACTACCAATTTGTACTTCTCAATTCCTTCACCTTTTTCACCCAGTCCCCCAACTCTCTTCCTCTCTGACAAACATCAGTCAGTTTGTTCTAGGTTTTTATGAGTCTGTTTCAATTTTGTTCTTTAGATTCCACATATAAGTGAAATCATATGGTATTTGTCTTTGACTTCTTTCATTTAGCATCCATGCTCTTGTGAATGGTAAGATTTAATTCTTTGTAGGACTTAGTATTCCATTGTATATATGTACCACAGCTTTTTTATCCCCTCATCTGTTGATGGGCACTTGGGTTGCTTTCGTATCTTGGCCATTGTAAATAACACCTCAATAAACATAGGGGTGCATATATTCTTTCCAATTAGTGTTTTTGGTTTCTTTGGATATATACCCAGAAATGGAATCGCTGAGTCATAAAGCAGTTCTGTTTTTAATTTTTTGAGGAAACTCCATACTGCTTTCCACAGTGGCTGCACCAGTCTGCATTCCCACCAGCAGTGCACGAGGGTTCCCTTTTCTCCACATCCTTGCCAACAATTGTTTGTTGATTTTTTGATGATAGCCATTCTGACAGGAGTGAGGTGACATCTCATTGTGGTTTTAATTTGTATTTCTCTGAAGATTAGTGATGTTGAGCATCTTTTCATATGTCTGTTGGCCATCTATATGTCCTCTTTGGAGAAATGTCTATTCAGGTCCACTGCCCACTTTTTAATTGAACAGTTTGGGATTTTTTTTGGTGTTGAGTCCTATGAGCTTTTAAAATAAGTCTTGGATATGAACCCTTTGCTGGATATGTCACTGGCAAATATGTTCTCTCAATTAGTAGGTTGTCTTTTTGTTTTGTTGATGGTTTCCTTTATTGTACAAAAAACTTAGTTTGATGTAATCCCATTTGTTTATTTTTTCTTTTGTTTCTGAAAAATATTGCTAAGAAAAATGTCAGACATGTTACTGTGTATGTTTCCTTCTAGGAGTTTTATGGTTTTGAGTCTTACATTTAAGTCTTTATTCCATTTTGAGTTTATTCTTTTTAAAAAATATATTTTTATTAATTTCAGAGAGGAAGAAAGAGAGAGAGAGAGAGAGAGAGAGAGAGAGAGAGAGAGAAACATCAATGATGAGAGAGAATCATTGATTGGCTGCCTCCTGCAGGCTCCCCACTGGGGATCGAGCCCGCAACCTGGGCATGTGCCCTGGACTGGAATCGAACCTGGGACCCTTTAATCCGCAGGTCGACGCTCTATCCACTGAGCCAAACCGGTTAGGGCTTGAGTTTATTCTTATATATTGTGTAAGAAGGTGGTCTAGTTTCATTTTTTTGTAAGTATCTGTCCAATTTTCCCAGCACCATTTATTGTATAGACTATCTTTACCCCATTGTATTTTCAATGCTCGAAGGGGACATAAGGGAAAAACCAACAGATTTGGAACCTCAGCTCTAACATCCTTCAGCTCCTGAGCCAATTCCAGTACCACTTAACTTAGGACTTTAATAAATTGAGAGAAATAAACCATCTCTGTTTAAGTCACTATTGTTTGGACTTTGTTATATTCAGCCAGACTCAATCCCTATCTAATACACATTGGGGAAAATACTTTTAGTCTCTAGATTCAGGTGAGACTTGAGTTGAAATTTAGGCTCTAAATTGGAGTTTGATGATCTATGTTTGAGTCTTGGTTCACTCATGCATTCAGCCTCAACTCTCTTATTTGTAAACTGGAGAGAACATTACTTATTACATATGATTCTTAATGAGGATTACATGAGAGAATAGGTGTTAAAGTGTGTAGCACAATGCCCAGCATAGTAAAGGGTGTCCCAAAATTCACGCAAGAAGTAATTTTGATAGAAAACACAGGTTTATAATTAAAAATTGTAAATTTTTTATTGATTCATAAAGTATACAGTATAGGGTTATGTATGGAATAGCATATCGGGTTAATGGCCTCCACAGCTTTGCTGGAACATACGCAGCAAGGCGTGGGTGATTGTGGGCTTGTTGGCATAAACCTTAGACTTCAAAAAACCCCAAAGGAAAAAGACATGTGGTTTCAACAAGACGGTGCCACATGCTATACAACCCGAGAAACAATTCAATTACTGCACGAGTCATTTCCTGGTCGTGTAATTTCCTGTTTTGGTGATCAGAATTGGCCGCCCAGATCATGTGATTTAACGCTGTTGGACTTTTTTCTTTGGGGTTTTTTGAAGTCTAAGGTTTATGCCAACAAGCCCACGACCACCCACGCCTTGAAGAAGGAAATTGAGCGCTCTATCAACGAAATTCAGCCACATTTATGCAAAACAGTCATGGAAAATTTCAACAAAAGAGTGAGTATGTGCCAGCAAAGCCGTGGAGGCCATTTACCCGATATGCTATTCCATACATAACCCTATACTGTATACTTTATGAATCAATAAAAAATTTACAATTTTTAATTATAAACCTGTGTTTTCTATCAAAATTACTTCTTGCGTGAATTTTGGGACACCCTTTATAAGTGCTCTGTTAATATTTGTTCATTTCTTTTACATGGCGCCTTGCAGCTACCAAGTTTATTATTATAGGTTAGAGCTTATCAGATGCCCTATGCACATGCTAGGCCTGAGTAATTCTGATAGGGTTCTCTCTGAGTCTATCACCAACCACCTAATATTGAGGTCAGTTCTTTACCAACCTGTCATTTCATGAATCCATGCTACACAATATGATACAACAAAGGAAAAAAAGATAGTGAGAGAGCGTTGCGGTTTGGTTTCCTGGGTAGGAGATTAGGAGTCAGAATTTAGCATGCAGGATGTTTATTCAGGAGTGTCTTTATATTTAGCTGCTGTGGAAGGGCGGGGCAGGACGCAAGATTGAGCAGAGGGAGAAGTACTGTGATGCAGGCCCAGCCACAGTCTCTATTGACCCTAGAGAGAGTGATGGAGCAAACCCAAATGGATCAGACATTGGGTGCAGACCACCCAGGGAAGAGGCATGACCTTAGCAAGGCTTCTCTCTGCAGCTGAGGCAGACCCTGAAGAAGCTGACAGCTGGAGGCTGTTTGTCTAGAGCAGTCCCAACAGCTGGAGCAACACATCCTTCATGGAAGAAGGATCTGGTGAGAGACTCATCTCAGTGTCCCCCTCAGATGGGAAAAAGAAACACAGTCCAAGGAAATGACAGTGCTGACACTGAAGTATAAACTAACAAAATAATCTTGACACATCACAGGCATTAGTGGTTCTAGTTCCTGGCTAGAGGACATTTCGATGCTGTGTTTTGAAAGGAAATGACCGGAAAGTAAGCTTTCTTTACACCACTCCTGTTCTCATCTTCTAAAAGTCCCGATCTTGGTCTTGCTTCCTTGCAACATCAGAACTGATGGTGCCCGTGGCATTAGAGAGAAAAGATCTGGGAGACTGTATAGAAAATACGTCACTGTTTTGAATGAACTGGTTTGTTAGTTAAGCCAAGTTAATTATTACTCCTGTTGGTCTGAAGTTAGTCCACACACAATGAATACATATGACACTTAAATCAATGAAAAAGCAATTTGCATACATTATCTCACATAATTCATACAACTATGTTGGGAGGTTGGAGTTATCACCTTCATTTTCTTTATTTCTTGTGGTTTTGTAGAATTCATTACCAAATTCCTCAGTTGCGTAGAGCAAAGAAAAAAGTAAACAAGCAAACACAAAATTAAAAGAAGAGATAAGAGTTTATTTATGTTTTACAATTTATGTATCTAAAATATAAAATGTTTATTCTCTTGAAATCAAACAACACTTCTATGTGCTTCTTATCATAGATGTTGGGTTGTGAATACAGAGACTAAAATGAGACAGGTATTCAACCATTAATTAAGCTTTGCTTCTTGAGGTCGGGTTCAAAGTTGCTGCCAAAAATATTGCTTCGTAAGAGCATTTCTCTCTGATTCTCTATTTCTCTCTCTCTCTCTCTCTCTCTCTCTCTCTCTGCCTCTGCCTCTGCCTCTGCCTATGCCTCTGCCTCTGCCTATTTCTCTCTTTAAATTTTTCTCTGTCTTTCTTCCCATTTTTGGCTCTATGTTCCTGTCTCCTCCCTGCCTTTCTGTCACTCAGTCTATATTCATTTTTCATTTTCCTCTCTTTCCTTTTTTTCCCTCTCAACTCCCCTTCCCTCCCCTACCCCTCCCTTCTCCTTTCTCTTCTCTCCTCTCCCTGTGTCTTTTATCTCTCTGGGTGGCCTAGTTCTCTCTGTTTCTGCCTCACCCTCTCTCTATGTCTGTCTGTGTCTCTTGAATGCCTGTCTCTAGTGTTGTTTTGTTTCTGAACAATGGATGCAAGTTCACTAGAAACTGTTTTGCTTCTTGAGAGATCATCAGGTCTTCTAAATTAAGTCACTTTGTTAAAATATTTTCTCATAATAACCATAAACAGAAGACAACTGATTAAACAGGAGATGAATATTTAATGGCAAATCCCTGAATACTTAAAACAGTTTTGTAGCGCCCATTATGTTTTTGGAGTCTTTAAATCTCATTCATTGATTCCTGCCCCCTTTCTGTCAAATGTGCTTCTGCATTCATGCTCCCCAGAGAAGATAGAAATATGACTGAGGCCTACTAAACCTCCACTCTGCACCAGGGTGGCCCTGCCAACCTTACTTACCTCCATGCTTTAAAGCAGAGGTTAGCAATGATAGTTCATGGGCCAAATCCCATCTGCTGCTTTTTTTGGGGGGGGGGAGGATATGACTTAAGGTCTAAGAATAGTGTTTACATTTTAAAAGGTTAAATGAAAGGAAAAACATAACATGTGGCAGACACCATATGTGATCTGCAAAGCCTAAACTATTTACTCTCTAGCCCTTTACAGAATAAGCTTGCTGACTCCTGCTTTAGTTTTCATTTTTTTAAATTTTTTATTGTTTAAAGTATTACAAATAGTAGTAAATATGTCTCTTTTTTCCCCAGTTGACCTTCCCCCCGCCTCTCCTACCCCCCAGCACATGTCCTCATGATTTACTTTTTAAATAGATTTTTATTCTTTTTTTTAAAAATCCTCACCCGAGGATTTTTTTTTCCATTGATTTTTAGAGAGAGTGGAAGAGAGAGGGAAAGACAGAGAACTATTGATGTGAGAGAAACACATCAATTGGTTGCACGTCCCAACCAGGGCCTGGGCTGGGAAGAAGTCTGCAACCAAGGTACATACCCTTGACTGGAATTGAACCTGGGACTCTTCAGTCCACAGGCCGACATTCTATTTATTCACTGAGCCAAACCAGCTAGGGCTAATATGTAGGGTGCGGCTATAGGGTTAAGCCTTGGACTGACCTGTTGGCAGAGCCACAAACAAGTCCCAACTTAGAGGACACAGTCCTCTTAGCATAATTAGGCTTGACCTTATGACGCTCCCTGGATCTTAACTGGGCAGCTAATGGGCTGAGGGAGATGCAGCAAGTGCTGCCAAAACAAGTGAAACTCACAAGAACATTGTAACTATGGTGACCACTACCTTGTTTACCTCTGGCTATAGAATAAAGGCTCAGCTTGCCTCTGGATCTCTCTCTGTGGCCTCAGCCAGGCACAGGAAGATCCACCTAGACCAGTGATGGCGAACCTTTTGAGCTCGGCGTGTCAGCATTTTGAAAAACCCTAACTTAACTCTGGTGCCGTGTCACATATAGAAATTTCTTGATATTTGCAACCATAGTGAAACAATTTATATTTTTGATATTTATTTTATATATTTAAATGCCATTTAACAAAGAAAAATCAACCACAAAAATGAGTTCGCGTGTCACCTCTGACATGTGTGTCATAGGTTCGCCATCACTGACCTAGACCCAGCTTATTCCCTTTGTCTGTCATTTTGTCATCCTTCACCACCCTCACTCAGGCTTTTCAAACCCTTGGCTGAGCTGGCTCGGCACACTAATATATATATACAATTTTAATATATTTTATTGATTTTCCACAGAGAGGAAGGGAGAGGGATAGAGAGTTAGAAACATCAATGAGAGGGAAACATCGATCAGCTGCCTCCTGCACACCCCCCACAGGGAATGTGCCCGCAACCATGGTACATGCCCTTGACTGGAATCGAACCTGGGACCTTTCAGTCCACAGGCCGATGCTCTATCCACTGAGCCAAACCAGTCAGGGCTAATATATTTTTATTGACTTCAAAGAGGAAGGGAGAGGAAGAGAGAGATAGAAACATCAATGATGAGAGAGCATCATGGATCAGCTGTCTCCTGCACACCCCACACTGGGGATTGAGCCCACAACCTGGGCCTGTGTGCTGACTGGGAATAAAACCGTGACCTCGCGGTTCATAGGTTGATGCTCAACCACTGAGCTGCACTGGCTGGGCGCTGACTTCTGCTTTAGAGAATTTTGCTTGGGAGTAGCCATATCTGTGACTTCTCAAGGGCATTCAAAGAATGCTACAGCTTTCCCCACCTTCTCTGTGGTCAGGTTCAAGAAGCAGAACCTGAGACAGGGATGCTTGTGCAAGTGGTTTAGTGAGGGAGTGTTCCCCAGTGAAATCTATAATGGAGTAAGGCAATCAGGAAAGGGCAAGGGAAGCCAGGCAAAGGTGTGGATTTAGCTGTAGTGCAGGCTCAGCCTGATCTCTCAGGGAGCTCTGTATTGTGAAGCTGGGACAAGGGGGCTGGGATTTAATAGCCCAGTATTGGTCAGTCATTACTAGTGGGCCGTGGGGGAGGAAAACACGTTCCTTTACCCTTCTTGGATCTTCCGGCCAGTCCAATAATCAAATCAACATGAAACAGATAAACAAGAGAAAATAACCAAATTTCATAGTATATGTACATATCAGAACCCCAATATATGAGAGACTCAGAGACCCCAAATGCATGAGAAATTCAGAGACAGAAAGGGAAAAGGAGGTATATGTAATATTCTGAGCTACGGATGAAGTAAGGCACATTGGGGGAAGAAGGTTATTGTAGGATGATAAGAAGATGTTCAGTTATTAGAAGTTTGCCCTGCCATATAGGTAGGTCAAAAAGGTTGCCTCTGATCATCTCTTATTATGGGCATGGCCCCTAATTCAAATTCTTCTAGGCGGTTAAGGGGGCAGGGACAGAAGTTCCTCTTGAGCCTGAAGGGTCTCAGTTGCCTTTAGATCAAAATAGTCCACATACCACAGGGGCCCATCTTGGGATGACCAATTCTGAACCCTACGAGGTCAACTCCCAGAAAAGGGGTCTGTGTAACCTCCTAGGCATCTTTGCACAAAGCAACTCCTGTTAACCTAGCACAGTTCTCCAGACACGGGGTGAATTGGGAGCTATTAGCAGCTCGGGAATGGACACAACAACCTGACCAGGAAGATCTGGGCAGGGAAGCAATGGTAACCCAGTGGTTCTCAACCTTCTGGCCCTTTAAATACAGCTCCTCATGTTGTGACCCAACCATAAAATTATTTTTGTTGCTACTTCCTAACTGTCATGTTGCTACTGTGATGAATCGTCATGGAAATATCTGATATGCAGGATGGTCTTAGGCGACCCCTGTGAAAGGGTCGTTCGACCGCCAAAGGGGTCGAGACCCACAGGTTGAGAACCGCTGTGCTATACACATGACAATGGGCGTAGGGACTCTTACCTTACACCCATTGTTGGCAGGTTGAAGCTCCAACATCCTATTTGCAGATATACAACCGTGCCCAAGAGGATGGTATCAGAGAATGAAGAGCAATAGAATGTCTTAGCTGGACAGGCTTTAGAGGTCATCAGATCCAATAGCCTTGTTTTAAAGAGGAGGAGAGATTTGACAAGGTCCCACAACTGGCAAACAATTAGTTAGCACCGCATCCCTGTTTTCTCATGTATAGTACTGTTGCAGGAGACCCCAGGAAAACCAAGCGACGCTTTGAAGAAGTGGAGGAACACTGTTTTAATTACACCAGCAGACTCCGGGAATAATTTCCAAATCAGAGTACCGAAACATGCAGGGGCCTTCATTTTATATCTCCCTGTGGTCTTTGTCCCACAAATATGGATTATGCTTCCAGTCCTTTTCTTGGGCTTTGCAAGAAGGCCCTCAGGTGTTGGGGGTCTCCAGGCCATATCTGATGGCCTGGCCTGGCGCCAGTGCTAACAACCCTCCCTCTGGGCAATGCACTGTTCACAGGTTTATGGCCTCTGTAACAGGTTCTGCAAGACCAGTTTCTGGGAAGGAGGTAATGACTTAATTATTGGTTAGCTTGCTGGCATGGATTCCAATTGCTAGCCCCCAAAATATCAGGATTACATTTGAATTAGCCCTTTTTAGCCTTCTCAGTACAGGGTGTTTTTCACCATTCCATGATGCATCTCTGGGCTTTGTACCTGATAGCTTAATGCTTTTATCTTTAAGGAAAGAGGGGGAAATTATCAGTTAATTTTCTCTGCCATCTAACCCATTAACCTCTATTGATATGACATGTGAAGTTATTCTCTACTTGCTAACTAGTATGTTTTTAATACATTTTTATTTTACTTTTAGATTTACAGAATTATTGTGAAGATAATACAGAGATTTTTTTATATATACCCCACATCATTTCCCCTGATGTTAACACCTGGCATTAGTAATATATATCTTTATTAAGCTAAAATTGATTCATAGTGATGTCTTCAATTCTAATCCATAACCACATGGATCACTCTTAGCTTCCTTCCCTGTAACCTCCCACTCAGACAGTGAGGTCTGGCTTCCACTGTCTGTCATTCATTTCATTAAGTGTTCAATTCTAGTGTGTATGCATATTGTTTTCAGAATTGTTAACTCCTACCCCCATAGGAAACACTTGCTCAGCTAGAGCACAGTGGTTAAATACAGTTCATTTGCTTTTAGTTTTATAAACTTCACTCATTCCCTTTTCACTCACCTCCTTCAGTGAGGCTGTTTCAAACTTTTGTAATTCATTCAGATTATGTTGTCACATTCTGCATTCCATTCTGGGATCTCCCCACCTCCTAAATGATTTTTAAAATTTGCACGTGTTAAGACTTTACTTTTTTGTGCTATAAAGTTCTGTGGGTTTTGACAAATGTTTAAATGTCTTATTTGTACCATTACAGTATCGTATATTCTGGAAAAGGCAACACTACAGAGACACTGAAAACATCAGTGGTTTCCATGGACATGGAGGAAGACATATGAGGATTGAATAGGTAAGTACAATGCTTTTAGAATGAGTGAGGAAGCCTTCTTTCTGTTTCTATTTTCTAGAAGAGATTATGAAAAATTGTTATAATTTCCTTTTTAAATATTTGGTACATTTCATCAATGAAATGATTTTGGTCTGGTGCTTCCTATTTTGGAAATTTATTAACTATTAATTCAGTTTCATTAATAATTTAAAGCTATTCAAGTTGATGATTTCTCTTTTATGAGATTTGGTAGTTTGTGGATTTCAAGAAATTGGTTCTTTTTATCTAGTTTTCAAACATTTGGGCATAGAAATGTTCCTAATATTCCTTCATTATCCTTCTAATATTCATGCAATTATTTGTGATGAACCTCTTTCATTTCCGATATTGGTAATTTGGGTCTTCCCTCTTTTTTTTAAAATCAGTTCCCTGCCTATGGGTTTATCAATTGTATTGATGTTTTCGTTTCACTGATTTTCTCTATAATTTATTGTTTTCAGTTTTACAGATTTCTACTATAATTTCTATTAATTTTTCTACCTCTTGCTAATTTGGTCTTTCTCATTTCCTAAGGTTTAAGCTTACGTTATTTATTTTAGATCTTTCTTCTTTTTTAATATATGTATTTAATGCTATAAATTTCCCTCTAAGCTCTGCTTTCTCTGAATCTCACAAATTTTGTTAAGTTGTATTTTCAAAATATTTTTATATTATGTTCTTGAGACTCTTCTTTGACCCCTCTGTTATTACAAATATGTTGCTTAATCTCAAAATATTTAGAGATTTTTCAAGTGTCTTCTGTTGTTGATTTCTCTTTCAAATTACACTGTCATATAAGAACATACTTTGTATGATTTTCATTCTTTTAAATTTGCTAAGGTATATTTTATGGTCTAGAAGATGATCAATTTTGGGGAATGTTCCAAGCAAGTGAGTAGAATGTATATTCTGTTGATTTTGGATGAAGTATTCCATTAATGTCAATTAGATCAAGTTGATTGATATTGCTGTTCAAATCAACTGTATCCTAATTGATTTTTGACCTGCTTGACCTATCAGTTACTAACCGAGCTATTGAAGTCTCCAAATATAATACTGGATTTGACTGTTTCTCCTTTCACTTTAATTAGTTTTGGCCTCATGTATTTTGGCGCTCTGTTAAGTTCATACATGTTTGGGATTGTTAAATCTTTTGAAGAATTGATTCTTTTGTTTTTATGTAGTCTTTATTCCTTATGAATTCCCTTGTTCTTAAATCTACTTGTCCTCATATTAATGTGTGTTATCGTAAAAACATTCAAACCTGTAAAGAATTTTTGTGAGTTTATTTGAGCCAAACTGTCAACAATTAACGGGAAGCGGAATCTCAATGAGGTTGGGATAATGTTCCAGAGAACGGAGGGTTACATCTATATTTATAGATTGCAATCCAAGGAAGGGACGTTGGTGGGTTACATGAAATCCATTGAACAATTAAAATGATAACAATGAAGGAATTTGTGGTATCTGTCCTGGGGCCCAGGCACATTAGGTTGTGCCCCAGGGGCTCCAGAAAAAGGGAAGTTACAAGTTACCCAGACATTTCAAGGGTATGTTATTATAGATGCAAAAAGACAGATAAGCTCAGTTAAGGTAAAGGTTGACCTTGTCAGTGAAGATACCGGCCTAGGACATAACTACCCACCATAACTTCTTTTAGTTAAAGTTTAATTTCAGACCATCCTTTGTGGTGACTTTAGGTCTCTGAGTTTGCAAGACTGCCATGCAGGCCTCCCCTGAGCTCATCAGGTTAGCGTGGCCCCTTTCGTCCACATATAGCTACACTAGCTTTATTTGATTAGTGTTACCAAAGTATATTTTTCTTTCTTTACTTTTAAACTATGAGAATCTTAATATTTAAAGCAGATTTCTTTTGCAGTTTTTTCTTTCAAGAAAAGTTGTTAATGTTCAGTGTGATTTTCTTGTTGTAAGGACTAGATTGATGACGTACATGATTTTTATGTCAGAGCTAAAACCAGAAGCCTTACTAAACTTTTAAAAATCAACATCTTGCCCTGCCAGCGTGGCTCAGTGGTTGAGTGTTGACCTATGAACCAGGAGGTCGTGGTTCGATTCCTGGTCAGGGCGTGTGCCCGGGTTGCAGGCTTGATTCCCAGTGGGGTGCGTGCAGGAGGCAGCCGATCTATAATTATCTCTCATCATTGATGATTCTATCTCTCTCTTCCCCTCCCTTCCTCTCTGAAATCAATAAAAATATATTAAAAATAAAATAATAAAAATCCACATCTTGGTCTCTTCTTTCTCACCAGATAGTATGAAATCCTCCCCATTTTTCTTGCAACCTCTTTCAGAGGGCCTCTGAGCAGAGCTGTTTGACCTCTAGGAACATTGTTTTCTCCTTTGTATCATAGCCATCTGACTCTTATCATTCAGAGAGGGCTGTACAACCTCTCTACCTAGAAATCCTGCTACTTCTGACACCTGTTCCAACAATAAAGTCAGCTTTACTCATGCCTTTGTGAAACATTCATAAGTACTTTCGTATAGAGATTTATCCTGTTTTCTTCCATTTTGGCTGTTTTTGGAAGTCCTCCAGAGTATCAGTCAAGTTGTATAAATTCCAACTCAGAACCTAATTTGAATTTCTTCTCATGGTATCCTGAGGCCCATGACATTAAGGACTAAAGAATGGGGTACCTTAAACAGGTAAACCAGGTTAGGATTGGCTACTCTGAAAAATTTTAGTGGGCTTTAGGGTGCAGAAGCCACTTAATGCCTTGCCTTGGGATAATTAGGCCAGGAAAATAGTGTCTCAGAAGTTGTAAGAATAGCCATAAGCCAGGCAAGCAGTGTGTGTGTGTGGGGGGGGGGCGGGTTAGGGTTGGTTCATTTGCATATAAAAGGTATGCTCCATGGGACCGGTAGTCCATCCCTAATCCACAAGGTCCCAGATGTCAAAACATTAGGTACAGAAAGTAGAAAATATGGTCAATATAAAGTTTTTGTGTGAACTGAAGTTTTCATTTTTCTGGGTTAAATGTCTAGGACTGCAATTGCAGAATTCTCTTGGGAACTGTGAATGATAAACTATTTTTTCAATGGCAAAACAAACAAACAAGAATGTGGTACCTGAGAATCTGATTTGAATGTTTTTAACAGTCAGGATATGACGTCCTGCACAGATCACAGTAGATGACAACTAACAGTATAGATTGCCACATAACCGGAAGTATATTGGGAAGCAGTCCAGAGTTGGATAAGCCAGGGTTCAGCAATATTTCAAGAACACAGCTTTGGAAAAAAAATACACACACACACACACACACACACACACACTGAGTGGCCAGATTATTATGACCACCTGATGTTTGTAGGCAAATTAGCTATAATTTCGCACTGAAGTTGCTAGAGGGCCAGACCATTATAAATAGGGAAGCAGATTGTTTGCCGCGACAGTAGAAATGATTTTTTTCTGAAGATATGGGTAAACAACATGATTTAACAGCCTTTGAACGTGGGATATATATATATATATATATATGTTTACTCTGTCAAACCTAGTGTGTTAGATCTTTACATCTTGGTCTCAAGATGCCTGCCTCATCTACATCTACCTGTTTTATCAGGGAAAGAAAAGAAATTTTCTATAAGCTCTTTGTTTATATCACTTTATGTTACATGGGTAACCCTAAAGGAAAAGAGACTGGGAAAGTAAGTGTTTAACTTCTTCAACCTCTCTAGAAAGTGTGCTAGGGGGGAGTTGAGAATGAGTTTCTTATTTATTTATTTATTTATTTAATCCTCACCCGAGGATATTTTCCCACTGATTTTTAGAGAGAGTGGGAGGGAGAAGGAAAGACAGAGAGAAATATCCATGTGAGAGAAACACATTGGTTGCCTCCTGCAAGGGCCTACCAGGGCCCGGGTGGGGAGGAGCCTGAAACTGAAGTAAGTGCCCTTGACCAGAATTGAACCCGGGACCCTTTGGTCCACAGGCTGACACTCTATCCACTGAGCCAAACCAGCTAGGGTGTGAATGAGTTTAAAGTAATGCACAGCAACAGCCTCTGCTGACTGGCTCACCCAAGATTTAGAAACAGTGTACTCTTTCATTGGATCCTAACCATACCTCTCTGGTATAGAAAGGGATGCTGGACAGTCTGATGTGGATTGAGGGGCAGCTGTTCTGACTTCAGTATCGCAATTTTTCTTCCTCACCACCTTTTAAGACCCATTTTACAATTCTCCTCCGTGAAACTGGGCACTCCAGTCTTTTTTCATAAAGAAACCCTTCTTTTTCTAGATTAGGTGCGCATGCGTGTCAATTTAGGTTCTCTGATAAGCAGATGATTAGACAGAGTTAGAAGTTTAAGTGGTTTATTGGGGATAATGTTTATGAGAGATAAAGAGCATAAAGCAGTATTGGGCCAGAAAGAGCCTCAGACTATGAAGCAGATCTAGGTTTTGGCCAACCCACTAAGTAAGTCTTGAGAAAAGGTTGCCCATTAGTAGAGTCATAATAGGCAGGAGTGGCCAGTCCCTAGTATTTCCGTCATGATCATTCTTGGCTGGAAGATGCTTAGGAAAACCATGGAATGTGAATCCTGGAGGTCCTACAGATAGAGGCTGTCAGCTAACTTCTCCTTTCACAGCTGAATAGCAAGTTCTTTATTGAAGGGAGAGCCGGATGGGATACCTCCATGGCTGCCACTGAATGATGCTTCAGTCATGTCAATTATCAAACTGTCCAGCAGCTCTTGTTGAGGCTCCCCTATGTATAAACTGATCTGCTAGGCTATTTGATGATTCAAGGAAGTGTAAGACACTTGCTGTGTTGGTCAGCTGTTTTCTCTAGATTCACCCTTTGCCACCATGCTCTGCACTTCTGGAGCCTGACCTTTAGGGAATATACCACAGAGTTCCAGTGCCCTTTGGTTTCCATATGACATTTCTACCTGATTGATGTGATATAAGCAATTCCTCATTGTACATTGTACATACAATTCCTCATTGTATATAACTAATGAGGAACCTCAGCAGCAGATTAAAGGGAGAAGAATGAGCAGGGAACTTATGCTGGACTCCCCCTTTTGAAGTCATATTGGGTTGGTTCAGTGGTCGGCAAACTGCAGCTCTCGAGCCACATGCGGCTCTTTGGCCCCTTGAGTGTGGCTCTTCCTAAGCCTTAGGAGTACCCTAATGAAGTTAATAACAATGTACTTACCTATATAGTTTAAGTTTAAAAAATTTGGCTCTCAAAAGAAATTTCAATCGTTGTACTGTTGAGATTTGGCTCTGTTGACTAATGAGTTTGCCGACCACTGGGTTGGTTGTATCCCTTGCCCTCAGGTCACTGTTCTTAAGATTCTTTTATGTAATTTTCTCGTCCAGGTTTCAATAACCTCTGTTTTTATTTCTCTCTTCATTTCCTCAGGCATAAGGGTAAAAATAGCTATAACTATCTGTAACAGTGCAAATAGGCTCCTGTACTATTCCTTGAAATTTCCCTATGCCCTGTCCAAACCTTTATCAGATCCATTATAAATCATATCTTTTAAAATTATTTTAATTGGAGTGTGCCATCTGTTTTCAGTTGCAACCCTGACTCATGCACTTGCTTTTTTTGGTATGCATATGACATTTCTACCTAATTGATGTGATATAAGCAACTTGAGGCAGAAATTTACCCTGCATTCTTAATAAACAAACATCTTTTATCCAACATTGTTTCTGTCATGAATACTTATTTATTTTTCCATTTATCCATTCAGTTCAACAAAAAATGTATTTAGTGCCTGTTGTGTGCCGTGTGCTTCCTATATTAGATGCTGTACACAGAGGTATCGGTTCAGTTCTCAAAGAAGAGCCTAGAACACAGGCCGGTTATAAAGTATATTCAAGCGACAGAGGAGCTAAGATTAAATATGCCCAGTTGAACTATGAATACCTGTAGAACAGTGTGATCATCTTTTAGAATTGTTTTTTTAGAGGCATTTATTTGTGTGTTTTTTTTTTAGAATTTTATTATTTATTTATTTTTCTTGAATTTATTGGAGTGACATTGGTTAATAAAATTATATAGATTTCAGATATGCAATTCTATAATACATTATCTCTATACTGTATTGTGTATTCACCACCTCTTTCCATCACCATTTATCCCCCCATACCCTCTTCTACCTACCCCAACAGTATCATTTTTAACCAGAAAGCCAGTAAAAGAGTTGCCAAAAAAGTGACTCTTGAATGAATTTTGAGAGAGAGAGATCACCAGGTAGATAGGATTAAAAATGGTATGATCAGAAGCTCAGGTTCCAAGTGGCTATAAAATAGGATGAAGAGAAAGACAACCTGAGAAATGGTACCATACCCCATGCTAGGGATCTTGGATCTTATTCTGTAGACAGTGGAGACCTATTGGAGGGTCCTATTTAGGGTAGTGAGAATGGTCAGATGTACATTTTAGAAAGCTGGTATAGTGGTATCCAGAAGGGTAAATTAGAGAAAAGTGAGACTCAAAGAGAAGTCATTTTAAACAACTATTACAATAGCTCAGGTGAGAAGGGAGGAGACTATGAAATAAAATAGTAGGGAATGATAATAATGATACTCCTACTCCTAATCCTACTACTACTAATTGATGATGATGATGATGATGATGATGATGATTAATATAGAGAGCTGGAGACTGATTTGAAGATATTCTTGATTGAGTCATCAGGGGAACAGGAAGGTACTTCCACTTCAGAAAGGAACTGTAATTCTTTTTTTAAATATATTTTTATTGATTTCAGAGAGGAAAGGAGGGGAGAGAGAGATAGAAACATCAACGATGAGAGACAATCATTGATTGGCTTCCTCCTGCATGCCTCACACTAGGGATTGAGCCCGCAACCCGGGCTTGTGCCCTGACCAGGAATTGAACTGTGACCTCCTGGTTCATAGGTCAACGCTCAACCACTGAGCTATGCTGGCTAGATGGAACCATAATTCTTGAATGGCATTTGAATACTGAGAGCAGTATGAGTTTATTTTCAATGGTCTATAATAATCTGGAAGTAAATACCCTGCCCTAATGCAGACTGGATAACTATGTCTTAGTATTTATTGTTGCTTTAAAATGGGAAGAATGACTTATCTCTCCGTCGAATTTCCTGAGTAGTTGTGTAGTAAAACCATTTTTTCAAAGAATATCCTATGGGGGAAAAATTTCCATGGAAATTATATGTAAATAGGCTATTACTTTGTAACCTGGCCTATTTCCATTTTCCATCACACATGATTGCAAATTTGTCTCTATCAGGGATAACATTTTCTTTTTTATTAATGATAGCTTAGATTTTTTTCTCTTCATAAAAACAAAGAGTTATGTAGCTTGGGGAAAAGAAATTGAAAGCAATAGTATTTCTTGTGAAAAGTACTATATTTAAAAGCCTAACATTTTAAATAACACTGTGTTGTAAGTTTTGATAATCACTGGAAGAGATTCTTTTTTTTCAGGTGATGAGTTATTCATGCAGTTCCTGGTTATGTTAATGATAATCGTTGTGTATTTTTTCAAAAAGAGAATACAATTTGCCCTAAAAATAACTCTGGAAAATATCTTTTATTCAGTCCTTCAGAAATTCTACACTAAAAAAAAAAAATCATTGTGCCCCTTATTTCTTATTGGTGTTCTTTCGTGATCAAAAGTAAGTATTGACAAGGTGAAACCTCAAATAGACAAAAGGGATTTAGCCAAAGTGTAACATTTGCAGTATTATTGATAGCAAAATGTCTATAGTATATACATATATACATATACATATACATATACATATACATATACATATACATTATACATATACATGTGTGTGTGTGTGTGTGTGTGTGTGTGTGTGTGTGTGTGTGTGTAGAGGAGACTAAATAACCCCCAACAGAAGTTTGTTTGACTATCTAAAGTTATTATGGTATATATATGGAATCAGACCTGGTCGCCACAGGAAACAGAGATAGTACATTTCAAATAGAATAATTTGAGAAGGGTTATTTACATGCAGAAACATGTCTTGATCCTAGGCTTGAAATGTGGGGAGCTGATATAGGGTTAAGCCTCGGACTGACCTGTGGGCAAAGTCACAAACAAGTCCCAGCTTAGAGGGCACAGTCCTCTTAGCATAATTAGGCTTGACCTTATGAGGCTCTCCAGATCTTATCTGGGAAGCTAATGGGCTGAGGGAAGTGCAGGAAGTGTAACTATGGTCAAAACAAGTGAAACTCACAAGAACTGTGTAACTATAGAAACCACTACCTTGTTTACCTCTCACTATAAAATAAAGGCTCAGCTTGCCTTGGGATCTTTCTCTGTGGCCTCAGCCAGGCACAGGGAAGATCCACGGAGACTAAAGAGAGCTAGAGAGTTCTGAACGCTGTCTCCGTGTAAAACATTCTTCGCCGACTCCGTCCACACCTTTGGGAACCCCTGGACCCCTGGGGCTGGCCCCCAGCATTGAAAGCATAAGAGGAGCAGTGAGTGAACTTCGGTTAAGGAAAATAGCCAGCCCCAGGCAATCCTTCAGGGGGCCAACTAAGAGAGCAGATTCCCTGCCTCACACCCCTTCCTTCTCTACCATCTACCGCCAGGCCTCTCCACTCACCAAACCCAATCAGAATCCCCAGTTGTGTGGTCCATGCAGTTAGCTTCTGGTAGAGAAAAGAGTCTTCTGGTGGAAGAGGTGAATGAGACAAGATTAGAGAGTAGTGGAAAATGAATGGGGGGTCAGGGGGGAGCATCAAAGAGAAGTCATCTCATACAATCCTATTCTTCAGATTTGCAGCATCCACTCTTCTATTTCATTAGGCTGAAGCCTTCATTTTCCCAACAGAGGAGTGCACAAATTCCCGTCAGCCACCTTATCACGTTAGCAGGACATGTTAAATGTAGACAAAATGATCCTTATTTAAAAGACAAGGAGATTGTGTCTTAAAGAAATCAGTGATTTTCTCAAGATTTCATGGTAAATAAGGAGCTGGGACTAAGATTCCTGAAATAGAAGCCTGGGAACCCTTAGCTCTACATAACCCTGGCAGATTTTTACCTCACAATCCCCTTTCTGCATGTTCCTCAACATTTCCAAGGCATTCTATCCCTGGCTTACAATTTCATTTCTGCTTGGCCAAACAACTGAATCCCTACCACTGAACCATTAAAATAGCTCTTTCCCAGTGTAGCTAAATTATCCTTTTTCCAAAACAGTTGTGGATGAAAGCATCCACTTACTCCCACTGAAACCTCTATCCTTATCCACTGATTTGTTTTCTTACATCAAGGCTCTGATAATACAATCACAGAATAATTCAACGTTTGAACATTTCCAAAAATCTAAGCTATTTTCTTATACCCTTGGTCCCCTTGTTATGCTAAGAATATTTAAAACCCATAGATAATGTAAAAATTATTAAAGTCAAGAACACTTTTCTTCTATATTTTGTAACCTTCTTACCTAATTATGATAATTCTACCTAGGTAAAGATTTATTAGAGTCACACTTTCCTTTTCTCTTTTTTCATTCCCTCTGGAGCTGATAATGAATAAGGAAATGTCCAGAGATTAGAAAGCAGGAGGGTAAAAACAAACAAACAACAAATGGTCTGGTCAATCTACTAGCTAGACAGACAGTTCTTCCATTAGGAATTGGCCATACAATTCCCCTTTAAAGAAATGCAATCACATTTCTTGGAGCAGAGGTTCGATGTGGAATGCCCTCTTTAAACGCATCTCAGATCTTGCTGGTTTCGTGACTCACCAGCATATCTGATATCCAGAAAACTTTGGGTACTTTCTAAATTTAGGAAGGAAAAACAAACAAACACCAAAACAAACCCCAACACCTATATTTTCTTGACAGCCAAGTAGAAAAGAGCACAGATTCGAAAGCAGCCCTTAGGGAGTCCTTAAATGTCCACTTCTGCTTTGGAGTCATTCAAGATAAATCATAGAATGAATCAGCATTGCTTTTGTCATCGCTTATGCATGGTATCTAAATGTTGTACCACTATTAGATGACCTGAAGGACTGAGTCTAAAACATTTGGGCAACAGTCTGTTTCTTTAAGGGAACTGGATATTGCTTATCACCAGAAAATATTGAGTACAGCTCTATCCTCTAACATTAGAATTTTACAGAATATCCTAGTTATTGAACTATGTGAAAAGGTATAATTTGACTTAACTTAATCTAGGCCTTAAAAACGATAATCCGAAAAAAGAACAAAACCTCTTGCAAAAGTATTTTAAAATAAGATGCTGTACCTGCATGTGTAGCATTCTAATTTCTCGCAGAGGAAATGATTAGAACTCAAAAGATTCTAGTTAGTTTAGTTGTTGATGCTCAGAAAACTATTTTAAATGGCAGGGCTGGAAGGGTTAAAAGTAAAATGGTACTCTAAGCGCAGCCCACAAATAGTTTTTCTTCTCATAATATAACCATCTTCCTCATCTCCTGTTTTTTCTTTAGACATGCTATTTGTTTCCATGACGACCAGTTTTGGCGGTTTAAATAAAGAAACTAATTAGATGCCATAGACTGCTGAGAGTTTCCTACTTGTTTTCTGTTTTATTTTTCAGTAATTTATTTCACAAATAATCGTATTATATCTACTACTTATGCTAAACACAAATGGAGCTAAAAAACCTAAATAGTGCAGACCTATCCTGCAGACACTCACATTCACCCAAAGATCATCTTTTTAAAAAATATTTGTAGCAGTATTATTTTATTGTCAATAAAATATCAGAGCAAATTAATCATTTTCAGTTTGGAACTTTTTCTTCTCTGACTGCATTAAAATGTCCCTTCCAGCCCTAGCCGGATTGGCTCAGTGGATAGAGCTTTGGCCTGTGGACAGAAAGGTTCCAGGTTTGAATCCAGTCAAGGGCACGTACCTCCGTTGCAGGCTCCTCCCAGTCCTGGGCCCTGGTTGGGGCTCGTGCAGGAGGCAACCAATCGATGTGTTTCTCTCACATCGATATTTCTCTCAATCTTTCTCTCTTCCACTCTCCCTAAAAATTAATCGAAAAATATCATCAGGTGAGGATTAAAAAAAAAGTCCCTTCCGGTGTCACGACCTCCATCCCCACAATGATTGTTTGGCTCTTAAAAAAGCACAAAAATATGTATTGAACTATTTCTTCCTATGTATGTTTTTTTTATTAGATTTAGCTTTAATTTAAATAAATTTTATCAGTTAAGTCATAAAGCGAATCACCCTGATTTTTCTCTTTTGACTTCATTGATTCAACGAATATTTCTGAGCACCTATTGGATGAGAGGTGCTGTCACATGTCCCCTTGTGATCTAAAGAGAAAACTCACGTTCTCTTGAACACCAGAAAAGAATTATATAAGCGTAGAGAAAATTTCCATCTAATAGTTTATGACTGCTTGTCATTGGATCCACTAGTTAAAGAACAGGATTGAATGACTAGCTTTCTTTCTATAAAAAAATTGTTGATAAGGTAAGGAGGATTTTTAAAAGATATACAAATAAGACCCTATATAACTTGTGGAAGTATAAATTGATACAACCACTTTCTAATATTGTTTGGCTGTATCTAGTAAATCTAAATATACATATACCCTATACATTGGCAATTCAACTCCAATCTCTATACCCAACAGAAATATGCATATATATTTAACAAAGACCCCTTTCAGGATTCTCATAGCAGCATTATTGAGAATAGCCAAACAATGGAAACTGCTGCATATTCACACAATTGAACTAAGTTCTATGTAGTAATGAGAATGAAAAATTTACAACTTTATGTGACAGCATAGATGAGTCTCACAAATATAATGTTATATGAAATAAACTAGATGCAAATACATACTATATCATTGCATTTATATAAAATCTTGAGACAGGAAACCTAATTTTATTAAAGTCAACATAGTAGTTTTTGGGGTGGGGAGTAATTGGACGAGATCATGAGTGATGAGTTTCTGGTGTGCTGATAAGTTCAGTTTCCTGATCTTGGTGCAGATTTAGCTTGGGAAATTCATCGAGCATCATGCTTATAACATGTGTGCTTTTCTATATGTAAATTTTACTTCAATAAAAAGTTTTTTAAAAGACACTAAAATAATCTTAAAAACCAGCAGGATATACTGAAATTTACATGTTCGCTTAATTTGCCCTACCTTTTTTATTATTACTACTATTATTTTTGGTCTTCTTTATTGTTATTTCGTTTCATTCTAGTATGTGGTAGAAATGATATTTTTTTACCACATTCATTTTGTGCTTCCAAGGCCAATTCAATATTGTGGTTTAATTTGTATCATGTATTCTTACTTTCTTCTATCAAGACTTTCCATGTATTGTTCTAGATGCCAAGGTTTTGCATAAGGAATCTTATTATCAATCAGTGATGTGCAAAACTGTCAAAGTGAAGCAGAATTAGCTGTGAGTCTATAACTTTGACAAATGCCATTGCAGTCCAGCTCCCTGCTAATCACAGTTATGGCTTCTGCATCGAGAAATGGTGCTTGAAAATTAATTAAATCCTATTAGATAGACTAAAATGAATAAAGGGCCGGGAGAAAAAACAAACAAAAAGGGAATGACAACCAGCAGCTTATAGAATTGAAGAGATATCTTGCGGTGTAAACAGAGAGATAATTAAATGCACCAAAGATACTACATTCGGAGGTGTTGTCTTGACCAGCAAGGACTGAGAAGTCATTCTGTTGAACTTGGAAAGGTTAAAGTCAGGGCAAGAAATAAAATGAAATTCAACCAGGGGAAAATAGAAGCTGCTATGCCCAGGAAAAGTAATCTGAAACACAAATATTCTATGGGAGAGAGAAGCTGGAAAAGGCCAGTATCCTGAGAGAGGCTACAGAGAGTAAAAAGCATAAGAAATTTGGTACCAAGAACTAATAGGACTAGAAAGAGAAAAAGGCCACTGGCCGTTCTCAACTCTGAGGGCTCAATTTTTCTTATTTCCCTTTAAGCTACCTTGGAGCTCCCTTCAAGGTTAATAGTAGTTTGGTAAGGCCAACGAATGTAGAAATAGGAAATGTCATGTAGAAATCACATGAAATGGAGTTGGATTTGGAGGGAGAAATTTTTATCTCTGATCCTTGCACTGTTTCTTAGACTGAAGACTAAAGCTCTCCTTTAAAAAAAAGTTGCATGCATATGTTGCATGCATATGCTCTCACACGTGTGTGTGTGTGTGTGTGTGTGTGTGTGTGTGTGTGTGTGTTTATTACTTGAATTCCCTGTTGTACCATTATGATTAGAGCACAATTGATGAATCTACTTCAGAGGTGGCTAAGGTACCAATAACTGGGGTTTGGTCCTGTACTACCTTGACCTCTAGCTCATCAAATATCAAAGTCAGTCTCTGGTACTTTGAATTTAGCCCTCCTTTTATACTGTCTTTTGGTTACTACATTTCCCGACCTGTGGATAATATAAGCTATTGCTGGATGCATGTTGTGTACCCTATAAATAATTCATAGGATACATTACATGCTCTATTTTGTGTTAAAAATTTCATTTGCTGATGAAAACTCAGGTACAAGCAAGATGTCAATAAAATGAAGGCATGCGAATTTTAAAGAAAAGCACTCAGAATTACTGTAATTCAACCAATTAAAAAAAGTTCCTAGAGACATAGTGGTGACTTGTAGAGTTTAAGGCATTTGCAAGAACAATGTAATACATTATGAAAAATGAGGAGGTAAATATAATCTTAAACCAGACTAGTTAGACTAGACAAAGCAGAGTAAGACAAGACCTTTAGAGAGGGGGCTCAACTTAAAATGGGAGTATAGAATGAGGATAATTTAAGGAATTAACGACCATGGGAATCATGGAGGTAAAACCCATTTTCTTGCCTTTCCATAACCTCTTAGGCTATGATTCAGATTATATTCTCTGATTACTATCTTCCCCTGCACAATCCCCTTAGCCTCTAGTTGTGCCAACACCAAAAAGTCCCTAAATTCTTATGGGAGAGGAGAATGAGGGTATCAAAATTCTGGGGGACTCCTGTACAAGGAATTGGAAGAGGAAAGCTTGGACCTAATTCTGAGGAAAATGGGGCAGCATGGTAGGCCCTGAAAGGGCAGAGCAAGACTGACTCCTTCATCTTGTGTAGCTGTGTCCCTGACATGACCCCTCTTCTGAGAAAAATCCACAGAATGTATCAGTTACTCAGCCTGCCCTTATCTCAGCCAGTAGGAATGCAAGGGAAACAAACCCAAGGCCAAAAGTATGCTGACCACCCCCCTGTCTTTGTGTAACCAGACCCTAGCTGCACCCTGCCCTTGCGTCACTAGCCCCCGGCCCTCACTCAACCAACCAGAACCGGCCAAATCAGTGGTCTGAGTGAGCCCTCACCCCCTGACCCAAAGCCCTATAAAATATTTGTTCTTTCGAGACTCGGGGCTCTCTCGCATCCTGCCGCTGCATCGGTGGAGGCAGAGGGACCAAGCTCAGCTTGAATAAAGGCTCTATGCTTTTGCATTGGACTCAGCGCTCCCTGGTGGTTCTGTTGGGGGTCTTGAAATCTGGGCATAACAGCCCGATAGCTTACATTTTATAAAGTTATATCGACAGAAGAGTTGAAAA
This sequence comes from Myotis brandtii, assembly GCF_000412655.1. Lineage (NCBI taxonomy): Eukaryota > Metazoa > Chordata > Mammalia > Chiroptera > Vespertilionidae > Myotis > Myotis brandtii. Next base: position 3,469,387 of record NW_005370552.1, on the reverse strand, counting down.
TGTACTAACGGCGAGTGACTCTTGGGCAGAATAATCCTTTTTCAAAGCTATTATAACTGATTTACTGAGAAAGCTTGAGAGCTGATCTAAGAGAGTAGTGATGGCAAGGGTAAGGGAGGAGTGCTGAGGATATACCTAAGAAGTAGAATTTACAGATCTGTCACTAGTAGAATATTGAAGTAGAAAAATGGATAGAAAGGGAATGCCAGGGAGACTTCCAGGGTGAATTGCTTGGTCAAGGAATACAGGAAGAAATTGTTGTTGTTGTGGCTTGGAGAGAGGAATGCCTCATTTTGGACAAGCTGAGTTTTATGTGTCTGGTGTAAGGAAATATACTAGTAAATATGGGCCCAAGGTAATTTCGGTTTCATACAATTTTAAAGGTATCTTAGTTTGGGTTCCTTTAAACAGATCCTGAGACAAAGACTAGGGTGCTGGCAGTTTATCTGGGAGCTGATCCCTGGAAGCACAAAGGGAAATGAAATTTGTAAGCAGCCAGAGATTTAATTTCACTGGGGAGCGCTCTGAGAAACTGTGTGGGATATGCTTCAGAATTGATTCTCCCAGAGGATGGGCAAGCAAATGTGCTTGATCCACCATTTGTCATCCTTCCTTGGTAAATGTTTGCTTTGTTTTGGTCTTGCCTAAAGAAATAAGAATTCTGACAAGACACAATGATATCCATTTACAAAGGAAAAAATCATGTATGTTGTCATATGTTGGTATTTGCTGGAGGCATTGTAGGTCACTCATCAAAATGGCTACTCTAGGCAGGGGCTGGAATGACCTGTTGGCAAATATGGTGTTCAAAGGTACTGGCGATGTCTGATTTCAACACATAGTTGGTCATGGTGATTCAACAGGCACGGAGAACAGCATGTCGAGTGTCGGTGCTCTTAGTAAGGTCAGGCAGAGAAGCATGTTGACCGTTAGAAATAGGGAGCCAGTGGTTTTTGTGTTAAAATTCACTATTCCCTCGCCTAGAAATGGGGAACTGCAAGTATAAAGCAGGGCACCAAGCTCAAGAGAATATGAAAAGCCTAAAGAAATGGCTGGAATCAAATTAATAAAGAAGCCCATCTTCTAAATTGGGAGATAGGGCAGAGAATTACAGTTTATCAACCAAGGGAACATTGCAGGAAACTGTGGTTATTGATTTTTTCCTGATCGTGAACTCCATTTGATATGGGACTAGAGCAACTCAATCAGTTCCCAGCTCATGTTAGAATTGGGGTGTAAGCCTGCAGGTGGGCGTCAGTTGGTAGTGGGGCTGGAGGGATGCCAAAACAGAGAGTTCTAGCAGAGCCTCCTATTTGTCAGCTAAATAGACTCTTGACATCTTTGAAGAACTGACTATATTCAGTCATCATATTTCTCCAATGGAGTCACAGGCACATATATTTCTAGAATGTCAGTATAAATAATTAATGCCCATAAAAAAATTGTTCATACAGCTCTGACCGGTTTGGCTCAGTGGATAGAGCGTCAGCCTGCGGGCTTAGGGTCCCGGGTTCGATTCTGATCAAGGGCATGTACCTTGGTTGTGGGCACATCCCCAGTAGGGGGCGTGCAGGAGGCAGCTGATTGATGTTTCTCTCTCATCGATGTTTCTAACTCTCTATCCCTCTCCCTTCCTCTCTGTAAAAAATCAATGGAATATATTTTTTAAAAAAGTGTTTATACATTTGTCAGTTTCTACTTAAATGATGTTACATTTTCAAAATAGTTACTATTCCCCTTTTATGAGGAAAGTACTGTGCAGAATATAAAAAAATAATAAAACACAGTCCCTCCCTTGCACAAGCCTACAATATTATTAAATGTACACAATTACCACATTGGATGTGTCTCTAGCACCTGGCATACTGTCTAGTATATAAATACTTGGTAAATATTTACTAAATTAAGAGCTCATAGGAAATCCAATGTTTTCCTAATGTAATTAAAAACCCTTTTCTTCCATGTTTAGCAATGGAGAAAGCCTCTCCAACTGCAAAGGAAAAGATGAACGTTTTGCACAAATACTTACCTCTAATATTCATCTTCCTATTGGGGTCTCACTAATTCTTACTGCCAGTGTGCCAAGGAGGCATCGATCTCCCAAAGGTGAACTCATGTCCCTTCCCCATATACTGCAAACCACACTTGAGGTTAAGATAAAACATTTAATGGCTAGACTTTGAATAACACCTGACACATGGTAAGCACACTTTGCCTTCTATATCCACCGGTTCCACATCTGCAGGTTCAACCAACTGCACACCAAAAATATTCGGAGAAAAAAATGTTATGTTGTTGTTGACATGTACTATGTATTTACCTATGATGGTTGCATATGTACTGAATATGTACAGACTTTTCTCTTGTCAGTATTCCCTAAAAAATAAAGTATAACAACTCTTCACATAGCATTTACATTGAATTGGGTATTATAAGTAATCTAGAGAAGATTTAAAGTATACGGAAGGACGTGTGTAGGTTATATGCAAATGCTATGACATTTTATTATAAGGGACTTGAGCATCCGCAAATTTTGGTATATGTGTGTGGTGGAAGGTGTCTTGGAACCAATATCCTAAAGATACCAAGGGATGACTGTACGATATAAGCACTTTATGCATATTAACTCATGAATCCTCACACAAACCTGTGGCGTAGGTACTATACTTATCAAGAAACTGAGGAACAGCCCTAGCTGGTTTGGCTCAGTGGATAGAGCATCGGCCTGTGGACTAAATGGTACTGAGTTCGATTCCGGGTCAGGGGCACATGCCCAGGTTTCGGGCTTGATCCCCAGTAGGGGGCGTGCAGGAGGCAGCCCATCAATGAGTCTCTCTCGTCATTGATGTTTCTATCTCTCTCTCCCTCTCCCTTCCTCTCTGAAATCAATAAAAATATATTTTAAAAAAACCAAACAAACTGAGGAACAGAATGATGAAGTAAGTTGCATCAGTTAACCTAGCTAGGAAATGCCAAGCCAGGAGTACAGCTCAGGCAGTGTGACTTCAGGGTCTATCTTTGTAAGTACTACCCTCTCCTACTCCAAGACTTTATTCCACTTCACAGGGGGCAAAGGGAAGTTATCCCTGGGAAAAACATATGATGGACAAATTGCTTATACAGTGACGCTTGTCTGAATCTTTGTTTCTCTTGCTTGAGCAAGTTTCCCGTGTGAGGTGCCATCTTTTCCTTCTGCTTTGCAGTATTCTCTCCTTCTAAGGCTCCCTTCTACCAGGACCTGTCCCTCACGTGACTGACAGGAGACTTATTCTACTTGCCACGCTTCCATCTTAATTTAAGTGAAAATAATAGGGAAACTGTAAGGAACTGTTTTTTTGGTTAATCCTCACCAATGGAGGATATTTTCCATTGATTTTTAGAGAGTGTGGAAGAGAGAGGGAAAGACAGAGAGAAATATCAATGTGAGAGAAACACATCGCTTGGTTGCCTCCTGCACACACCCAGACCAGGGCCCGGGCCGGGGAGGAGCCTGCAAGTGAGGTATGTGCCCTTGGCTGGAATTGAACCTGGGACTCTTCAGTCTGCAGGTCGATGCTCTATCCACTGAGCCACACCAGCTAGGGCTATAAAGTTTAAAAGACAAAATGTTATTATCTATACTTAGCATACATAATTACAGTTAAAATACTTTGCTCTAGCATCCCATCTTAGGTGAAAATGGCATTAACATATCAGCAAGAATGTTCACAGAATCTTAATCAGTGATCCAATCAGTTTGGTAGTTATACAGAGAAGCATCCTGAAGAAAGGTGACTATGCAGATAAATGTAATGATGACATAGAAAAGGTTGGACCTATTGTTTATATTAAAGAAAGAATGAGTTATATTTGTATTTGGATCAGTTCATGCTCTAGTACTGATAAAAACCACTCAGAAGTATAAAGATATGGACACTTGGGAATTTCATCACTTCTTCATCATGCATTCATTACCTAAAAAGCAGCTTGAACATTACTCCTTATCAATATTAAATTTTGTTTTTCCTCCTGATATGGAAGACAGCACATTGATTTGTCTATTTTGTCTAACACATTTCTAGAGGAAACGATTCAAAAATATAACTTCATATTTCCTTTGGAATGTGTGTGTGATTTGCCACAATTTAGGGTTTGTTGCAAAACTGTGCAGTAAATACTGAAAGGGTGGCTATGATATTTTAGTGACTTCATAGATTTTACCTAAACATGCATATTTACACAACAGGAAACATTTTTTAAAATCTTTCTGAAGATTAGCAGCACATCTGTTCGCTTTTAACATCTGATTACCAATAAAAACATGTAAAAAGAATAAACTGAGGGGCTTTTGTTATTGTTGTGTCCTCCTGTGGCAGGTATCTAGTCTTATTCTGTGCCAAGTTACTTTTTAAAGAGTAAAATATATTTTTTTCCAATTCAAAAATAAAATATTCCCGTACCAGATTTATGGAACCAGCAACACATTCATTTGCATTTTTCAACTCAGACATGACAAACATCCAAGCAATTTAGGACGGTTACTCATAAAACGTGTCCACTCTGGTGGACTAGTTCCTAAATTTTTGGAGCTTGCTTCCCACTCAAGAATAAAAATGAATTTTAAAATCTGATTGCATTATACTGAGCACAGTACAAATGTTTATGAATATTCACTGTAAAATTAGAGGTTATTGGAGTCTTACGTTTTGAATTAGTATGAAAATGGAGTTTTCTGAACTCCCTGGGTACTAACTAAAACACTCTGTAGACTGAGATAATGTTGGGAGAATTTCTCTACCAGATGGAGTAAATTCAGGATTCCATGGAAGTGGCAAAAATTACATAAGGTCTGAAAATGCTGTTATACGGGGCCTGGGTGAAGGAACTGGGGAGGTTTACCTGGAAGGCCTGAGGTCGAGCATGATATTATTCTTTGAATGTATGAAAGGCTAGTATTGAAGAGGGAATGTGCTTTCCCTGAGCACTCAGAAAACAAAACCAGGACCGAGGGGCTAAAGATAGCATATGTCAGCTAACTTGAGATCTTCAGAAGGTGGTGGGCTCTCCGGGTCAAAACATATTAAAGGTAGAAATGGGATGACGATCTATCTGTTTTCAGTGGTTCTCAACCTTCCTACTGCTGTGACCCTTTAATACAGTTCCTCATGTTGTGGTGACCCCCAATTTCATTGTTACAAATTGAACATAATTAAAGCATAGTGATTAATCACAAAAACAATATGTAATTATATATGTGTTTTCCGGTGGTCTTAGGCGACCCCTGTGAAAGGGTCGTTCGACCCCCAAAGGGGTCGTGACCCACAGGTTGAGAACCGCTGGTTTAGATAGCTCTGAATTGATAGAATTTTTTCAATAGGTGGGAGGTGGGTTAGGTTATTTCTAGAGTCTTCTTCCTACTTTATGCTTTATTTGTTTGTTTGTTTCATTATAACCTCATCACTATCCTATATTGAAGGGCACAAATGCTGACCAATCTAGTTTTTATGATCCAGTGTGGAAATGCCCCATTCACTGTTTCAAACAGAGTGGCTTATAATTATCCATAGGATCTAATTTCTACAGACCATATTAATACATGGAGTCATTCATTACTTTTTTATACTTCAGACATCTGCATAATAAAAGACAGTTGCAAAATTAATTATAAAAGTAATGATATCGCCTGGCCAGCCTCACGATTGGTTTATTTGAAATAGGATCTAAGCATTGTCCATACATTGCCACAGGATCTTACTTCCTTCAAAATTTCTTTTAATATAAATGAGCCCGCACTCCCATTTTGTTTCCTATTTTTCCTGCCTATTTTCTTATTTTTTATTTGTATTGATTTCAGAGAGGGAAAGAGATAGAAACATCAATGATGAAAGAGAATCATGGATCAGCTGCCTTCTATACTCCCCCTCCCCCACTGGGGATCAAGCCCGAAACCCGGGCATGTGCCTTGACCAGGAATGGAACCATGACCTCGTGGTTCACAAGTCAATGCTCAACCACTGAGCCATGCCAGCCAGGCCTGCCTATTTTCTGATTGCAGAAGTCAGGCCCATGTTCCCATAGAATGGTGCATATTATTGATTTGGCAGTTTTTTCCTTGTGGTGTCACTTAACTTGTTCCTTTACATCAGCGGTTCTCAACCTGTGGGTCGTGAACCTTTTGGGGGTCAAACGACCCTTTCACAGGGGTCGCCTAAGACCATTGGAAAACACATATATAATTACATATTGTTTTTGTGATTAATCACTATGCTTTAATTATGTTCAATTTGTAACAATGAAAATACATCCTGCATATCAGATATTTACATTCCGATTCATAACAGTAGCAAAATTACAGTTATGAGGTAGCAACGAAAATAATTTTATGGTTGGGGGTCACCACAACATGAGGAACTGTATTAAAGGGTCGAGGCATTAGGAAGGTTGAGAACCACTGCTTTACATCCCTTACATTTTTGATAAGTGGGGGTTAGTACTAGAAGCTTGATTAGATTCAGCTTCAATATTATTGATAAAACTCTTTTATAGGAGAGGCTATGTACTTTATATAGCATATCACCTCAGAAGATGCATAGTATCTATTGTCTTACTATCAATGGTGCTACATGTGATCAGTGAGTTTAGTTGCCAGCAGCCTGCTCCTGCCATTGTCAATTTCCCACTCAACCTTTCATCTGGGTTTCATCTGTTGATACTCATTAAAGAATCTGTTGTTTTATTAGGGATTGCAAAGTGGTTATTTTCTAATTGGTAGTCTAAAAAATGGTTCATAGTAGAAAGACAAACTAAATGCTTATTCACTTATTTGCCAATTTTGATAAAGATCTTATGCTGCTGTTTCTCTCAATTTTGTCCAATCATGATAATTTTTCTTTCTATTTTTTTTTATTTTGGAATATTACTAGACATTAGTAATATTTAATTAATTCAGTATATTTATAAATTATATTCATTATTTATTAGTCAATTTGATGCTCAAATTGTTCCTTCATGTTAACTCTGGTATCTTTCTGTCACTAGCCAGCCCCTGGTTCCACCCCGCTGCTGCCACCAGCCACCAGCCACCCTGGTCCCCATTTGCCATCCGAAAATCTGAGCCTGCGGGCCTGGGGGAAGGGACTGAGAGGTGATCAATGCACCTCATAGCGACTGGTCGCGTGGTCGTTCTGGTCGTTCTGCCGTTATGGTCCCTGGGCTTTTATTATCTAGGATGTTTGCATGTGTTTTGACCCAAACTTGGAAGTGAACTGCATGGCATGGGCACCACCCAACACTGCATGGCATGGGCACCACCCATCAACTACAGCAGAAAAACTGGCAGAACATTTGCACTTACTGAGCTTGGGGGGCAAATGATTTGCTTTGGAAGTGTCCATGGGAGCAGCGACAGCAAGAGTGCCATACAAGTCCCATGATCTGAAATTCAGTAGTTTTCAAGCATAAATGCCCCTCAGATTATTATATGACTTTGGTCATTTTCCAGAACACTGAAATAGTTGTTTTGTCAATTTTTTATAGCTTTGTGAATTCCTATTTTGGGAAAGGATTTTCTCATTTCCTCACTTGGCCATAGCTAAAAATCCAGCCTCAGCTAAGCATTTTATTACTTTTATGTTGTCAATCAATCAATAGTCGTCGGTGTCAATTCAACAGCAACAAGAACCCCCAGTTTGGGGGCAGTGAAGAAGAAAACTTTATTCAGTGCAAACAGGTCAATTGTGATACATCACGGCTGTGAGAAAAGCATGAGACTGTTGGACAGCTCAACAGTGTTACAGTTCAATTATGAATCAGTGTTGGGGAGCACACGAGACTTGGTTGGAAAGTTGTCAGGAGGACATTCTGAGAAAAGGGAGGTGTGTGGAAGGCCTCCTGCCCTGTTTATAGGAATTCCGACTTAGGGGAGACTTATGGGAGTGTGGAAGGCAGTGCCCCTGATAATTCCTTGACCTTTCTAAATAAGTCTGTGCACATGCAGACCCCAGGGTGTTTACTGGAATCCCTATGCTTAATCCCTGGGTGCCCTTGCCTACAGGACAATGTAAGCACACGTGTCCTCCCAAGATTACTCACCCTACTGATTGCATCTAAAGATAAAAATTCCAATAAAGGCCTAACGAGGCAGGCAATCGAGGCTGCCCTGGCCACTAGAGCCAGGGGCCCCTTAGCCCTCTCTTTCACAGTCGAACTGTGTCTGAGTCATCTGTTCATCCATTGTTCAGGGGCTGCTGGTCAGCCCTGGCAAGGTGGTGCCCTGTGTGAGGAGCCCTGGCAAATCAGCATGCTGGAAACAGCAGGGCTGTGAGGCCCTGGGGGGAGATGGCCCTGGGGCTAGGAGGCCCTGGGTTTAGGCACCCTCCAGTTGGACAGCTCTGCTCTTCTCCACTCCATTCTGGTTCAGTCTGCTCTGCTCTGCTCTGTCTTGCCCTGCCCTGCCCTGCTCTGCTCTGCCTGCTCTGCTCTGCTCTGTCCAGATGAGATGTCTTTTGTGTTTCATCTTCACTGTTCAGCTCCAGCCTGCGGAAAGTACAATCGCCAAGCCAGAGGGGAGCTGACTGATATAGACAGAAGTCCCTGCCCTTGGTTCCTGATTGTTTTGTTCTCATGCAAATCAGGACTCCCAACTCACCATCTGATTGGTTCAAAAATTGCTGTCCTGATTGTCAGAATGGAGCTGCTCCAGTTAGTGAAAATGGTGATGGGGATATAGGTGCCCAGCTCTGATTGGATGGGGAAAGCCTTGGTCCTATTGGCTGAAATACTATTCCAAGAACACACTTATAAGGATGGCTACGATGACAGGGACACAGTGCAATTTGCTTGAGGCCCCTATGTAGAAATTGCTGCTAGTCTCTGTTTTTTGTTTGTTTGTTTGTTTTAAATTGGAGCCAACTTAAGCCACTGAGAACCCCTCTTAGTAGGTATCTTCTTTCTCAGGGTCCATCACATCAACAATTAAAGATTTCAAAAAAGTGAAGAAAAATAATAAACATAATAATTAAAAAGATGTTTTGCCCTGGCCGGGTGGCTCAGCTGGTTGGAATGTCATCCTGCACACCAAAAGCTTGCAGCTTCAATTCCTGGTCAGAGCAATACCTAGGTTTTGGATTTGATCCTGGTTGGGGCGTGTACTGTAGGCAACCTATTGAGCAAAAAGAAGGTTGAACAACATACAGCATTGCCTGGTAGATTTCTATAGAGGATTTTCCCCTGCTTCAACATTTTCCTGGGTACAAGAGGAAAAAGACATGCTGGAATCCAGTGCAAGATTACACATGGAAGTCTAGTTACTATATGAATAAATAGTTAAAATTTACAAATCAAGCTAACAAACTGGTAAACATAAAATATATTCACATATCCTATCCTCTTATGTTGGCAAACAAACTTTTATAAAAACTAAGTTTGTATGTTTGAAAGGTAAACTACTACAATTAATCATAGTTATGCATATCTAATTATTCTGTTGATAGGTTAGTAATGTTTAGGTGAATAATAAAATAAGCAAATATAATTTATTAATTATCATGTTAATTTCATGAAATTTTTTTCTTGCCTTAATGTCAGCAAAATTCCTAATTACATTACTATAGCCAATATTTCATATAATTTGTGAAAATTATTTATGCTGTTTACACTAATGATCTAAACCAAAATGATCTATCAAGATTAAAAGCCACTGCCTTTTGACCCAGTGATTCCACTTCTGGGAATATATCCTAAGAATCCAAAACACCAATTCAATAGAATGTATGCACCCCTATGTTAATATCAGCATTATTTATAATAGCCAAGGTTTGGAAACAACAATAGACATTCTACCCCTCTTCTTTTAGTAGAAATCTGTTTTCAGCTGTGCATATGACCATCTAGAATAGAGACTTTATTTTTAGCTCCGGTGCTGAAAGGAAAGCATAACTGTTGCTTGGAAATTTCTGGAAGGCTGATTAAAGAAAGCTGACTTCTTGGCACTTTCTGCTACTTGAAATGCAGTTAGATAGTAGAGATCTAGCAGCCATCTTTACCTTTAAGGATGGAAACCATATGCTGGTATATTGGAGCACAAAGAAGGCATTCTGATTTCCTGAAGACACTTTGGAATTCCAAACCAGCTCCGGACTTCCAAATTTCAGACTTCTTTATTTGGAGAAAATAAATCGTTGTGTGTTTAAGCCACTATTTTTCAGTCTGTGTAACTACAGCTAAATATAGTTGCTTACTAAATACACTTTCAAATTTAATTTGATCCGTGTCTGATATTGAGCGTACAAATATATTTTGAATTTTCAGTTTATCTCTCAAGTTTAATGATTCATTGATACCTCTTAGAGAAAAATCTTTATTTCAAAACATCAATTGTTTCCCCAAGGAATAAGAGATTTTTGATAGTAATATTTGATAGTCCCTACGAAACCATAGCATTGATTTTACATCTACCGGGAAGCCTCTACATTTAACAAGTGTTTCCATGCAAAGAAGGATTACAGAGGACAATATAATTATTACCTGAGAAGTTGTGATTAATCTTACTGCACACTTTTCCCATCATTCTTAAGCAATATATTATTAGATTTACTTGTTTTTGAGTCTATAAAATTATAGCTTACTGTATTTTGTCTTCTGAGATCTGCTTTCCTTTCTCAAAATTGCATATCCAAGATTCATCTGTGATTTAATGAGTCACTAAAAGCATGATTTAGTGTATAATTAGCTGTCATAATAGACAAACCCTCAAATCTCAATACTGCAACACAAAAGAAATGCATTTCTCTCCTGCATAAAGTCTGAAACGTACATGCTTTAATAATGGGTGGCTGTTGTCTAAGTGGTAAATTAAGAATTTAGAATTTCTCCGTCTTATTCTCTATGTCTTCAATCTATGGCTTGTCAAATTGTAGAGGGAGGAAAAACATGGAGGATTCACATAAGACTAGAGGCCTGATGCACGAAGATTCGTGCAAGAATGGGCCTTCTTTCCCCTGGCTGCTGGCACCGCCTTCGCTCCGGCTGGGAGCCGCCTTTCTGCCTTCCCATGTTGCCCAGAGGCCCAGAGCAGCTGCGGCAGTGCAGAACGCCTGCGTCCTGCCCCGCCCCCAGCTGTTCAGCACCTGCACATGCAAATTAACCTGCCATCTTTGTTGGGTTAATTTGCATACTCACGCCTGATTGGATGGTGAGCATCGCGAAGGTACAGTCAATTTGCATCTTTCTCTTTTATTAGTGTAGCTGTTTCTATGGGTCATGTCCACAAGTGGCACAAATCACTTCTTCTTGTGTTCCATTTGTGAAAACATAGTCACATGGTGTGGCAGCCACGGAGGTGTGCTTCTCAGATTCCTTCCAACACAGAAGCTGCTGAAAGTAGTACAGTGAGCTGACTGCCTCCAGCTGAGTACCTTTAGAATCTATCACATCATAATAGCTGAGGCCAGACTTTTCCCAGACAGTTCCCAGCCAATGGATGAGCACTGCAAGTGGGCCTGGATACTAGTACTTCTACCCAGTGCAGAATTTATCAATGGGCAATCTTTGTGCTGGAACTTAACATCAGACTGGCCGAAACTTTCTTGGAGTTGCCTGCAGTCTAACGTTTTCTTTACCTGCTCATCCTTCCTTCCCCTCTCTGTTCATGTGGGTCAGACCTGCATCATGGTTTAAGGCTCTCCCTGCTGACTCTTGCTCCCTCTGCCCTTTGTTGTTCACAGAGCTCATTCTCAATAAAACTCTTGTACTCGGAATTTCATCTTTGTGTTGGCTTCTTAGAGGATCCCAACTGACACACATGGTCACACATGAATAGAAGGGAGGCTGAAAAAATGAAGTCTAGCTATATGGCCAGGAAGAAGAAGAAATAGCTGCATTGACAAGCTAATCAGCATTTGCCATAATTTACCTCACTTATTGTTATTGATGAATGATTGTCTTTTGTTAATATACCACCATCTATCTTATTCTTTTACCTGTCAGTGGACAATTGGAATTTTCTGATGCGTTTGAAGGTTTTGTGTGTTTTTTGCTTTTTCAAGGATTGCTGTCATGCAGACTCTTGCACATATTCTGGAACATAATTGTGAGAGTTTCTTAGTGATATGTACTTACATGTGCACATGTTCAACTTTGTGAGATTATGTCCCATTGTTTTCCAAAGAAGTTGTATCAATTTATACTCATGCCAGCAATGTATAAAAGTCTTCTTTGGTCCACCTCCTCTCCTTCAATTGTTTTATTACACTCTTAATTTTTGTTATTATTGTAAGATATCTACACTAATAAAAGAGAAACATGGTAATAAGCGTACAACCGCTACCCTGTTCATTGGCTAATCAGTGAGTATATGCAAATTAACTGTCAGCCAAGATGGCGGCCGGCAGCCAGGCAGCTGGAAGCGAACATGAGGCTTGCTTGCTCCAGTGACTGCAGACTCCAACGTTCCCTGCCTGACTTGCGGGCCTCTGAGCTGCAACTCTAAGAAACATTGTAACAAATATAGAAGCTAAACAAAAC
>NW_005370552.1:3420660-3455644 GCF_000412655.1 Myotis brandtii | reverse complement strand
GGCATCACAACCTCCCGATCCGCCTTGCTCTGTGCATGACAGGGGGCGGTGCCCCAACTCCCCAATCAGCCCTGCTCTGAGCCCGACCAGGGGCTGAACCTAGGGATTGGGCCTGCTCTCTGCCACCCAGGAGCAGGCCTAAGCCAGCAGGTCATTATCTCCTGAGGGGTCCTAGACTGCTAGAGGGCACAGGCCGGGCTGAGGGACCCCCCCTTCCCCCCCCGAGTGCACAAATTTTTGTGCACCGGGCCTCTAGTAAGATAATATTAGAATAAGTAATAATTTTCCTTTGTCCTTCACAAGTTGTAGGATGTAGTACAGAAGCTTTATCAACATTTGTCCTAGTATAGACAGCCCCTCTATGTATTACCTCATTCACACCATTCATTCTACTCAGGTCTGTCTGCTTATTTTTCCTTCACTGCTACCATTTATCATCTTTTGCTTCCTCCTCAAGGGTTTTTTGCTTTGTCTTTCTCTTTGAATACTCTCTAATTATTTTCTTATTAAAAATAAGATTCCATCTGACATTTTCTTTTGATTAAGATTCATCTCAGAACACTTAAAGAAAATGAAAACCACACTAAATAAATAGAAGAAACTGGAGAAAGGGGAGCCACATGATGCATGCAACCCAGGGAAATGTCATGGTTTTCCTATTCCCACACCCAACTCACTCCATAGGTACATAAATATACACACGTGCGTATAAGATGCTTGAGTATATATATATGACTGTATGAATATATAAATATATCTATGTATATACACATGTTATATTCATAATACTATAAGGTATAAACATGTAAACCTATATATGCATTATGTGTGCATTATATATATATATGTACATTACATATATGGTATACATAGATAGATACATTCAAGGTACCTAACACAACATTAAAATTACTGACAGTACAGTAGATGAGTGTTAGTGAACAGTCCTGAAATTTCGGACAGAGAAAAACAGGTACTTAGCACCTCATGGTCCAGCTTTAGAGTCCACATCTCCACTAGATGTTTGAGGCTGTTGCCTCCCTATCCGGCTTGCTGAGATTTACCATTGGGCAGAATTGCACACTCTCTTCTCTCATATGTGTCCAAAAAGACTTACAGAACGGGAAAGTCTCCTTTGGGTAGATTGTTTTGTTTGTTAACAGAGGTCCTCCTATTCTCCATGACTACAGATGTTGGAGCCACTGTAAAGATGAAAGACTACAGCATTCTTGGGGACGATCAGTGGCAGAATCCTGAACTTCAGCAGAATGTGGGGGAAGCAGCTGGCCAGTGCTTAGGGTAGCAGTATAAAGGAGAGCCCTCATCAGTGTGGCCTATGAGAACTACCTTTTCTCCAAAGAATCCAGAGCAGCAATTATAACCAAGCTATGAGAGGAGAGCAACCTCACCTGAACCCTAGTAGAATGGCACACCGGGCATTTCCAGCTCTTTTCTTTATACCACATTGCAAAGAAGATGGAGTGAAAATGGTAGGAGAGCAGACCTTGTGTTCAAAATCAATCATCAGGCTCTGAAAATCTCCTGCATGCAAGCTGCCAGAGACACAAGTTTAGCTTTTCCTCTGGGGAGAAGAGAAAGGCTTTGGATTTAATATGACATTGACTTTGTAAAAAAAACAACACAGAACTGAGTCATAAAAACTCGAATAAAACTGCTTTTATAACTGCAAGTGGCTGGAAAGCTATGAAATGAAGTTATTAAACTCCTCTCAAATAAGGAGGGACTGAGAACACAGTTGGAAACAATAATTAAAAACACAGGACTTTAGACAAAGATGGCAAATCAGAGGTTCCTGAATTTCCCTTCTCCCATGGATGCATCAAATACACAGCTACACATAGAAAAATTCCTTCTGAGACAAACCCAGAAACTAGTTGAGTGGCTCCTACACATCAGATGACAGAAAATACCCAAATGGAGATGGCCTGCATCTATTGCTGCTAGTCATCGTCCTTTCTGGAACACTGTTGGGTCTTGACACATGCTCAGTCATTGAGAGCCACTAAGCACAAAGACCATCTGGGACAATCATAAAGGTTTGAGAGGCAATCAGAAGCGTGGGCCAATCTGACTGATGTGGAGCATCACCGACATGAGGCCAGCCCATCAAGACCGGGGGAGGTGGCTGTTGTGAAAATGTCCATACTATCTCAATACATCTACAGATTAAATGCAGTCCTTATCAAATTCCAATGGTTTTTCTCAGAAATAAAAAGAAAATCTAAAATTTGTATGGAACCACAAAAGACCCCAAAGAACCAGAGAAATCTTGATAAAGAAGAAGATAACTGGAATTGTCATACTTTCCAATTTCAAATTATATTACAAAGCTATAGCAATGAAAATAATATCATGTTGACATGTATACACACACATAGATCAATGGAACAGAATAGGAAGCCCTGAAGTATGCCCAGACATATATAGTTAATTAATATTTAACCCAGAAGCCAAGAATATACAATGGGAAAAAGATAGCATCTTCGGTAATGGTGTTAGGAAAACTGGATATTTACATGCAAAAGAATGAAACTGGACCCTATGTTATACCCTAGCAACAAAATGAACTCAAAATGGATTGAAGATTTGAATGTAATAACTGAAACTATAACCAAATCCTAGAAGAAAACATAGGGCATGAATTCCTTGATCTTAGTCTTGGCAACGATGTTTTTGAGTTTGACATCAAAGCAAAAATAAACTCAAAGACTTTGCACAACAGGAAATCATCAACAACATGAAGAGACTCTTCAGTGAACATTACAAATATTAGGGTGAGTTTAGGTTACTGGTTCTGCGCTAACTTGCCAGATTAAGAAATTTAATATACTAGCAGATCTTAGTTTCTTTAACTATAAAATCATGGGTTCATTCAGTTAGTCAATACTTATTAAGCACTTTCTATATGCTAACCATTTTTATAGGCAATAGAGGTGCATTATAATTATTAGAAAGATATGTTTTTCTAGTAGCCTGTGGTTCTATTACATTTATTTATTACATCTGTAATTTAAAAATAAGCAATTCTATGAAGATAATTGTCACAACTCATGAGCTGCCCTGACTGTGGAAAGGGCAGCTAAGGATAAAGAGCTTGTAATGTTTAAAAACTGTTTCTAACAAAGGAGTCAAGTCCCTATTTATTATATTTAGGTGAAGTATGAGGGCATTTCCTTATTAATGTGTGAATATTACTCTGTGGCATGTGTGTTAAGGCAGGAGGGGTAGGTTGTGGGTATGATGCAGGCTGTCACACGGTGAACTCAGTAAAAAAGATGTTAAGATTTGAGGCAACTGAGAAGGAGTCAGGGAAGGTGCTAAGAAACCAAACTCCAGCTGGAAAGGAGAAATGGTTCCCAAGCCATCACTGCCACTCCCAGTTCTAGAAGACTTTGAATTTGCAAATTAAGAGTTAAGGATATCCACTGTGGTGCCTCCTTTCACACTGTCAGGGCTTCCCATTCCTTTCATCCATCCTTACATTGGTAGATATCTGGGAGCAGCATTGCCAGTTAATATGAAGTCAGGAAACAAAGGACTCACTTTGCCTGAAGAGCTAAGAAATAAACAGGTTTTGTTTCGTTTTAGAGCAAAATGAAATGCTTTAAACTCAGTCATTTGAAGTTATTTTGTGTTTAAAGGAAATGAGGGATGAATGTGGGCGGAGAAAATGACTCTCCTGGTCCCAGGGAAGCCTTAGAGGAAAACAGTGTTCTGCAGGCACCCAGCTCATCTGGGGATCTGCTGGAAAACCTAGCAGAGCCCTGGGCTTGTTGCAGCTTAATATTAGCTCCATTTCTGGTGCCATGAAGAGAGGGGGAAAGTCCATTCAGATACTTTCAAGAGCATCCTCTTTTTTTAAAAAAAAAATTAGGTTTATAGTGTAACATTGATTACCATTTCATCACTTAACCTCTATTCTGATGAGGTAAAGCTATAAAATCCACCACATGGGCCTGGTGGCTCACACACAAGGATAATACAGGGTTCCTTCCTGTAATACATGGCCCAATGCAAATGGATGTGACTTAGTCTGAACCACAGAATGGGTGACTAAACAGCAGAAATTCATTTTCTCACAGTTTGGAGGCTGGAAGTCCAAGATCTGGGTGCCCACAGGGTCTGATTCTGGTGAGAGTGCTCTTTCTGGTATATGGATGGCCACCAGCTCACTATATGCTCAACTGGCATCTTCTTTGTGAGTGCGTGGAGAGATGTTTGCAAGCTCTCTTCTTTTTTTATATATCTGTTTTTTATTGATTTCAGAGAGGAAGGGAGAGGGAGAGAGAGAGAGAGAGAAAAACATCAATGATGAGAAAGAATCATTGATTGGCTGCCTCCTGCACACCCCCTCCTGGGGATTGAGCCCATAACCCAGGCATGTGCCCCAATTGGGAATTGAACCATAACCTCCTAGTTCATAGGTAGATGCTCAACCTCTGAGCCAGGATAGCCAGGTGCAAGTTCTCTTCGTATAAGGGCCCTGTCCTATCATTATGGCTCTGTCATTGAGCTCATATGACCCTATTTTGCCCGATCTCCTAATACCATCACGTTGGGGGTTAGGGCTTTCACATATGAATTTGGGGGTATGGGAGACACAGTTTATCCCATACAAGGATGCTCCTTGCTCCATGTCAGCTGTACCTACAGATAAGTTGACAGAGATGTGGGGATTTTGGGCTGTTGCCCTGGTTTGTATTAAAGAGTAGAGATTACCACAAATTCCAGAAACACCTAATAATATGCACAAGCAATTTGTGCTTAGGGCTTAGTGTCAGGAACCACCTTCTTCCTCTTAGATCTCAACGAAATGATGAGTGCCAACTTGCCACCATGTTTTTTCAGACCACGACCATAATGAGTGAGAAAGAAAAGAGCAGCCTCTGACATCCAGAACGAATTTGACATTCACAGCTAGACCTCAGTATCATTTACAAGCTGAGCTGACACCAGGCTACTTTGTTTTTCTCATGGACACAAACACTCTAATAGAATACGATCCACAAACAAGATTATTCTGGCATTGTGATGAAATACAATGAAGCAAGCCATTTCATAACTGTGTCTAAGCACAGACAAAACCAAGGACATTGTGCCACTCACAAAACACCTAATCATAGAATCATTCACCCTCTATGTCAGTATCCAATCTAAAAGAACCCCTTGCCCTGACCGGTTTGGCTCAGTGGATAGAGCATTGGCCTGCGGACTCAAGGGTCCCAGGTTCGATTCCGGTCAAGGGCTTGTACCTTGGTGGTGGGCACATCCCCAGTAGGGGGTGTGCAGGAGGCAGCTGATTGATGTTTCTCTCTCATCGAAGTTTCTAACTCTCTATCCCTCTCCCTTCCTCTCTGTAAAAAATCAATAAAATATATATTTAAAAAAATTAAAATAAACCCTTGCTTCCTCAGACCCTCCCAGGTGGTCTTTGGACCAGCATTCAGGCATTTGGCAGATATTGACGGTAAAAAAAAATTAAAAAAGAAAAGGTCTATACCTCTTAGTATATTCAAAATGTGAAGACACACAGCGATTGTCAAGCTAGTTATGACCAGTGCTGTTGGTGAACTTTCTGTATTACCAATGCAATGGGGATTTTGATCATCATTAGTCCTATTACCAAATACCCCAGTTCTCTGGGGAATATTACAGAATCAAATTTTTCTGACCCTTTGAAGTTCGGGTGGCTCTTTGAAGTTCAGGTTTCCTGACCCTTTGATGTTAGACTTGCTGTAACCAATGAACTGTGAGCAGAAGGAATGTGTGTCACTTCTGGGTAGAAGCTTTAACAGCCAGTGCATGATTCTTCACATTCGGTTTTACCTCAGCAAGTGCGCAGGCGCAGAGGCAGTGCCTCCCTCCGCCTGGATTACTGAGCGAGAATAACATAGAACGGGACCCTCTGCTGACCTACAGTGAGCATGCAATGTGAATAAGAACCTTTGTTGCTCTAAGCCAGCGGTTCTCAACCTGTGGGTCGCAACCCCTTTGGTGGTCGAACAACCCTTTCACAGGGGTCGCCTAAGACCATCCTGCATATCAGATATTTACATGACGATTCATCACAGTAGCAACATTACAGTTATGAAATAGCAATGAATATAATTTTGTGGTTGGGTCACAACATGAGGAACTATATTTAAAAGGCCAGAAGGTTGAGAGCCACTGCTCTAAGCCATTGAGATTTAGGAACTGTTTGTTATTCTGGCATAACCTAGCTTCTCCTCTTTGATATACATGCAGTTGTGCTTGTAGCCACATAACATACAATCCCCCCACTCACAGACATACAAACACATTCAGGACTGAGAGAAGTTGACTTTCACATAAAATGGTATCTACTCCAAAGGAAACAGCATTGTCTGTGGAACAATTTCCTTCACCCTTCTGTTCCTCTTGCAAACAAAAGTCACAGGCAGCTCTAATTAAAGCACAGAATTTGCTTACAAGTGATGACCAGCTTGGAATAGTTGCCAATATTTTAACTACTGACAAACGAGTTCTTTGTGTAGCTCCCTCGGTACCCCAAAAGATCAGGAAAATGCAAAGTTAGTCTTTTTGTCTACTGAGGAATGATCTTTCCACTTAAAAACTGGGCTTTGAAAAGCCAGGCTCTGCATCACGGTTCTCAACCTGTGGGTCGTGACCCCTTTGGCGGTTGAACGACCCTTTCACAGGGGTCACCTAAGAGCATCCTGCATATCAGATATTTACATGACGATTCATCACAGTAGCAACATGACAGTGATGAAATAGCAATGAATATAATTTTATGGTTGGGTCACAACATGAGGAACTGTATTTAAAGGGTCAGAAGGTTGAGAACCACTGTCCTAGAGTCACATGTTGTGGATGTTAGAAGTGGATGTTCTTGCCCAATGAGGATGCTGAGATTGGAAGTCATATGGTCATTGCCACATAGAGAAACATGCCAAATATAGGATAATTCTATAAGAAATAGAAAATAATAGAATTGAGATCATGTAAAGGGTGTACCATAAAATGTATACAAACTTTAACAGCCGATAGCTCAATTTTGAACATGAAATTTCTTATAATAAGCATTGCCTTTATAATTATTCAAAGCGTATGTACACATTTTTTTTGGGAAACCCTATATATTCGTCATATCAATAAATGTAAATGAGCTTAAGTTACCTTTTAAAATAATGTTCAAATTCATTTGCAAAAATTATTTTGCTAATGCTACATGTATAAATAAAACAAAGTGATTCATAAAGATTAAAACAAATCTTAAAAAAATATAGCAGGATCTGTATGCTATTTAGACACGTGGAGATGTGTGAAAGTCATTTAAAAAAATCTTAAAAAGTGGAAAGGAGTTGCCTCTATAGAGGGGTCTGTGGCTGTGTTTCTCAACCTTGGCTCTCTTTGAAATTTGTTGTGGAAGCCTATCAGGGTTCTTGTCCCAGCATCAAGAAGGGGTCAGGAATCTGGAGAAGGCTGTGCGTAGATTAATAAAGAGGAGTCCGGAGACGAAGCATAATTTTGAAAGGCATTTGGGGGTCAGAGGAGCTTAGCTAAAGGAGCTAAGTTCTAAGGTCTAAGCCTTGCAGTGGTTCTCAACCTTCCTAATGCCGCTACCCTTTAATACAGTTCCTCATGTGGTGATCCCCAATTTCATGGTTACAAATTGAACATAATTAAAGCATAGTGATTAATCACAAAAACAATATGTAATTATATATGTTTTCCGATGGTCTTAGGCGACCCCTGTGAAAGGGTCGTTTGACCCCCAAAGGGGTCGCGACCCACAGGTTGAGAACCGCTGGTAAGGTCTTAAAGTCTTAGGTCTTAGGTCTCCTCCTCTCAGGACCCCATGCTTTTTATTGACACAACTTGTCCTGAGGCGAGGCAGAGATATACACTTCACAGAGTCCATTGTCAGAATGGGGGAATTAGCCTACGGCTGTTCAGGTGTTTGGCCAGTAGGAGGCAATAACATGTAGATTAAGATGCCCTTTAGCTGTCTGGCAGCCAACATAATCAATTTAATGCATCCTATTCAGGTTTGGGGAAATGCCTTCAGCCATTCCCAGATGCAGCCCTGCTATCCTACTGGAATTGGTCTCCTTCAGAAGCCTGTCCTGTTTCTTTCACTATGCTTTGCGGTATCCCTGGTCTCTACACACCAGATGCCACTATCAATCCCCACCCCCAGATTATTACAACCAAATATGTCTCTGGACATTGCTCAATGTCACCTGGGTGGCAAAATTATCCCTGGTTGAGAACCACTGGATGGAAGAGAGGGACAGAATTAATATTTTGTTACGAACATTGATAACATTTAAAACGATGTACTTGTATTACATTGGAACAATAAATACTAACTTAAAAAATTTAAAGTATACCAAAAAATAATACAAACAAACCTAAAAAGCAGAGGTCACTTTTAACAAAGTGTTCAAGGAGAAATAGACAAAAACATAATAATAACAGATGAATTTAACACACCAATCTCAGCCAAACACAAGTCAAGTAGACAAAAAAAAAATCTATAATGATATAGAAGACCTAGAAAATGTTAATAAGGTAGGTCATGTAGACTTATTTTTTACTTTACACTCAAATGTTAGAGAACATGCCTCTTTTTCAAGCACACATAAAAATTCATAAAATAAACCATAAGTAATGTCACAAAAACCCTCAATATGTTTTATAAAGTAGAAATAAATACCACACATTTTTCACAGTGCAATAACAAAATCAGACAACAAAAAGTCCCTTTCACTTGAGAATTGTAAATCTTCATAAATTATTCTTTTGTAAAAGGAAAATTATAAATCATAACTGTAGAATTTCTCAACTGTAATAATAATGAAAATATTATGTATTAGAATATATGGGAAACCAAGTGGTGGTCAGTTTTAAAAATTATAGCCTGAAATACTGAAGCTTAAAAATAATCATGGAAGCTGCTCCCTAACAAATAAAACTTTAGCATGGGCATGTCTAAGTTGCTTGGGTGTGCCCTAGCTGAAAGGAACCTGTGGAAGTGAGTTGTCTGGGTTTTAACTTATAAAGATGAGATGCAATCCTCTAGACATTTCAAAAGTACTAAAAAAGTTCTGGGAGGTTTTTATTGTTATACTGGTGACCCGGTGCATGGATTCGTGCACATTGAAAGGAAATTAATTAGAAGGTGACCGGCGGGGCGGGACTGGGCGAGACGGGTTTAGTGCACTTTCTCCAGCTGATTCTATAAGAATAGAAGTAACTGATGTGTCTGAGGGCAATGTGGGATGTTGGCTCAGGACCAAGACCTCAGAAGCCTACCTGGGGCGGCCCTGTGGCAGAGTGAGCGGGGTCCCTCCAGGAGGTGTGGTCCCTTGGCCTGGCCTGTGGGGATCAGGCCAAAACTGGCTCTCCAACATCCCCCGAGGGGTCCTGGATTGTGAGAGGGCACAGGCCAGGCTGAGGGACCCCCACGGGTGCATGATAGGGGCCAGGGAGGGACCACGGGAGGGCTCCAGGGCGTGTCCAGCACCTCTCGCCCAGTCCCGATCGGTGGACCCCAGCAGTAAGCTAACCTACCAGTCAGACCATCTGCTTCCTGGTGGTCAGCAAGCATCATAGTGACTGGTTGAACAGTCGAAAGGTCGGACACTTAGCATATTAGGCTTTTATTATATAGGATCTTGTTATCTTGGCCATCAGGAATTCCTCTTTCATGACCGACGGCAACATCAGCCACCGCCTATCCTGAAGACAACTAATGTCGAGAGGAAGAAGAGGAATGTAAAGAAAAGGATGCTGTAGAGACTTTGAGAAGCAGCCAGATTTTATTTTATTTTAATACATTTTTATTGATTTCAGAGAGGAAGGGAGAGGGCGAGAGTTAGAAACATCAATGATGAGAAAGAGCCATCGATCGGCTGCCTCCTGCACGCCCCCCACTAGGGATGGAGCCCACAACCTGGGCATGTGCCCTTGCCGGAATTGAACCCAGGACTCTTCACACTGCAGGTCGATGCTCTATCCACTGAGCTAAGCCAACTAGAGCTGAAGCAGCCTGATTTTAGATATGTGCTTGTTATGGGTTGAATTCTGTTTTCCCCCAAATTCATATATTGAAATCCTAACCCCTAGTACCTCAGGATGTGGCCTTATTTGGAGACCGAGTCCTTACAGAGCTAATCAAGTTAAAATGATGTCATTAAGGTGGGCCCCAATCCAACATGACTGCTGTCCTTATAAAAAGAAGAAATTTGGACAGAGAGACAGACACACACGGAGGGAAGATGACGTTAAGACACAAGGAGAAGAAGGCCATCTACAAGTCAAGGAGAGAGGCCTGGAACACGTCCTTTCGTCATAGATCTCAGAAGGAACCACACTTACCAACATCTTGAATTTGGGCTTTTAACTTCCAGACTGTGAGAGAAGAAATTTCTGTTGTTCAAGCCACCCAATCTGTGGTATTTTTTTACAGCAGCCCTAGCAAACTAAGACAGTGCCAAAACGCACAAAGGCCACAGCGGTAGGTTTCCAGCCAAATACCATTATGGGAGTGTAGTTCAGCACATTTTGTTTTCCTGTGGTCATGAGGAAAAAACAACAACGAGAAGCTGCTGGAAATACTTCTCTACAGATTTTTTATTTTGGAGTTGGAGAAGACTGTGAACTGAATAACTACTTACCCATCTACAGTAGTATGCCCTGCAGCCCCTCTCCAATGGCAACTGAGAGTTCCTTTGATAACATGGCTCCCGGATCTTTTTCTTATTCTAACCTCTTCTAGATCTTCAATAAATTAATCAGTTAAAGTTCAAAGGATTTTTTTAACTTGAAGTTCCTCAACCTAAAGAAAGGCAATAAGCCCAAGTAACTTTTTTGAGACTTGACAATGTGTCCCTCAGCAAACTTTATCTTACACAGGAGTATTTGTTGACTTAAACAATGAAGATAGAAGGAGGAAACTAATGTAATGAGGATCTATATATTGCTTATCCCTCTGGGCGAAGATAGACTTAAACTTGCACGTGGACTGGGATAGCTCTATGCTCATCCTAGGGATGGTTGAAAGTCTGGTACTGACCCATAGCTAATACAAGGATAAAAGTGCTGGTTAATGACTTAGAATGTTCTGTTTAAAGTTCAAAATTTCCATGGAGGCATCCCATACTAGCTTGCTTACATTGGTTAGAGATCTATAGATTGAGGATTTGTACCCGGTTTTAGTGTTTATACCATCTTATTTTAGTTGTGACCAGAGGAATATTAAAGACCTCTCAGTGAACTTGTGTCTCAGCTTCCTTGAAACCAAGATACCTTGAACATATTTTAGTGGCCCATAATCTAAACGCAAAGCAACTGAGAAAGGACTATGAAAGGTGCTCCAGGACATGTATCCTCAATGTTTGACTATACTTTCCTTGTGCTGCTGTATTTACCTTTATTAAAACCTTATGTGTGAAATGTTGCAAATTCTTTTAATTGTATGGCCCTGTGTACTTGCTATACCTTTGAGCTCTACATTCAAGACTGAGATCTGGGGCCCTTCTAAAATCATCCTTATAAAATAAAGCAAGCAGTAGTCCTGGATACCACAAATTGGAAAGAAAATAGAAAAGCAGTAGGGATCCCAATTTTTGTGGGTTTTAAAGAAGACTCAAGGCCTGATAAGAGGCTGTAAAGATATCTGTAGAATTCTGGATCTTAGTGCTGGATGTAAGTGAAGGAGAATTGGGGAGTGGCATAGGCATAGAATATAGACACTATTAGGACATCAGATCCCATCTCCCCAACTCTGTCAGGAACATAACTCTTGTGGAGGGGAGGGGATTGAAACTGTAGGTGAAATTAAAATAGGGTCTAACAGTTATTTCTGCTGATTCACATGACTTCTATTGTTCTAGACACTGTCTCTGGGGCTGAAAGCATTGCAGGATATTAGGAAGTAAAAGCCACAGCATAACAAAAATTGCACAATTAAATCAATGTCTTTGCCAAAGGCATGCATTCTAAATAACCACTAAATCCACTGCCTTCTATAAACTATCTGTTTTGAGTCTTGTTGGATTAACTTAGGGACAGTTTTATATTCTGTGCACTATAGAGGCTCTAAATAAGATATCTCCCATAAAGCATATGTGAATAGAGAAGTTAGTTACAAAGTACAAGAGAACAGCAGACACATTTATACCCAGAAAATGTCTTATAACCTTAAGCATGTTAAAGAAAGGAATAAGCACTAAGCACATGTATAACACTAGAAAAGTGATTGAGTAAATTAAGATACATAATGATGGCATAGTATGTAGACATTAAAATGATAAGATTATATAGAAACACAAACTAGGTGTTTGATATGATAAGTAAAATAGCAGAATAGAAATTGGCATATAAAATATGAGTGCATATATTATATATGAAAGTTGAAGGAAACATATTAAAACAGTGTATGTGTGTATATCCATATGTAGACATAGGACATTTGGTAGTGTCCACATTATTCTTGAGTTTTTGGAGATGCGTTTTTATCATTTAGAGCAGTGATGGTGAAACTTTTGAGCTCGGCGTGTCAGCATTTTGAAAAACCCTAACTTAACTCTGGTGCCGTGTCACATATAGAAATTTTTTGATCTTTGCAACCATAGTAAAACAAAGATTTATATTTTTGATATTTATTTTATATATTTAAATGCCATTTAACAAAGAAAAATCAACCAAGAAAATGAGTTCGCGCGTCACCTCTGACAAGCGTGTCATAGGTTCGCCATCACTGATTTAGAGCAAAATGTTCCTCTAAAACTTGCTGCGGTGATGAAAATCTCATCAAAATCTGTGTGTCCAATGCGGCAGAAACCAGCCACATGTATCTACTGAACCCTTGAGATGTGGCTAGTTTAGCTGAACAATCAAATTTTTAAAAATTTTAACTAGTTAAAATTTAAATTCAAGTAGCCACATATGACTAGTGGTTACCATATTGTTCTCCAAACAGGATAAGTTTAGAGTTAGAAAATGGATAAAATTTAGTAGTGGGTTCATTATTCTTGAGTTTTCCCAGTCTCATTAATATTTTTTCTATGATCAATTAGAACCTTTAAAAGTACTCTGTCATTCACTTTTCCCTTTGGAGCAATAGATTGTGCAAAACGGGTACCTGCTGAGCTGCAAGGGATAAAAGAGCTCCACTTCACTAGAGTTTTGGCACATCAAAAGCTTTACTGTAATCACATATACCAGAGACATGCAGTTACCCAAACAGCTGCTCCTTTCTGCTACAAAAACATGAGACCAGAAACCATCCCATCATAGGCTCCCTGGTTTACCCTGGCCTTGAAGGTACATAAACAAAGGGCTCCTAAACAGTCAATAACCAATATAAATGGGGGAAAAGAGATAATTAATTCTCCCACTTGAGAAAGTGTGAAGACTCCATGTAGCCCTAACCCTAAACTAACCCTAACCCTATCTCTAGCCCTAACCCTATCCCTAGCTCTAACCCTAACCCTAACCCTATCCCTATCCCTAACCCTAACCCTAACCCTATCCTTAACCCTAATTCTAACTACTTACTTCATATAAAATTGGCCTTCATGGTGCTTCTCATTGCTGACTTGCTTTTCTCCATAGCAGTTATCATAACCTAATGTGAGAAAGGAAGAAATTTTTTTTGCTACCTTAAGGTTCTTTCAGCTAGTCTAATGATCAAATAAGCATGAGACAGATTAGCAAGAGAAAATGACCCAATTTAATTACATACATATACTAGTATATGAGAACCCTGCACACATGAGTCAAGGGAGTCAAGGACTTCACATACATGAGAGGTTCCAAAACAGAAAGGAAAAATGAGGTACATATGACATTCTTTTTTTCCCCTAATCCCTTAATAGGGTGCTGTTCTCATAATGCCCACAAGAGGGCGATATAGAGCCCGATCCCTAAATAGGCTGCTGTTCTCAGAATGCCCACAAGAGGGCACTATTGAGCCTAATACCTTACTAGGGTGCTGTTCCCTGAATGAGCACAAGAGTGTGCTACTGAGCCTAATCTCTAACTAGGGGGCTTTTCTCAGAATGCCCAAAAGAGGGCGCTATTGAGCCCAATTTCTTACTAGGGTGTGGTTCTAAGACTGCCTACATGAGAGCGCTATTGATCCTAATCCCTCACTAGGGTGCTGTTCTCTGAATGTCCACACAATGGTGCTATTGAGCATCCCTTACCAGAGTGCTGTTCTCAGAATGTCTGACAGGGGTTCTCAACCCGTGGGTCACGACCCCTTTGGTGGTCGAACGATCCTTTCACAGGGATCGCCTAAGAGCATCCTGCATAGCAGATATTTACATGACGATTCATAACAATAGCAACATTACAGTTATGAAGTAGCAACGAAAATAATTTTATGGTTGGGTCACAGCATGAGGAACTGTATTTAAAGGGCCAGAAGGTTTAGAACCACTGGAAGAAGGGAAATTCAAAATGGCCACAGAGTAAGTGGATGCTACACAGACAAGGTCCCAGGTCCAAACTGGAATTTCAGCTAAATCACAAAAAAATCATCCTGAAGTTAGTGCTCAGATGGCGGATACCTGGGTTTCCTGTGCTGAGTCGTTCCCTCACGCTGAGGAGGCCATCTTTCCCAGGCAGACCTGAGAAAGGGAGAGACAGTTGTCCCACCCTATTGGAAAACACCTTGCCCCATGAGGGGAGGAAAATTATTGTAGGACAAGAAGAAGAGCAGATATTCAGTCATTAGAAGCTTGTCCTGTCCTATAGATAATTCAAAAAATGTTAGCTTTGATAATCTCTTATTATGGGCAAAGCCCCTACTTCAAATTCTTCTAGGTATTTGGGGAGGCAGAAATTTCTCTTGAGCCCACAAGGTCTTATTTGCCTTTAGCTTAAAACAATTTGCATACCACAGGAGCACATTATGGGGTGATTTGTTCTGAACCCCTACACTAACATGTTGTATTTATTTACTTGTGTGTTTGTGTGTGTTCCCCGCACTAGAATATAAGAATTAAGAGGTCATTAGCTTTATTTTTGTTTATTCTTATATCCCTATTGCCTAATCAGTTCCTGGTTTATGGTAGGACTTCAATAAGTATTTGTGAAATGGATAAGATGAATTAGAAGTGAAAGTATTGAAGTATAGTAACCTCCATCTTGGGTAAAAACTGCTGTTTACAATTTTAACCCTGCTACTCTGTAAATGCTTGCTTGCTTAAATAATAGGGAAATAATAATAATAATAATAGGGAAAATAAGACTACTCCCATTCCAGAGAGGCCATAAACTCTGCCCCAGACAGAGCTGTCAGTGCTGGCGCCAGGCCAGGCCTTGAGAGATGGTCTCACGCCCTGTCCCAGCTCACATGACTTTTTCTTAGTAGGTCTGGAAGTCTCATTCCAAATTTGGGAGACAAAGAGCTGAAAAACATATAAATTGAAAAGACTTCCACCATATGGGGCCCCAGAATTTGAGAAGCAAGAGTTCCTCTGGGCCCGCCAGCGCTAGCGGAAATGAACAGGGCTCCAAATAAATTTGGCTTATGGATTAAGGCGTCTTCTGATTTACAATATAACAGTATAAGAAGACAAAGTCTCAGTTGCTAACACTTGTGAGAAGCAGCCATTCCATCTAGACCAGCTGTGGGCAAACTACGGCCCGTAGGCCGGATCCAGCCCGTTTGAAATGAATAAAACTAAAAAAAAAAAGACCGTACCCTTTTATGTAATGATGTTTACTTTGAATTTATATTAGTTCACACAAACACTCCATCCATGCTTTTGTTCCGGCCCTCCGGTCCAGTTTAAGAACCCATTGTGGCCCTCGAGTCAAAAAGTTTGCCCACCCCTGATCTAGACTGAGATGGCCTGAGGATGTTTCTGGCATGGTCCAGACTGTTAGAGCAGTGGTTTTCAAAAGCAGTCACATCCATTCCTTGCTTAAAACACTTTAATGGTTTCCTATTCATCAGGAGTTGGCAAATTATGGACATGGGTCAAATTCCTTGTGATGACTGTTTTTGTAAATAAAGTTTTATTGGAATGAACCATGCTCATTCATTTATGTACTGCCTATCGTTGCTTTGTCGCTACAACAACAAAGCTGCGTAGTTGCAGCACCTTGCTCACCAAGCCTAAACTATTTATGATCTGGTTCTTAATTTTAAAAAGTTATATGGCCCTAACCGGTTTTGCTCAGTGGATAGAGCGTCGGCCTGCAGTCTGAAGGGTCCCAGGTTTGATTCCGGTCAAGGGCATGTACCTTGGTTGCAGGCACATCCCCAGTGGGGAGTGTGCAGAAGGCAGCTGATTGATGTTTCTCTCTCATCGATGTTTCTAACTCTCTATCCCTCTCCCTTCCTCTCTGTAAAAAAATCAATAAAATATATATTTTAAAAAAATAAATAATTAAAAAGTTGTATGACCCTTGATATTTATTAGATGAAGTACAATGTTCTTCAGACCTGCTTGCTACCTAGAAGAGCAGTGTGTGGGATTTGGCTAAGAGTTTGGAATCACAGATGTTCAAATGTGAACTCTGCAAATGATTGGCTGTGGGAACTATGTCCAGTTACTCTGTTGAGTTTCTAAACGTTTCTGAGCCTCAGTTTCTTCATCTGAAAAGTGGGCACCTCAGTTGTTTTAGAATTAAACTTTTGTCTGTAAGTATGGTTCTTACCACGGGGCCTGGCATATGACAGGCACACATAGCATTTCAGCGACGATTTTATTGCTAACTCTCTGGCTACTTCATGCTCCATGCTTCATTTATTATTAACACTCAACTGCTGAGCACTCCTCTGTACTGCAAATTGCTTCCTGCTTCCATAACCTGCCTACCAATTTCCTTTACGTGGAACACATAATTGAAACTTTGCTTGCCTTTGCAGACCTTCACGAAAGCTTCTGCTCCTGCCAGAAGAGTTCTCTGAAAGCAGGGGTAGTTTCACTGGCCCATCATTGTCCTATAATGAGGTTTCAACATATCAAGTTGAAATAACGTCTCTATATCCCAGACTACAAGTACCTGGTGGTGGTGGTAGTGGGGGACGGGGGTTGCTTAGGGGCAGAAAATGGTTCTTATTCATTTTTCTGTTCCCAGTACCCAGCACAGTGCCTGGAACATAGCTAATGGTTTTGACTAAATCAATTACTCTAAGGAGGTGACACTCCAGTTTGTCCATTTCACTTTGTTCAAATGTAGCTTGTCCCTCTTTTAAATGGAAAGGAGAGCATTGATGCTGGCTTACGCTTCCTGTGAAGGAGGGAGGTAGGAGCTGCCTCAGTTCAGAGTCTGCTTTGAAAGGCTCTGTTGGCTCAGGGCGGACTGCAGGGACAGAACAGTCAATTTCCTCTACAGGTTGCTGTGATAGAGTGAAATGAGCAATCCGTTATTTTTCTGATGACATTTGGCAGCATGAATCCCACCTCTGCCATTTACCAGTGATATGATTTTAGTTTTTAAGTTCTAGTAGGCTCAGATTCCTCCTTGTAAAAGTATTCTCTCACTTGCTTTGAGTGAGGACTATGAAAGACAAGGTTAGTAAAAGTTCCTGGTAAATTGGTCTATACATATTAAACACAATTATACTTAAGCTATTTAGATGGGCCCATTGTCCTGATTCATTGTGTGGGGAACAGAAACGAAACCAGTATAAGTTGGTTTATAAATAATTTCACTCAGTAAAGACAAGGCTGGTCCTATGTGGTTGGCTCATTCTAGCAGATTAGTGTAGGCTGCAAGGACTTTTGTGACAAACTTTAACACAAAGCAGTTACATGACCCAATGAGGCAATGATTTTGAAAACATTCCTTCACAGAAGACAACCTAATTATCAAAAAATGACTTTGTGGTGTTTTATTGTAAAGAGTGATAGTTATCTCTCCGATCCAAAAGCAAGAGAGCAATTCTGTTGGTATTAACTTTCTGCCATTATAGCCAAGTTCTCTGAACTTGGCTCCGTAAAACAACACGTTTGTTATCTCGCAGTTTTTGTGGGTCAGGAGTTCAGGCCCAGCTTAACTGGCTCCCCCGTCTATGTCTCACAAGGCTGCAGTCAATGGGTCGGCCGGGACTGGGTTCTCATCAGAGGCCCAACTGGGGAAACATCTGCTCCCAGGGTTCTTCAGGTTGTTGGCAGAATTCTTTTCCTTGAATGTAATTGTATTTATGGCAATGTAGAGGAGGAAAACGTTTTCTTTTATTCTTAGGATCCCTGGCTGAGTCTGAAAATTAAACTGACAAAGACAGATTAATAGGAGAAAAGCATGCAAATTTAATATGCTTTATGTGACATGGGAGCCTTCATAAGGAAATGAAGACTTGAAGAAACAGTTAGACTGAGTAGTTTTTTTTTATTTTTCTTATTCCCTTCTCCACCCCAGGCCTTCACCACCCTGTTGTCTG
Organism: Myotis brandtii; assembly: GCF_000412655.1. Lineage (NCBI taxonomy): Eukaryota > Metazoa > Chordata > Mammalia > Chiroptera > Vespertilionidae > Myotis > Myotis brandtii. The sequence goes on along the minus strand of NW_005370552.1, from coordinate 3,437,226 downwards.
TGTCCACTGGTTATGCTAATGTGCATGCATACAAGTCCTTTGGTTGATCTCTCCCCCTTACCCCCACCCTCCCCTGCCTTCCCTCTGAGGTTTGACGGTCTGATCGATGCTTAAAATAGAAGGAATTCTTACCATTTGCAACAGCATGGATGGAACTGGAGAGCACTATGCTAAGCGAAAGAAGCCGGTCAGAAAGACCTGAGTAGTTTTATGCCAGGTTTGACGAAGAGTGGAGTCACGGAGAAATGCAATAGGTCAGAGAGTATGAAGTAAGTGTGGTCAACTGGGGGCGCTTAGCAAGGCCTGTTTGTGAGGATTCTTCTAGTTGTCCCTTTGTCTTCGGAAACAAGGATGATCCTTTCCTGTGGGTAAAGGGAGGCTACCTCTCACAGGCGGGTTTTATGACCTGTTTCAGGGGAGAAGGGTGAGAGGAGATCAGAGTGACCTTTCTGTTTCTGCTGTTTTCTCGAACTCCTTCAGCTGACAATAGTCAATGTGCGGAGGCTCCTGAAACTGAAGAGAGATTAACAAGAGAAAAACAAACGGGTTTATTAACATGTAAGCCTCAGGTAAACATGGGCGATAACCAGGGCGAAATGAGTAACTCTCAGAGGTGGATTAGAATTTAGACTTAACTGCTATCTTCAACTAAAGACAAAAGGAAGAGGAGGGTGGAGGAGGCCAGTTTATAAGGAGGTGACCTGGAAAAGGAATATAAACAAAAGTAAGCTTGATTATGCAGATTTTTGCCAGTGTCTTCTTCATTGATAAGATTCTCTTGGATTTAGAGCTACCCTTTTCTTCCTTGAACAGAGAGGGAAACACCATTACAAATGGTGATTTCCTTTATAACTATAAATGTCTCTCACAAAAGAGTAATTTCTCCTGTTTTCAAAAACAATGAGCTCAAAATAATCTTCAAGCCAGAGAGGCATAGATGGGGTGTCGTATCACCGTTCAGTAAAAATCAGGAAGCAGGAGTCACGGGAGCCACATTGAAATCTGTTCAGCATACTGCACGACCCTTCATTTCACAACCGTATGTGCGTTTGTGTCTCTGTGTGTGTTTCAAGACGTGACATGCTCCATTAGCTTTGTGTCTCTTGTCCGTGGTTGTATCTTTAGCACCTACAACAGTGCTTGAGTCATAGGAGATACTCAAACATTCGTGGAAGGAATGAATTAATGAACAGATGAATACCTACTATATGCATAGTGCTGACAATTATTTTGGGCTGTGGCCACGCATGATATGTTTAGTTTGCAGCATTTTGTACACCAAATTAGCATAAACCATTATCCTCGAAGTGATAATAAACTCTAAATTGTTGGATGTAAAACATTTGGTAAGAATTATGGGATTATTTTAAACTTAGTGAAGACATGTAGCTATTAAATTTCTAAAGTCCAATGATTTTTATGATGTAAAATTTATGACCAAGTCACCTTTCTAAAACTAATTAGTAGAAAATACATCTTTCAAGTTGGAGAATTCTAGCATGATTAAGAAAAGGTGCTTGACCCTGCCTCTTCTCCGTCAAATCTCTTTTCTTTTTTACGTGGCGCAGATTTTCATCTTAGCCTTTGAAGAGTTCTGCTCTGCAGTACTTTGTAATGACTGCCATCTGTTAAGGAGAAATCCTTAACATTATAGAATTATAGAATGTTACAGCTTGAGGGTTCCTTGATCCAGAATACAGAAAAATAGCACCTCGTGGCTTCAACAGATGTTTTTCTTGTTTACACTGAAATTCCAGTGTCAACAAGCCAGTCCTTGCTTCATCCTCACACGCAGAAAATATCCTGTATTCCGTAGGGGCGTATGAAGAAAAAGAAGCAGACCGTGTGGGATGCCAAACAGCACATGGAGAGCTCTGTACACCGGCATGTCTGGGAGCATCGGTGACAGGATGCCTTCTCCCAGCTGCTGGGGCTCCTCTGATGAGAAGGCTTTATGGAAAAAAAATAGGCAATCAACATTCTGCAAAGGATGACATTTTCTATTAAATGGTCCCCCCTTTTTATATAACACAGCTGCAGCAGCTTTGTGCGGCTTTTCCTAATGATACCTCATCTTACAGGCACGCACAGCAGCATAATCGTTTGTCAGTGGCTCCCTCTAAATTCGCAGTGTTTCCGAGAAATGACCTCCCACTTCACCTGAACATCCCCACCCCCCAAACCCGGAGAGTACACATGCCTGTATTTTTTGGTGCCTGCAACAATACCGGACTTTAAAATGGGCGACTGAATATGAAGGGCAGATTCATGTGTGTGTGTGTGTGTGTGTGTGTGTGTGTGTGTGTTGGAATATTTATATGTATTACCCGTTTTAGATCTGATATGAATAAAATCATCAACATACACAAGGAACAAGTGCTCATTCTTTCTCAGTACTGAGGCTAAAACAGAATTCAGAAATATTCCTCCCTTATGAGGTCATCAAATTCTCATCAGCCAGTTCTCTTTATGGATACTTCCACTTATACAACTAATCAATTACTGTTGATTGAAGGGCAGATTCTTTTCAGCAGCATCCCAGTAATATCTTCTTTATGTAGGTGGTGGTGGTATTGTCCAAAAAAGCTGGGATGTGGTTTGATCTTTGACCATTTAGTGCAGTTCCTATATACCCACTCCGTAACTACTCACTGAATGAATGAATGAATGAGTGAATGGTCAGTTAACTTCTCTAGGTTTCCTTTTAATTAAAAAGCAAGTAGTTTTGTAGTTTTCATGTTTGGCAAGTTGCTAAGAGCAGTGGTTATAAATTAGTGTGTTTTCTAAGTGCTCTCAGCTTGTGTTGATGTGTCTCCTTTACAATAAATTGTTACTGGGTTTGCAGATGTGTATATTACACTGAATTATACATGCAATTGATAAATAACATCCCAGGAAGAAATTGTCCAGATTAATCTCGAATGAGCACTTCTGGCTGTGGTATTTGATGTCTTGTATTAAAGTGCTAGTTTTGAAAATTAAAGGTATACTTCAAACCTCCTCACTTTTATTGTGCTTTAATGTTTATAAGATCCTCTGCAATTATTTGAATACGTATTGGCTAGATCCTAAAAGCAATTTCATAAACTTAAGGCTTAATTTTGCAATATTTAAGCAATAAGATAAAATATATCTTCTCTAGTGTTCTGATTTATGTATGATTATTTGTTGAGCATTTTAGATAACATGGAGAAAACAAATCCAAAATATAGGACTAATAGGAAGAATACTCTATAATGAAAATATTTAAAAAATTAAAAATACTTTGTCATTTACATTTCCTAAATGTCACTTTAGGAAACACTTCTCTGTCTATGTTATCAGGTACCCCTGTTGTATTCTCTCAACTCAACCTATATTTTCTTCCATGGTACTGATTTATCATCAATTTTGATTATATGTTTATATGATTTACTGATCAATTAAGAGGAATTTGCATAAGAACAAGAACCATGTCTGTTTTGCTCACCAGTGATTTCAAGCATCTAGCACAGTTTTTGGCACAAATGAGTCATCAGCAAATATTTCTTGAATGAAGGAATGAGTAGAGCACTGCTAGGGGAAGTTCAGCTAGCAGATTTATTTTTAATATCTGCATAGAATTTAGTTGCATGGATAGATATTGTATAATTTGCTGATCTCATCCTGTTAGACATTTATTTTTTGCCAATTATTTACCATTTTAGATCATCTAATTACTATTCACATGTGCCTATGAATTGTGTTATAGCATTGCAAACTAATATAAAAAACATTTTATGACACATAATAAAATAGCCCCCAAATATGCTGGAAAACAGCAGAAAGAATGTCAGTATTAACAACTGATGCATTGGTCCTCTGGATATGACACTATATCTAAATTCCATGACTTAATTTTTAAAAATAATTTTATATCAAAGTCTCAAAATTAAAATATGTTTTTAAAAAATATTTTGTTGATTTCAGAGAGGAAGGGAGAGGGAGAGAGAGATAGAAACATCAATGATGAGAGAGAATCATGGATCGGCTGCCTCCTGCACGCCCCCCACTGGGGATCGAGCCCACAACCTGGGCATGTGCCTTGACTGGGAATCGAACTGTGACCTTCTCGACGTTCATAGCTCGACGTTCAACCACTGAGCCAGGCCGCAGGACTAAAATATTCTTGATGTTTGTATGCCCGTACTTTTTTTTACATTCTGACTTAAAATATTTAAGTCAAGCATATATTTGTAGAAGATGTAATTTCCACTATAACCTTAAAAAATAAAAATAAAAACTTTTGTCTGCCAGTTATTGCAATCTCACCTTTCTCTGGCTGCTGGGATTTGCAGATAATAACAAAGCTGCCCCGAGAAGTAGCATCATTTGTGGTTTCTGGTGAAAATCAAAATAGTGCCACAGGTGCAGCCGGATTCAGAGCCCAAATAGCAGTAGCCTCTACTTTAAAAATATTATATTGTTACAGAAGACCAGAGAAAAACCAAGCCACGCTTAGAGGAAGGGAGTTAAATTTTATTATTAAATTCTGCCCAGGCCCAGAGAAAAATGTGCCTTTCAAATTCTGGGCCTCCCAACATGGAGGAAACTCTCTCTATTTATACTTTTTCCAGTCCTTTGTCTCCCAAATTTGGAATGAGACTTCCGGGCCTTCTGAGAAAGAAGGCCTGCGTGCTGGGAAGGGGCCATGAGACCATATCTCAAGGCCTGGCCTGGTGCCAGCACTGACAACCCTGTCTGGGGCATAGTTTACGGCCTCTCTGCAATAGAAGTCATCTTATTTTCCTTATTATTTAAGCAAGCAAGCGTTTACAGAAGCCAGAATAGCAGGGTTCAAATTTCAAACAGCAGTTTTTATATAAGATGGGTGCGTCAATATCATAACCCTATTTCTGACTGACAAAATTATCCATTACTGTGTTGGGGAGTAAATAATATAGGCTAAAACTGGCCACAAAATATATTAATATTTTTGTTAAAAATCAAATAGTATTTCAGAAACAGTAGTGTTTGCTTTGGTTTTTGGTGCAGACTAGTCTTCCTTTAAATGGCAAAGTACAATGACGACGAAGAAAGAGCTGGGCCAATTTAACACTAACTACAGGTTAGCAGGGCAAATAAATGTCTAGTTCTTTTCACAATATGCATTTCAGAACTACAATAAAGCGTGTGAAACATGGAAGAAAATAGACCTGCATTATGAAGCAGAAGGAAGGAACAGTCTTGGTGATACAGCAGGTAGCCAGTATGGCCAAGCCTGATGTGAGCCCTGGAGAAGACAGCGTTGTAGGACTTTCCAGGGGGTGGCCCAGGCTTTGTTAAGGGAGGTACTAGTTGGTAATAAATGCGAAAGTGGATGGAATTCAAAGGGGAAAGAGGAGTGTTATTATTGTATAAATTAACACATCAAATCTGAGTGTTAAACCAGCATAATAAAGCCTATTTTTGTTTCCTTTTGACCTAGTCACTGATCACATTTACAAATCAGTATTTTGAGTTACATATTGCCTCACTTCTGCTGCTTCCCCTAGACCAGGAAATGGCGGGGAAGACATTCCTTGGGTAGTGTTGTTCATTGAATTGGGATGGTAGTGATTTTAAGCAACTGCTCTCAGGGCCTCTTATATTCCTACAGCAAAGGTATAATCCTTTGATCAGTCTTTGCCTAGAGACTGCCCTGTATGGTGAAAGCAGTGGATTGAAGACTTGTGAACAACTTGCAAATAATATGCTATATTTGAAGGCCCATCTCCAACTCCTTATCTGTCATGAATTTGTCATGCCATTCATTCAGAGAGACATTCTCTCTCTCTCTCTCTCTTTCTCTCTCTCTCTCTCTCTCTCCTCTCTCTCTTTCTTTCCTTCCCTCCCCAACCTCTGGAGCTTTTTGTTTCAAGCTTCTGTGGCTCTTTATATTTATTTGTGATATGTAAGCACATTTTTCTTATCTTTTAGCAAACATTGAGCATGAACATTAACATGGAAGTTAAATGTGAAGACCTTCAGTTACTAACACACACACACACACACACACACATACACAGTCAGATACATGCATTTTCACAGACTATAGAGAGGGTAAGTAAAGGTTCAAAATCATTTCTGTTCACTTTATGTGTTGTTCTTATGTCCAGTCTGGGGTACTACATATTCCTGTATTTAAATAGTATCTATATATATATAAACCCTAATATGCAAATAGACCGAAAGGTGGAATAATGAACAACTGGTCGCTATGACATGCGCTGACCACCAGGGGGCACACGCGGAACATGGTGGGCGTTGGCTGCGGTGGGAAGGTGGAGTAGGTGAGCAGGGGTGCCAGACCAAGGCGGGGCGATGGTCACTGTCATCAGGGTGAGCTTCTGATGGTTACTGAAAATTCTTTGCTCCCATGCGCCATGGTCCCTTCCAGAGTTTGCACCCACTGCCGGCACCCAGTGCCGGTCCTGATCGCTCAGCGCTGTCAGCAGGTGTGAGTGGTGACTGCTGACCCCGATCACCCCTGAGGGCTTCTCCACCTCCCCCTGCTCCTAAGGAGCAATTAGGGCAGCAGCTGCCACTTGCACCCACTGATGGCACTGGCCCCAATTGCTCCACACCGTCAGTGGGTGCGTACAGGGTCAGCGTCGCCAGCCTGTGGGAGCGGCAGCGGCGGCGGGAGCAAGGCTGCCAGCAGACAAGGTATCAGGGGCCGCAGCTGGAGGAGTCAGGAGGGGGCATGGAGGATGGGCCGAGACCTGCCCCTGTGCCCACCGCAGCCTTGCGGCCCACAGTTCCTTTCAAGGTGCACGAATTCATGCACTGGGCCCCTAGCTCTTTAAATAAATAATGATAGTAAAGTGATCTTAAAGTCAAGAAAGAAGTTACTTCACTTTGTCCTGGCAATACAAATTTATTGTTTTTTAATTGTTTTTCTGTTTAAAAGTAAAGGATAAATCAAGAGTAATAATTATTTTTTTATTATTATACTAGAGGCCCGGTGCACGAATATTCATGCACTGGGGGGTTCCCTCAGCCCAGCCTGCCCCCTCTCTGGACCAACAGTCCAGGAGCCCTCAGGGGATGTCCTACTGACAGCTTAGGCCCGCTTCCTGCAGTCTGGCCTCCCTCTGTGGGAGGCGACCGGGCTGATCAGGGGAAGGCGCCACCCCCATCACTCTGCTGCTGCTGCCATGCAGGCTGCCACAGCTGCCTGCCCTGGGCCCTCGCAGCTGCCATGGCTTTGTCCAGAAGGACATCCGGAAGGACATTTGGCTGTCCGGTCTAATTAGCATATTATCCTTTTATTATTATAGATGACTTTTACTGAAAACAATTTTGTCATATGAAGGAGAGGAATAGAAAAAATATCCCCTACAGATTTCAAATACACTAGGAATACCATTGATGTAAGCCTTTTTCCTAATTTGAAAAATGGGAATAATACTACTTTTATAATAGGGCAAACTAATTACATAATACACAAAGGCCTTATTCCAGTGCCTGGCACTGTGTAAAGTAGCAGTCCTTATTTTTATGAAGATAATGAAGTGGCACCTTAGAGTAAAAAACAAGGTGAACGAATAAATATACAATATCTTAAATAGGAATATATGCTAGAGAGAAGTAAATCCGTGTGAAATATCAGGATAGTGAGCTGAATTTTAGGTTGAGGATAATTGTTGAGTAAACTGCAAGAAGATAGGGTTTTGAGAAAGAGCTGTATGAAAAAAAATAGCAATCTAGGGGCAGGGGGAGAAAGGACAAAAGAGAAAGGCCCTATTAATAAAGGAGTATGGAATATTTGAGGCATAGCATAGGGCCAGCATGGCTGGAGCAGAGCGAGTGTCTGGGAGAGCACTAGGACAGATCTGACAGAGTTCTACAAATCATAGAAAAGTCTTTGCTTTTCTCTGAGGGACATGCTAAGCATTTGGAAGGTTTTAAGCAGGAATTGACTACATTTTAACAGCTCTGGCCCTGAGCTGAAAATAGACTAAATGATTAGTTATACCCATGGTCCAGGTAAAGTACAATGACAGGCTGGACCAGGATGGTACCAGTGGCAGTAGGGAGTGGTAGCTTTATTCTGGATCTATTGCAAAGGTAGGGATATGCAAGTTGAAAATGTTGTAATCATCTTCTCTTCTGTTATTCTTCCTTAGCATGTATCCTAATTCTTTAAAATACTAATCACATCTGATGATTTGGGTAATCAGCCGCTCCAACTGGTGGCCTGAGAATCAAGTGAATAATTTAACTGTTCTGTTTATTATGGGGGCAACAATGAACAATGAATTAACATTATTTTTCAAATGAGAAAATAACATTATATTTCCTAGTGTCTTGGTGATTCCATTTTTCTCCTACCTGCACATTATGAACACTTCAAATTGGGTAAAACTAATCTTCATTTTTCTCTTCATGAAAAGTCTTTTTCTTTTCTTGCTTCTGTGCCCAGTCTTGTCTAATTTAGACCACTAATAGGTCTTTAACTTCTATTAACTTTTGGCTTATCTGTATAGAAGGAAGGGATCCATTTTTAAAATGTTATTATCTCTACATTTTTTTATTCACAGAAAATCAACAATTCCTTAATCTTCATTTTAATGACATTCAATTAATTTAATCAATGAATTTAATGAGCATAATGGCCAGGAGATACCATATTTCTCCATGTATAAGACGCAATTTTTTTTTCTAAAATTGTTAGACTGAAAATCAAGGAGCATCTTATACACAGAAGTCAGCTGAGGAGGGAACTGTGAGGGTGTGTAGCTGCCCACACCTTGTCAAACAGGCTTCCTCCAATCACGAGCCTTATTGTCACTGACGGCAGCTGATGCCGTAATGGGAGGTGGAGGTGGAGAGTGCGCAGATGCAACAGGAGCCAGAGCATTCTGAGCCCATAAAGATGTCAAAAAATAAAAAGATAAATACCTGTAAGCGATGGTTTTACTCTGCAAAATTCAAACTGAATGCAATCAGCTGTGCAGAGAGCATGGAAACAGAGCTGCAGAGAGACCACTTGGACCTTCTCCCACTGAATGTAGGATCAGACAGCGGAGAAAACAGGAAGAACAACTCCTGAAGATGCCAAAAAAGAAGAAGGCCTTAGAGGAAAACCGGCAACATGTTTAAAATATTGATTTCTTAATTTAGGGTTGGAAAAGTGGGGGGTGTCTTGCACATGGAAAAATCTTATACGTGGGGGCATCTTATACACGGAAAAATATGGTACATCTTAGGGATAAATAAAATATGGTTGCCCCCCGTTAGTAACTTCTGATATCAGTGGCAGATTTAAACTGATTTAAACTCTATAGTACAATGTGGTAATTACTTCAGGAAAGAGGAAGCAAATAATTTTGCCAGGTGAGGGTGGAATCTTATAACAAGGAAGGACACCTGAGAAGTTTAACCAGTGGAGAATGAGGGAATGGGCTTTTCTGGAAAAAGACTCAGAGCTGTGATGACACCCGTTCTGTTCAAAGAGGGGGTGGGGAGCATGTCATGTATGTGTGGGTAGATGGAGATGAGGCTGGAAAGATAGACTGAGAAATGGTTGTGAAGGTCCCTGATATTAAATCATTATCTAATTCTGCCAAGTAGATTTGCTGATTTTGCACAGAAGCCAGAAAGTGCCTATTATAATGGAGAATCCTTTGATCAGCCAATACCACCTGGGATCTGAGCACGATCTTCAATTTTTCTATGGAGTGAATAGTGCTGGGGCCTCAGAGCTATACTAGGTATGCATGTTTGTGCAGGAACAGTCCATTTCGTTACATATACATCTAGCAAGTTTTCTTTCTTTGTTTTTTTGTTTTGTTTGTTTGTTTTTTAATCCTCATCCGAGGATATTTTTCCATTGATGTTTAGAGAGAGTGGAAGAGAGAGGGAAAGACAGAGACACATCAATGTGAGAGAAACACATCGATGGGTTGCCTCCTGCATGTGCCCCAACCAGGGCCCGGGGCCAGGGAGAAGCCTGGAACCAAGGTACATGCCCTGGACTGGAATTGAACCTGGGACCCTTTGGTCCACAGGCTGATGCCCTATCCACTGAGCCAAACCAGCTAGGGCAAAGTTTTCTTTTTTAAAAAAATACATTTTTATTGATTACAGAGAGGAAGGGAGAGGGAGAGAGAGAAACATCAATGATGAGAGAATCATCAATTGGTTGCCTCCGGCACGCCCCACACTGGAGATCGAGCCACAACCTGGGCATGTGACCTGACCAGGAATTGCTCCTGGTTCATAGGATGATGCTCAACCACTGAGCCACACTGGCTGGGCTAAAAAGTTTTCTTTTGAAATAATTATAGACTCATAAAGAGTTGCAAAAAGAGTTACCAAAGGTCCTCATGTACCCTTCACCCATCTTTCCCTTATGATGGCATCTTATAGAGATTATAGATACTGCAATACCAAACAAGGAAATTGACATTTGTACATTGCTGTTACCAAGAATGCAAAACTTTTTCAGTTTTATCATTTTGAACTTACATTTATGTGTACATATATGCATGCATATTTCTTTTTAATTTTTACCTATTATATATTGGTTTAACCATCTCTACAATCAAGATAAAGAATTCTTCCATTACCACAAAAAAACCATCTGAGACTACCACTTGGAATTCCCACCCACACACTACTTCTGCTCATGTTCCTCAGCAACCACTAATTTGTCCTTCATTTCTATAGCTTTGTCACTTCAAGGATGTTATAGAATGGAATCGTACATTTGTAAACTTTGAGGCATTTTTCACTAAGCACAATGCCCTTGGCGTTCAGTCAGGTTGTAGCATATATCACTTCATTCTTTTTTTTTTTTTTTTTTTTGGCTGAGCACAATTTTTTTTTAACCATTCACCTATTGAAGGTCATTTGGATTGTTTCTAGTCTCTTCCTATTATGAAAAAAAAAGCTACAATGAGTATTCATGTACAAATAGATTATTTTCTGAAATCATGGTTAGCAGTATAATTGCTGAGTCATATAAATGTATGTTTAGTTTTATAAGAAATGGCCACAGTATCTTCTAGAGTGGTTGTGCCATTTGACATTTCTACTAGGAGTGTTTGAGAAGTTTAGTTTCTTTAGTTTTTTGCCAGCATTGAGCGCTATCACTGGTTTTTACTTTAGTTTTTTAAAAGGTGTGTAATGATATAATTGTGGTTCCAATATCCATTTCTATAATGGATAACGATTTTGAATATTTTCATGTCTTTGCCATCTGCATCTTCTTTTTGTAGAAATATCTTTTTGTGTTTTTCACGCATTTTGTAATTGAATTATTTGCAAAAAAAAAAACCAAAACACCCCACAACTGTTGGATTTTGAGAGTTACTTACAAATTTTAAATATAAGACCTGTTCATATATATGGTTTGCAAATATTTTCTCCCAGTCTGTAGCTTGTCTTTTCATTTTCACAATAAGGTATTTTGGAGTACAAAAATTTTAATTTTGATGAAGTTTTATTTATTAATCTCTTTAAAATGTGACATGCTTTTGGGGTTATGTTATTCAGTAAGTTATCACCTAGAATTAAGTCCCAAAGATATCTTTCTGTTTTCTTCTAAAATTTTTTGAGTTTCATATTTTACATTTAAATTCATGATTCATTTTGAATTAATTTTTTTGTATGCAGTATAAAAATTAGATCAAAAGGTTTTTTGCGTATGGATGTTCAATTGTTCCAAACCAGTTTGTTGAAAAGAAAACTATACTTTATCAAAAATCAATTGGGCATATTTGTGTTGGTGTATTTTTTGTAGTCTCTATTCAGTTCCAACCATCTATGGGTTAATATTCCTTCTCCAATAACACATTGTCTTGATTGCTGTAGTTGTATCATAAGTCATGATCTCAAATGCCTCTCATTTTATTTTTTGGGTCAAAATTGTTTTAGCTATTCTAGTTTCTTTGCCTTTCCATATAACTTTTAAAATATGCTCATCTATATCTTCAAAAAAAACCCCACAACACCTTATGGGTCTTTGATAGTAACTGCCTTAAATGTGTAGACCAACTTGGGGAAAACTAACATCTTTACTATGGTACATCTTCCAACCCATGAATACAGTATGTCTTCCATTCATTTAAATCATCTTTGCTTTCTTTGGTCTTTTTTAACCTTCAGTATACAGATCCTATATGTGTTTTGTTAGATTTTTTTTTACTCGGTTGTAAATGGTATTGCATTTTTAAATTTTAGTTTCCATGTGTTTGTTGCTTGTAAATAGAATACAATGGATTTTTCTGTGTTGACCCTGTATCTTGTGACACTGCTGAGCTCACTTATTAGTTCTCGCAGTTTTTGGGTAGATTCCTTGGTGTTTTCTACATAGAAATGATGTCATCTAAAAATAAGGATAGTTCTATTTCTTTCTCTCTAATCTGCATGCCCTCATTTTCTTTTTTTGCCCTATTGCAAGGGCTAGATCTTTCTGTGCTATATTGAATACAAGTGATGAGAACGGACATCTTTGCCTTGCTTCCAATCTTAGGGGGAAACATTGTCTTTCACCTGTGAGCACAATATTAACTAACATTTTTTAAAAATCCCCACCCCAGGATATTTTTCCATTGCTTTTTAGAAAGTGTAGAAGGGAGAGGGAGAGACAGAGAGAAATATGGATATGAGAGGAACACATCGATTGGTTGCCTCCTGCACAGGCCCCTACCAGGGCCCCAGCCAGGGAGAAGCCTGCAACTGAGGTACGTGCCCTTGACCAGAATCCAACCTGGGACCTTTCGGTCCACAGGCCGACGCTCTATCCACTGATCAAAGCCGGCTAGGGCTAACATTTTTTCTTGGTAGATTTTCTTTATCAACTGAGGAAGATCCCCTCAGTTCTCAATTTACTGAGAGGTGTTTTTTTTAAATCATGAATAAGTTTTAAATTTTATCAAATATTTTTCTGAATTGATTAATATGATCATATGATTTTGCTTCTTTGCACTGTTGATATAATAGATTATATTTATTTCGTTTCAAATAGTGAATCTGCTTTACATCCCGGAAGTAAACTTCACTTGTTTGTAGTAGGTAATTCTTTTGTATATTAGTCAGTACAATTTGTTAGTCTTTCGTTGAGGAATTTTTACCTCTAAATTCTTGAGAAAGTCTTGCTTTTAAGTTTATGAAAGATTTTTGTCTGTAGTTTTTTACCTCTACTTTTAAAGTATCAAACTGTCAGAGATGTGCTTCCACAGCCATCTCTCAAAATATTCCCTTCTGTTTAGAGAAGGTAGATTATAAAAAAGCTTAATTTGGTCAACTTCTTGGCTTCTATCTCGACCTCCCATACCACCATGAAGGTAGTTGGGAAATTAGGAAACTTAGTTTCCACTTGGAAATCTCAGTCAAGACTATACATTACCCTTCTCTATCTAGTTCTTTACTTTTCCTGATGGCTTGAATGTTCTAAAGATAAGCATTTCAGACTTAAAAAGTCAGTGTTTGCATAGTCTCAACTCATCATCAACAGTGCATCGATATTTGTAGTAACAGGTTAAACTTGCACGATTACATATAAAAATTAAGTGTAATGAAGATATTAAGCAGTGAAATATGATTATGCAATAATAAATTTATTTTGATTTCCTCAATTTATCTTATGTCTTCACTGATATTAATAATATCACATCTATCACATGAGACAATGTAAATTTCACTAATTTCTCCAGATAAATACTGACTCAGTCTGGTCCACTTTTGTTGGTATGCTAATCATCAAGATAAAAGCAAATCTCTTATTTTACATTTATTCATGCAAAATTCCACAAGGCTTTGGTTATGTGCTTTTGCAGCACTTTAATTTTTTCTTCTGTATTTTAAGGTTTTATGTTTATCTTGTTTATTTTATACTAGTGGCCCAGCGCACGAAATTCATGCACGGGTACGGTCCCTAGGCCTGGCCTGTGAGCAGGACCATCTTCACTGGCTGCCAGCAGTTGTCCCCGCCCCCCGCTGCCACCCACCCCCAGTTCCCCATTCGCCATTGGGCGGTCGGAGCCTGCCAGCCGGAGGGAGGGACCAAGAGGTGGTCAGTGCGCCTCATAGCGACTGGTCGAGCAGTCATTCTGGTTGATGCGCCATTCGGTCGATTTGCATATTACTCTTTTATATATATCGATACATTATATATGCCTTTTTTTTCAGGATCCAATAATAGTCTCTTAAATTATTTTGTGGCTGTGCTCTGTTAAACACAATCATAGAACTTTAAGATTACAAAACAAGAGATCAGTCTATTTAACTCAAATGAAATCTCAGACTCAGACTGGTTAAGTGTCTTGTTAAAAACTTTATACACAAAGTCAGCATTAGAATTCTAACTAGGTAGCAGCTCTCTTATCTTCCTGAACAGTGTAATACTTGTAGTCCACAGTTTCACCTTAACTAGTTGCAGACTATTAATGTATCTGAATTTTTGTACAAATAGAATGGGTTTGGCCTAGTTTAATTTTAGGGAGTGTGAAACTCATGTGAAGGGCAGATTCCAGAAGAATCCGATTTAGGGGGTCAGTAGTAGAGTCCCATACTTCCTGTTTCAAAAAGCCTCCGGTGATTCCAATGCTGGTTGCTTCAGGAATCATCTGTGCATGGTGACTCTTTTTCTTTCAATATGCCCTATCCTAACTGCTGCTAAACAAACTTCATATGCGCTGTTAATTTATAAACTAGTAACCCCTCTTAAATTAGGAAGAAGAGCAAAGAGGGAATAGGAGATCCTCTTTCAGTTGTCCAAAGCTGCTGAAACCTAGTTAGGGCAAGTTCAATTGCTGGTACAGACAGACAAAATTACAATCCTCATATGAAGAAGCTAATGGAATGGACAAAGCGAAATTCTTAGGAGCTTCTCTGAGAAAAATGTAGATATAAGAGAAAAGGTTCGGTGACATACTGAGATCAGAATAGCAAAATATCTTGAAAATATGTAACTGTGTGAACATGACTTTATCTTCGTTTCAAAATTGTCAGTTTCAGAACTCTTTCTTATTCATCTTTGTATCCCTCATAGAATTTTGCACACAGCAGACACTCAATAATAGTTGTTGAAGAAGTGTCCTATAATGAATTCATCTATTTAACTCTCAAAGTGTCACTCTATATATTTTATAATAAAGTGAATGTGATGCCATTATGTTCAATCAACTTCACCACTTGTTATTTTGAAAATCTTTTGGGAGTTTGTATGTAGAATATGGTGGTTAATAGAATGGGCTTTGGAATTCAGCTCCACAACTTTTCAGTTGTGTGGCCTTGCAAAAGTTATTTTATCACCCCATATCTCAGTTTCCCAGTCTTTCGAATGGTGATAACACTATTAATTCACAGGGCTGTTGGAAGGATAAATGACATAATGCATATAAAGTATTTAGAGCAATGGCTGGCACAGAGAATATATGCTGAATAAATGCTTACAAGTAAGAGAAATGATCTAAAATCAGTAGTTGAGTCATTTACCTAACATATGTTATTTGCTAAGTGCTGTGCTTATTGGGAATTAGGACAGATTTTCCCAAACTTTCTCAGTTCACAGAGCCTTTAGTGATCTTCATGTTGCCAAGCACAATGGTCATTTCTCAGCTTTTATTTTTTGGGGATCTGTTTCTGCATATAACGCAGCTGGCTGATCACTCTCTCCTTTTAAAAATATTTTTCACTTTGTTTCCGGGACATCATTCTCTTGGTTCTCCTACTTCTCTGATAGTGTTAAATGAAATAACATCCTCCACTGTAACTTTCCATCCCTTTAAACTACTTCACATCATGAAATACAACATGACATATTGCATATACAGTATATCTGTTATTTGTCTGTCTCTTCAGATTCTAAAATGTAAACTTCCTGAGATCAATTTGTCATTACTTCCTACTGTATCCTTAGCACCTAGAGCAGTACCTGCCATCTAGTCAATGCCAAAGAAATCTTTGTTGAAAACATTGCTGAGAATAACCCCACTCTAATCCTGAAGATTCTCCTCAAGTTTGAGTAAAGTGTGTATCATTTTTAGGGCAATCCTTCAGCTTTAGGACCAAGTCCCCTCCCAGTCTTTATTCCTTATTGAGGTCCATTACAATATGAAAGAGAAACAAACATCATATTGAAATGCTTAGGTTTCAGATAGCCAGTAATTTTTGGCTTAAAATGTTTGTAAAAATCTTATATTTTGTAAAAAGGGGACACCTCTGATACTTGCTGATACTTTCAACAATAAAGAAAAATTTTAAAAAAGGAAAGAGTTTTGAAAATCAGCCTTTAAAATAAAAATCCTCTATAATAAAAAATACCCCTGAAAGACCCTCAAATCAACTATAAGATATGGTAATCTGGTTCTGAGTGTACAATCCTTTATAATAATTATTATGTACACAAGTGTTGTGTGTTTCCTTTCCACGTCCCGCGTGGGTCAGGGTTCAGGAACTGGAAGCAGAGCCGCACACAAATGAAAATGAAAAGACAAGAGATAATATGGGAATATTGGGGGGCCAGGCGGGCAAGTCCAACTCAAGGGGAAGGACTTCCACCCATGCTCAGGCCTCACCAAGCTTTTATTGATCTGGGATGCACCCATAGCATAT
>NW_005370552.1:3412244-3420544 GCF_000412655.1 Myotis brandtii | reverse complement strand
TATCAGATAGTGAAGGCAATAAACAGTTTCCCACACACAAGAGTTTGCAAGCTGCTGAGCTATACTAAAACAACAAAATGCAAGTCAGTGTGCAGATTCTGACATTGAAAAAAATCTTTCTGTAAAATAAATATCAAATCACTCACTAAAATAAGAGATACATGGATATATATGATTTTTTTGCAGATTTTACTCCATTCTGTTATAATATTAAGCCTATATCAACTTAATATATAATATTAGATTTGTTTATTTTTCTGGCGATTAAAAAGATACATTTGTACAAGCACATAGCACAAGGCCTGACACATTTTAGATGCTCAGAAAATGTTGGCTGGATTTGAATCTAAGTCTTGTTTTATTAGAGCTGCAGAGAAATGCCGTAGAAAAGAACCTAAAATCCTTGCTAAATAATTTCTGCTTTTTCAAGTTACTCTTTCCTGATGTGGCCCCAATGAATAGATATTGTTCATTACCTTGGGCATTGGCTTCATTGAATCACCTTCTTGGTAGAGTTGGGGGGAGGGGCCTCTAAGCTGGCATGTCTTTAATTGTATGAATGAAATGATTCCACTCACCATAGATAAAAATAGCATTTATTATGTTTGAAAAAAATCTAACCAGTAGAATATTTTGTTTCATTAAGCTTGGCTTTCTCAATCAGATAAAGCAATTGAGCCAAAAGTAATCCGATCTCCCCTCCATAAGTCCTGCTGTGATAGGTTGGAAATTAGAGAAGAAGGTCAAGTGTAGGTAGAAGTGTTGATGGCACTACACAAGGCCTGGAGCTTAGAGATGCAGTTGGTGTTTGGTGTTATGTTTACACCATTGAGAGAGAATGTTCCTCAACTTGTCGTTTTTCAACATTCTTGGGATATGTTTTATGATTGGCCACCTCTGGTTCAGTGTGGTTCATGCAAGTTGTTTGCAACGTATGCTCCTTGGATATGATTGCTCCTCTCTGCTTTTCTCGATTTATAAAACTGTCTTAGACATAGAGGTTCAGTTCAAAGTTTGTGAGTGGAAAAGTATAGCTCTTCTAATAACAGCAAAAACAACTAAGAGTTTTGAGCACTTACTCTGTCCCAAGCTCAGCATATTGCACCTGTTCTCTCATTTTATCTTAACAAATCCTTCCGGCAGTGGATTGCAAAGTGTGGTCCTTAGCCACATCACTTGGGAACTTGATAGAAATGCTAATTGTAAGGCCCTACCTCAGACCTATTGACCCAGATACTTTAGGGTGAGAGCCAGCTTTCTGTGTTTTAACAAGCCCTCTGTGTGATTTTGATGCGGGCTAAAGTTTGAGAACCAGGGCCTTATGTTCGCACAGGTAGTACTGTCATTGCCATTGTATATCTGGGGAAAGGAGATGTAGTTATACTGAATAGAAATTGGACAAGGCCACCGAGCCGGGAGGCCATAAATAGAAGTTGTGTATAATCACATTCTGCTCCCAGAGGCAATTGTTTTAGCGATGTTTTTAACTGGCCTTTAATGCCCAATCCGTTAACTCTCCTGTCCTGGAAGAATGGGGTTTTTGATGGGGCCACTTTGCTTTTGCAGCAAATACATTAGCATGCATCTGTTTGGCTCAGTGACTGAAAATAAACTCTAAGATGGATATTAGCCTGCTGGGCATTTATAGGGGAGTGCCTTTGCGATCAGCACCTGCGGGATGTGAGGAAAGTCACTTGATGAACGCAGCCCCAGTAGATGGGGTCCAACCCTGAGAGAAGTTGTCTGAGCACAGAGCTTCCAGCTTCCAATGCTGCCAGCAGCTGGGGGGATGAGTGCCTCAGTACTGAAGCGGGGAAAGCTGGAGGATTCTCACAGCACCTCATTTATCCACTAACCGTGGTCGGCAAACCACGGCTCGCGAGCCACATGCGGCTCTTTGGCCCCTTGAGTGTGGCTCTTCCACAAAATACCACGTGCGGGCGCACACGTACAGTGCGATTGATTCGTGGCCCGTGCGCAGAAGTCGGTATTTTGTGGAAGAGCCACACTCAAGGGGCCAAAGAGCCGCCTGTGGCTCGAGAGCCACAGTTTGCCGACCACTGCACTAGAAGATTGCCTTCCCCCAACTTTCGTATAAGCTCTGGTATCATGGCTTAATGGGATTGAAACATTTTGATGGGTCAGGGAGAATTGAAATTGGCTTTTACCAGCCTTTCTGCAACATTGTCAAAAATTGGGAAAGAAAACTTAGCAAAGTGGACACTTATAGTTAAGAGTTGCTTCTAGAAGTGAACTGAAAAGGGCTGGAGACTTTGGGGGCAGTGACAACGAAGGAAACAAGTGAGTGGTAAGATTAAAAAGAAAATAGATATGGAATGGAGAGCAGAGAGAAACTATCCAGAACCATACAATTCCAGAAAGTAGGAGAACTCTCAAAGGCCAATGTTCCCGAGAGCCCTCCAAACACGCTATTGTTATCAGCTGGTAGGAAGTCATCTGGGACCCCTGAGGGCAGTACTAGCATAGAGGCAGCAGTTAAATAGAAAATGGGAAATAAACAAATTAAAGATTGCCCGTCAAGTTAAAAGACAATCCATAATTTGCAGAGCCTTTTGCTTTTTCGTTTTCTTACATGACAACAACATGTCTTATTTTGGCTGGAAACCTCCTATTAATAGGGTATAATAAGCCAGTTTGAGAAAATCATCTTGAATGATTTTATCTCTCTATTTAGTTCTGTCATTAAGCCATTCCTTAGTTTATTCTTCACCATAATATGTAAGGGAGTGGGTTTGCTTGCTGCTGCTTCTTCTTCCTATTATTATTATTATTATTATCATTTGGGGATGGGTATGAAGTATCAATATCCCTTACATTAAGAACTCCAAAATCTGAATTCAGAGAGAACTTAGGTGACACGTTGACTTATATAAATTTAAGAAATATAAAAAATTATTTGTATGAGGAATTCTGGCAATACCTAGTAAATTGAACACCTGCATTGATTGTCATTTTTTTGTCCAACATCACTAAGCTGACACTGAAGGGGGTAATGGAAATTATTTCACAAAGAGATGGAATAATTTCACAATAGGAGAGGAAACAACAGTAAAAAAAAAATGCAAACTGGCCCTGGCCAATGTTGTTCAGTGGTTAGAGTATCACCCATGCACTGAAGCATCGTGAGTTCGATTTCCAGTCAAGGGCACATCCCTGGGTTGCAGGTTCGATCTCCAGCCCCAGTTGGGGTGTGTGTGGGAGGCAACCTGTCTATGTGTCTCTCCCACATTGATGTTTTTCTCTCTCCCTCTCTCACCTCCCTTTGTCCCTTCCACTCTCTCTAAAAAAAAAAAAAAAATCAGTGGAAATATCCTCAAGTGAGGATTAACAACAACAAATGCAAACTGATCTGTCAGAGAAAGCTGATGTCTTGGGCTAGATAATGTAGGAAGCACAGAAGCAGATGAGTCTGACCAGACAAGTGCGAAAGGCTTGGGAATGGGAGCGGCATTGGCTCTGGTGGAAAGAGGAGACCTGTTTGATAGGCTGCATAGGTATCACTTAAATGAATTTCACATCCATCCCCTAGTGCAGTGGTTCTCCACCTTCCTAATGCCGTGACCCTTTCATGCAGTTCCTCATGTTGTGGTGACCCCCAACCATAAAATTATTTTCGTTGCTGCTTCATAACTGTCATGTTGCTACAGTTATGAATCGTCATGTAAATATCTGGTATGCAGAATGTATTTTCATTGTTACAAATGGAACATAATGAAAGCATAGTGATTCATCATAAAAACAATATGTAATTATATATGTGTTTTCCGATGGTCTTAGGCGACCCCCATGAAAGGGTCGTTCGACCCCCAAAGGGGTCGCGACCCACAGGTTGAGAACCGCTGCTAGTGTGTGATGGAAACCAGAGATTTCATCCTGTGGAGAATTTAAGCCAGAGAGACTCTGGCCTCAGGGACACGAGGTATTGTGAGGGGTTGGTTACAAGCTCAAGGTAAGAGGGCAAAGGAAAAGTGTGAACGGACATCTGAACTCTGAGAAGCTCCCCTCAACTCTCTTTCCAACTCAGCTTTGGGAACATTGACACCAAGAAACTAAGGGGGGAATAAATATTAATTTGGGTGATTAAAAAAACAGTTTTAGAAGAAATGGCTCAATCTGGACTTATGTTACAATTTGCGTTTAAATATTAATACAAGATAGAGTGTTGCTCTTTTTCAAAAAATAAGAAGAGTGGGCAAGTCCTATTTGGGAGATGTGTGTTTAAAAGTTGAGGTGGCCCTGGCTGGTTTGGCTCAGTGGATAGAGCATCGGCCTGCGGACTGAAGGGTCCCGGGTTCGATTCCGGTCAAGGGCATGTACCTTGGTTGCGGGCACATCCCCAGGAGGGGGTGTGCAGGAGGCAGCTAATCGATGTTTCTCTCTCATCGATGTTTCTAACTCTCTATCCCCCTCCCTTCCTCTCTGTAAAAAATCAATAAAATATATTTAAAAAACAAAACAAAAAAACAGCCACCTATCAACCTGAAATGGTCTGTCCCTTTCTTTGATCTACTCTTGAAAACTAACAGAAAAGTAACCGCTAGTATTGGAAACAGGAAAAACAGCAGCACAAGAAGTAGCTGTCGGGATGTTATAACGGGTATGCCGAAGTAGAAAGTGTCAAAGTAGTTGGAAGTGATTGTGTCCTAAGAGGAGTATTCAGCTTGTGAAGGATAGGAAAGACCTGCTGCTTTCTTTAAAACCTTACAATATTGTTTGTCTTTTCAAGCTCTGTACATGTAAATTGGCTATCATTTTATGTACACCCAAATAATTTTAAACGCCCACCTGTGTGGCATTTTCTGTGAACAGATTATGGAAAATACATAGCCTCTTTAATAGTGTTTCTTTCTAATTAATGAAGTAATCATTGCATGTACCAAGGGTATGATACATTACTGACCCACTGGAGTGTATTGTGATGCTATAAAAGTCTTTATGAAAACGAGAGCAGAAAATTAGGCCTTTAAATTACAAAGACTTCAGGTGATTATGGTCAGAAGATAAGCCGACTTATGGGGATGGTAGCAGGAAGGCCATTTTTTATTTGTAATCAACTAGAAACTGACAGTTTTGTCAATGTGTGGCAGGCAACTATGTTTGATTAATTTCATGGGTATAATGGTAGAATTTTTTGGTCCCAAATAAATTACTCAGGTAAAACAAATCAATACATATCAGTGAATTTCTCCTTGACCATTGTGGACTCAATTACTCTGTGTAGAGGTTGACTAAATTTCACTTGGATTTCTGTATTCATTCATTGCTGATACTAAATTGTGAGTGAGAATTTTCAATATAGAATAAATGCTTTTAATAAACTGTAGTTCATGACTTGACTGTGTTTGAGTTTACAAATCTTAGGCAAAATATTAATCATTTCATATCATTCTTTTATAGTTAAAAGTGTTAAGTTCTTTTAATGTATTTAAAATATTACCTGGTTTTTATTATTAATAATGTTTATATATGATAGTGTTTTCCCTTGAAAATTTTAAAATATTTGTGAATTAGGAACGTTAATGAAGATTATTTGAGTCATTGAAGAAATTACATTTCAAGACATTAGCTTCCCCCACTTGCTATTTCCTTGAGCATTAGAAATATGAATTTACCTCGTTCTTGCCCTAACAGGGCATACAGTATGGGGCAAAAGTAGGTTTATAGTTGTTCTTATGGAAAATAATATAATAAATAATAAATAATAATATAAGAAGACAACCTCTGTGTTTCGTGTACTCACAACTGTAACCCTGCTTTTGCCTCACCTTGTATAGTCTGAATGGAGAGATATAGTCTGAATGTGAGAGAAATTGTTGTCTACCTAAGAGAGGTAAGCATAAAGCATTTTGGTAGTTCAGTCACTTCCAAAGTGGTATTTGAGTCAGATCTTGAAGAAAGTCTTCATTTCTTGATTTGTCATTTATTAATGAATGGATCATAGAGACCAAGTCTGCTTTTCTTCTTCAGAATGGGCTCTCAGGCCTCAAAAGCTGGGCTAGGCCAGAGAAGCTGAGGCTTTGACCTGAAAAATAAGATACCCCCCACTAGTGGTGTGTCAGTTGCTTTTTGACAAGTCACATGTACATGACAGGGGAGACCAAGCAGACATGAAAGCTAAGCATGAGGTCAGATGATAGGAGGTAGTGGAGCCAATGGCCTGGGGCAGGGATGTAGCAATGAATGCCCAGCAGACAGGCAGCCAATGATGTGAGAAGATCTGCAATAGCAGGTCTGGGCCATAAGGTGTTCTGAAACTCAGAATCGGAAGAGGCAGTGGGGTTTGGGAAGGAAGCCCTCCCTCAATCACGTGGCTGGAATCTCTGGGTAAGGTCACAATTACTAAGACAATGCAGAAAGCAAAGCTGAACCTCATCCTTGGGGGAACAGGGGTCTACTCTGCAGTGGGAAGACCCCAGGCTCTGGTGCAGATTGCCTTGAGTTTGAATCTTGGCACCATCACTTGGTTAGTTAAACACATAGCACAAAGCACTTAGTAGGGCTTCCACAATTAAAGTTAGAGACATTATCTTCACCAACATTTTAAAAACTTTTATTGAATATATTGGGGTAACATTGGTTAATAAAATCGTATAGGTTTCAAGTGTACAATGCTACAATGCATCATCTGTATATTGTATCGTGTGTTCACCACCCAAAGTCAAGCCTCTTTACATCATCATTTATACCCCTTTTACCCTGTTCTGCCTCCCTCCACCTGCCCCCCCCCAACCTTTCCCTCTGGTAATCACTACAGTGTTGTCTGTGTCTTTGAGTTTTGTTTTGTGGTGTTTTGTTTTGTTTTTTAATCAAGACAGACTCAGAATTAAGGCAAAAGGTCAGAGCCAGAATCAAAGTCTTTTTTCAATCAGAGTTTCTAAGAATTGAATGAAAATTCCTTAAATTTCCCCAAATTTACAATCTATATGACCACAGCTTTCTTGACTGTAAAATGGGGTCCACTTAATCTACCACACAGGCTGATTGTTAAGATTAGCTGCTGTCATGTATGTAAACATCTCAGTGCAGTGCTGGCAAATTGTGCTTGATGAACAGTAGCTGCTGCTCTTATTGTTATTAGCTCTGCTGGAACAATGATCAGTGAAATTTTATTAACGTTAAGAATGGCCAGCTTTCCCCTGTCATTACTTGAACATTAAGATTTATGACTGTGCCCAGCAGGTATTGCTCAGTGGTTGAGCGTCAACCCATGAACCAAGAGGTCCTGGGTTCGATTTCTGGTCAGAGCACATGCCCGGGTTGGTGGCTCGACCCCCAGTGTGGGGCTTGCAGGAGGCAGCCGATCAATGATGTTTCTCTCTCATCGATGTCTCTATCTCTCTATCCCTCTCCCTTCCCCCCACTCTCTCAAAAAACATTTTTTTAAAAAAAGATTTATAATTTGTAGTAGGGTGGATCTCCATCCCGTCTCCTCTCCTCATACTTACACAGCACACATGAGGTTAGATCCCAAAGCCTGGGATAAGGTAAGCCTAAGGGTAAGGCGGAAGTGGATCTTGCTCCTGGAAAACCGATGCTTGGTAGGAGCAGGAAAAGGGCAGGTAGGTCCCTAAAAATAGGCAATTCCCTAAAAGAGCAGGCAATGCCTTGAAAGTTTCCGGGTTCAACTGAAAGTCTGCCAGTGGATAGTGTGATGAGTTAGCAACCACTCAGCATCTTTATCTTCCCATTTCTCACAGATGAATGGCACTGTTACTCATGAAAGCTACCTTGCTAATCTACACATACAATAAATAAATGTGTTGGCTATTCTTGGGAGTGGAACCAGGAGGGTGATATGGAAGATGGCAACATATGGAAAATTTCCTTCCAGTTGAAAATGTTTCTCTAGTAATGTAGATACACAGAAGAAAAGTGTGACCTAAAAGGTGTGCATGGGGACTAATAGTCACTCCATGAAATGATGACACTTAACATACAAATATATTCTAGTTCTCTGAGTTCAAAGGAAGCACAGAAGGATGTAATGAAAGGGACTGCCTGGGTTCATGCAGTTTTTTTCAAACATTTGTTGACCATGTTGTGTCAGATACTGAACCAGAAGTTAGACACCAAGAAATAACAGTGGTTGATCTCAAGCAGAAGACAGATAATTGTAATACAGGTGCTTTCATATAGGGTACAAAACAGATGTGATAGAGCTGAGAGGAGTGGGGTGGTGAGGCAAGTCTTCCAAATTAAGGGACACCTGGACTCTTTAAAAAATATATATATATATATTTTATTGATTTTTGACAGAGAGGAAGGGAGAGGGATAGAGC
>NW_005370552.1:3404509-3412199 GCF_000412655.1 Myotis brandtii | reverse complement strand
GACCGGAATCGAACCTGGGATCCTTGAGTCCGCAGGCGGACGCCCTATCCACTGAGCCAAACCAGTCAGGGCAACACCTGGACTCTTAAAGTGCAAGTAGCACCAGCTCCTGCCTGAGAGTTCCAGCTTGCTCATCCTGAAGGCCTTGGTATCTATCATACCGGGCTGTTCTTTTTTCTTTTGGTGGAATCCTGACTGATACAATTATCAAGCCAGTCTCCACTGTGGACAACTGGGGCTCAATCTTCTGAGGAGTTCTGATAGCCAGTGTAGCACATGCGCCTCAGAATTATTTTGCCTGAAAAGTGATGGTGCTGGGGGATTTATACACCAACTCTCATCTGTTATTGTTTAGATGCCTGGCACGTTCACCTACTTGTGGGCAGAGAGGGCTTTGGAGGCCACAGAGAGGTCTCGGGCAAAGAGGCACAGGTGCTAGCAGTAAGAAGTTGGACTGCATGTACAAAAATGGTAAATTCCAAGGAGATATTAGTAGTCCTGTAACACTATCTACACTAATAAAAGAGAAACATGCAAATTGGTGTCACTCTGCTACGCCCACCAGCCAATCAGGATGAGTATGCAAATTAACCCAACAAAGGTGGCGGTTAATTTGCATATGCAGGTGCGGAGCGAAGACTGAAGACTGAAGAGGTTTGGCTTCTCTGTTGCGGCCGGAGCGAAGGCCTGGGTCTCGGGTGCCGGAGGAAAACCGGTGCTGGCAGCCAGGGGAAGGAAGGCCTATTGCGCAAATCTCTTCATGCAACAGGCCTCTAGTCTGCTATAATTATGAAGGGAGTAAAATTTTCAGAGAAACCTATTAAGGTGAGAAAATAAAATGCTTCTACATCAAAATGTTAATATCCACCCCATCCATGTCCCTGGGCACTCTTGAGGTGCCCCGTACTCTATCCCCGACCCCTCACACACACATACACACTCACACTCAAATGCCGGGGCTGACCAGCAGACCCTGAGCGATGGATGAATAGATCACTCTGACACACATTTCTGTGAAAGAGAGGCTAAGGGGCTCTTTTGCTTTAGGAGCAAATAGCCTCGATTGCCTGCCTCCTTAGGTTTTTATTGTCACAACAGCTTGAACTAAAATTAACTATTAGATGCTCTCAGCAGGGTAAGCATCCTTGAGAAAGCACATGCATCCTTTAAGCAAGGATGTGTCTAAGTAAACACTGGGGGGCTCAGACTTTTTTGGAAAAGTCAAGGTAGGGGCTGCCGCCATCGGCAAGGTCCCTCAGAGGCCCCCAACCTTTCTGAGAATCCTCCTTACAGACCTTCCAACCAAGTCCCATGCTTCCCCACACTCAAATAATCACTTTTTAAAATTGTTAAAAGAGTGAACGCTGGCACCTGCACAGATTACCAAAGTCAAGAGACTGGTGATGGAGGCTTCCCTATGCCTTCACACTCAAGGGATGATAGAACTTCTCTAATAAGGATGAATGTCCGGAACTGTTGCATAATAAATCAGGAAATGCAATTTACATGCAATCTACGCAGAGGTGACCTACAAAAATGAAAACTTTTAGTTTTTACTATATTTTAAAATGCTCCTGGAAAGGCTGCCAGGCATAGTAATTAGGACCAGGAGTTCTGGATTCAGACGGCCTGGATTCAAATTCCAGTTCTGCCACTTACTGGTATTTTACCCTTGGCCAAGCTACTTAACACTTAGGTCTTTGATGCTTCATCTGTAAAATGGTTGCTGTGAAGATTAAGTGAATTAATATATTCAAAGTGTTTAGAAGAGCCAAAGGCTTAGAGTAGTGCTATATAAATGTGTTTTTGTTAATGGAATTATCATCATCATCATTATCCTCATTATTATTATTACTGACTCATGCCTTCTCATGAAAGGAGAAGCTGTCTTGAGGGACCATGAGGGAAAGGAAGTTAATGAGTAATAAGTGCGATCATATCATTAGAACAATTAAGAAGTCATGAATACTGCAATTCTTTAATTAAGGGTTGCCAGAACATACACTGCCCTTTCCTGGTATTTCAAAGTGAGAGTGTGACCTTTTATTTTATTACTAGCTTTATTTTCTTTAATAGATGATCAGTATATATCAAGTTGTGTTGACAATGATGATGAATAAGGAAGGAAACATTAAGCTTACATGCAATGCAGCTTCACAGGCAGGTCCCAGCTCTTAAGTTTTCCACTTAAAGTTAGTCTCTGACTTACTGCCAAATACCAGAAATGCCTCAGTCCTGTAGGGTGTGAGCTCTGGAATCAGACTGCTTAGGTTCATCCTAGGTCCTTTCCGCAGTACCTGTGGTCTTGGGTGAACTGTTTAGCCCTTCAGGCTTCGGTCTCCTTGTCTGTTAAATGAAGATGCAAGCAGTACTGATGTCATGAATTCAGTAGCGCAGAGGTCAGCAAATGATGGCTTATAGGCCCAATTTGGCCTGCAACCTATTTTTTATAAATAAAGTTTTACTGGAACACAGCCAAATCCATTTGTTTACACTTTGGCTTTCAGAGTGTGACAGAGATGTTATGGCTCACAAAGCTGAAAACAGCTATCTGGCCATTTACAGAAAAAGTTCACTAGCTCCTGACCTAAAGGAATAAATAAGATAATGCATATAAATGTGTTTTCTGGTTCTTGGCACTTCACAAGTACTCAGTGAATATTAATGACTAGCTTTCTCTATTGCCAAAGATGCAAGAACCATTCACTACAGCTTAAAATATACAGCTAATGTCTGTAAACAATGTGTATCTGAATGAATTTCTGACATGATTAGAAACTCAGCCCAATCTTACTGAGTTATATCATTCATTCACTGATTTGTTGTGTCTCAGTTGTGTTCACATATATAGTATATCTGCTAGGTTAGTGGGGAAGTTACCTGTGGGCATCTGCCTGATTGATATTTATGTGGGGAAGAGACCAGAGGATATTCAGCACCTGGAAAGAGACATTGAAACCATTGCCAGGTTCTGTCTTCTGGTCCTTGGATCTGTGTCTGAATCTTTTCGAGAAAAAGCCTGCTTTCCTATGAGACTGTGTGAGGCAGGGAAGCATGCTCCCCTCTGCTCTTTGTTCCAGGGGCAAATCTATACTAATAAGAGGGTAATATGCTAATTAGACCGAACAACTTCCCGATGACTTTACAGATGTCCTTTCGGACAAAGCCATGGTGGCGGGGCTGAGGCAGAGGCGGTTAGGGGTGATCAGTCCGGCAGGGGAGAGCAGTTAGGGGTGATCAGGCTGGCAGGGGAGAGCAGTTAGGGAGATCAGGCCGCAGGCAGGTGAGTGGTTAGGTATAGAAAAAGGGCAAATAGCAATATTAAAATATTGCCTCTAATTAATTCCCTTTTAATGTGCACAAATTTCGTGTACCAGGCCACTAATTCGGAAATAAAATGAAGAGAAGGACCAGGGGACATTCCTCCTCTGTCAGCGTGGCAAACACCATGGCTGCAGCTCATTCTGCAGGACTATAACCTTGAAGGCTTCAGGAGATGGTGTCCTGGCACTACTACTAGTGTTGTCTGTCACTCACAGGGGCTCCATCCTCCTCAAAATTTCACCCAATTTATGGGCACCCATGAGGTTTCTTAATACCAGTTTTTAGGTTTCTCCACTCTGGGCTATCATGTTAAGATCTGCTGGAGAATGCCTTTCCCCTTGGCCCTCCACACTGCACCGGTGGCCCCTGTGAAACTGAAGTTATCAATGTTATCAAATGCTTTTTCACATGCCCAGTTGGTGAAACCTAGTGCAACTCCATTGCATACTCTCAACACAAATGTGTATTGAAGACACACTCTACCTACAGAATCCTTGGTTGAAAATGATTTAAAGACCCTACTAAGCCCTGAAAAGCACAAGATAGCTATCTACTCTTTGCCATTCTTACTGGTGGAAGAGCTGGAAGAACTTGTCCAACTTCCTGGGTTTGTAGATGAGAAAACTGAGACTCAGAGGAAGTTAAAGGCCAAGTAATATGCCCGTCAGTGAACCAGTGTGAGAGCGAGAACCAAACTCCAGTTGAAAGGCTTGTTCTGATGTGGGAGAGTAATACCACTGGAACTGGTCTAGGAATTGGTCAGGTGGAGTCTTTTCTTGCCCCAAAAAAGAGTAGTGCCAAGCAGGCCTGCTCCTACCATTTCTGCACCCAGGTCAATAATACAAATAGAGGCCCACATGCTATTTATCTAAAAATATAAATTTTATAAATTAAGTTAGCAACAATTGAAATAAAATATGTTTTATCCTCTTATCTTGACAAATATACTTTTACAAAAGTCTGGAAATCCTGGTTCAAATTGGGATTTTTAGATCCCTTAGCCCCATGCATGCCTCACCTTGTGCAGTAGGGTACAGTTTAGGGAGGGCCAGAATGGGATTCTAAAATTAGAGTTCCAGATTAAGGGTCTCTCTTACGTGATTCTAAGCAGAGTACTGGTGCCCAGTATAGTGGCAGAACTTTAGAATCAAGACAAGTGGGAACCACAAAAAACGCACATTTTCTAAAGCACATATCAATGAGATATAGTCCTGATTCCCTTAAGTCCACCCCCATTCCCTTCCTGAATCCAGCTGAGCTAAAATGGAAGGAACAACTCTTACAAACATTTCAGCTAATAAAGGCTCAGTTTGGTAGGCGGGAGGTAATCTTCAGGAACATCTACTTTACAGGGAAGCAGAGAATTTTGGAACCATATTGGGATAAATAATATGGGGTCCTGTAGACAGAAACCAATTAAGTCAGACCTCAGGTTGAAACTTCTCTAGTTCTCATCTCCACATAATAATCTTAATTCCAAGGCTCTCAGGGATACCTGAACCTCTTTAGTATCATTCAAATTTAGAAAAGAAAAAAACCTCCATTTTATTACTAGAAGAAGTAGACTCTTTCTGTTCAATTACTCAATATTATAGACCTTTGACCCTTCCCCGAAAAGCTTGGTTAGGCCATTTGATAATTTTCCCGACTTAACATTTAGTGATATTCTATACTACAGGCCTGGTGCATGAATTTGTGCATGGGTGGGGGCAGATCAGGCTGGGCCGACTGGGGGGAGGGGCTGCGGGTGGTTGGCTGGCTGGCCCTGGCCCCTGGTCAAACTCCCAGTTGAACTCCCAGCCGAACTCCCAGTTAAGGGAGCAATTTGCATATTAGCCTTTTATTATACAGGATACTTTTAGCAATAGTGGTAGTGAGTCAATTGGTCTTGAAAATATACCTAATTTCATCTTTATTTCAACCACTCCATTCTGACTTTATGTAATGTCCTCATTCCTTATTTCCATATCCAAAGAGAGGCAGTGTTCAATTTTCTTTTTCTTTTTTTTACTTTGTTTTTAGTGTTGACACTGTTACAGATGATTTCATTACCTCCCCCATCTTTACCCACTTCCACCCAGCCCTCGCCATACCCCTTTCTCCTGGCCATCACCACACTATTGTCTGTATCTATGGGTTAGGCCTATATGTTCTTTAGCTAATCCCTTCACCTTCTTTCATCCAGTTCCCTCTCCCCACTCCGCTCTGAAAGCTGTCAATCTGTACCAAGTATCTACGCCTCTGTTTCTATTTTGTTCATCAGTTTATTTTGTTCATTAGGTCCCACATATAAATGAGATCATATGGTATTTGCCTTTCTCTGATTGACTTATTTCACTTAGCACAATAATCTCTAGGTCCCTCCAAGCTATTGCAAAACTTAAGAGTTCCTTCTTTTTTACAACCGCATAGTATTCCATTGTGTAAATGTACCACAGCTTTTTTCCTCTCATCTACTAATGAGCTCAGCTATTGTAAATAAAGCTGCTGCTATGAGCATAGTGGTGCATAGATTCTTTCTGATTGGTGTTTCAGAATTATTAGGATATATTTCCAGAAGTGGGATCACTGGGTCAAAAGGCAGTTCCATTTTTAATTTTTTGAGGAATCTCCATATTTTTTTTCCACAGTTGCACCAGTAGTCTGCATTCCCATCAGCAGTGTACTAAGGTTCCCTTTTCTCCACATCCTCACCAGTACTCATTGTTTGTTGATTTATGGATGATAGCCATTCTGGCAGGTGTGAGGTGATATCTCATTGTGGTTTTAATTTGCATCTCTCTGATGATTAGTGCCCTTGAGCATTTTTTCATATGTCTATTGGTGATCTGTATATCTTCTTTGGAGAAGTTGTCTTATTTGGGTCCTTAGCCCATTTTTTAATTGCATGGTTTGTCTTGCTGGTGTTGAGTTGAATAAGTTCTTTATATATAGTTTTGGAAATTATTACTATTTTTTACTTTTAAGTTTTTTATTAAAAAATTTTAATGTTGATGTTATTGCAGACTTCCCCCATTTCCCTACCCCTTACCAAATGTCTCATTGGCAAATATGTTCTCCCATACAGTGGGTTTCCCTTTCATTTTGTTGATGGTTTCTTTTGCTGTGCAGAAGCTTTTTAGCTTGACATAGTCCTATTTGTTTATCTTTTCCTGAGTTTCCCTTGCCCTTGGAGACATATTAGCAAAAAATATTGCTACAAGAGATGTCTGAGATTTTCCTGCCTATGTTTTCTTCTAGGATTTTTATGGTTTCATTACTTATATTTAAATATTTTATTCATATTGAGTTTGTTCTTGTATATGATGTAAGTTGGTGGTCTAGTTTCATTTCTTTGCATATACCTGTCCAGTTTTCTCAACACAATGTATTGAAGAGACTGTCTTTAGTTTTCTTATGTTCTCAAAGTGTTTTTGCTTAACACGGGAGCCAATTACATTAATAGAAGAAGAGAAATATGAGCTTAAGCACTTTATACTTTTAACAATACATCTTTAAGAGTTTCTTTTTTTTTAATATATCTTATTGATTTTTTACAGAGAGGAAGGGAGAGGGATAGAGAGCTAGAAACATGGATGAGAGAGAAACATCGATCAGCTGCCTCCTGCACACCCCCTACTGGGGATGTGCCCGCAACCAAGGTACATGCCCTTGACCGGAATCGAACCTGGGACCCTTTAGTCCGCAGGCCGACGCTCTATCCACTGAGCCAAACCAGTCAGGGCTAAGAGTTTCTTTTGATCAACTAAGGAACTAGGACACTCAGGGCCCTAAGGTGGGTTAAGCATCTCCTAAGATGGTTTACCATGAAACTATTTAAAAACATTTCACAAAGCCATAGGAGTGATTTGGGAATCAGAAAAGTTTCATTAAATCGGTGGTATCACTTAATAAGGAAGAAAGATATACATAGTTATTTTAGAAATGTAAACAATGAAAATTGCATGGACCATTCTACCATGGTCTTATTCTATTTTGTAATTAATCAAAATCCACATGTATTTCTTGAGAACCTTTTAAGTACTTGATACAGATCAATAGTCTCTTGATTTTTAAGGACAACAACTAATCAATACAAAATTGGCAAACCGCTTGAGAAAAAATCAATTTCTGGTGCTAATGTGACCATATTTCTTAGTTGTTAGTTCCAAGGTCTGTATTTTTGCTTGGTTCACCCACTTACCAATTATGAATCATGTTTGGAATACCATCAGTGCCTTTAAGGAATATCTACTGGAGTTGAATCACACTATACACATTATAAAATGTGCCATAAAAATATGTAATGCTTCTGCCTTCAATGAGATTTTTGTGAAGATGAAATGCAAAATTATATATATATAATTTCTATATATTTATATAATAT